>NC_071976.1:21514154-21681849 GCF_026283585.1 Hylaeus volcanicus
TGTGTGTGTGTGTGTGTGTGTGTGTGTGTGTGTGTGTGTGTGTGTGTTACCACTGTATAATGTTCTTTTGAACAAAAGTTAAAAAAATAAACGTCAGCAGTCAAAATTGTTCAAATAATACATACATTGATATTTTTTTCAAATTAATTTGGAAAATCAGGCTTCTAAAGGTAAGGAGTGTATACATGTTTTTTGTTTTCAACCATTCCGATATACTCAGACCACCTAAATCAAAAATCGACATGGACTTGTCAGATAATACAATTACTTCATGCATTATTCCGTTTAGGTCCACGTAAAACATTGATGCATTCAACTGGAAAAAGTGTCTTCGAGACTAGTCATTTGTCCCAGCACGGTAGAAGTAGTTACAAGCGTCGGTACATTTAGCGTTAATTTTAATTGCACCTCCAAGTTTCAAATTGATCCAATTCCAATGATATTTGAAAATATTCTAGGATCGTACATAATAATATCCAATTAACATAAACACCTTTATGGCGTTCTAGAGAATATTCCTTCCTCTCCATAAGTTACGACGCCGTCACTCTACGGTCGATCGCCTTGGAACAAACAACCCCCCGAAGGAGGCAACGAATCACGTCGATTCAGAGGTTGGCGAATCAAAAGTGCTCGGAAGAATCGACTCGTACACCGATCCGTTTGATTGCCGCCTGCTTTGGTGGGGTGAAAGGAAAATAGTTTCTTGCTCTTTCGAGGGAAAAAGTGTAGCTGGAAGGAAGAACCACGAGAGAGAAACTTGGAAGCGTGTTGCCTCATTGTCGCCCGTCGCTCGAGGGGGAAGCGTGAAATAAAGGTCCCCGCCCCTCTTGTCAGCCTCGTGGTGCGGCTTAGAAGAGTACAATGCTGTAAAACCGCCAGCAATCCGCTTACCAAGTGACATCTTTACGCAATTACCAATAATTGGTCGCTGGTCGGGCCAAAGCCTCGTAAACCTAATTAGGATAAAGAATGCAATCGGAGACGTTCCGAGGGGAAAAGCTCGTTTCGTTTGTCGACGACGATAAGGATTCGCAAGCTTCCTGGCTCCCGCCCTGCTCTCACGCGAATTACAAGGCTACTGGTTTCTCTCAGAGGTTTATATAATTCAATTTTAGGTTCATTTTGAATTTATTTGCGTTTCCTGAGCTGCTCACCACCCACTTTCTATTTTGACAATGGATCAGGTGGTGAATTTTAGTAGGTTAATAACGTAGGAAAGATTAATTTTGTGAATTTAAGATGGTGAAACTTTAGATTGTTTCACTTGTCATCTAACTCATACATTTTATTAATGGGGAGATTCTAAAAGACTCCTTGCGCGTAGAAGGGGCAACTATTTATCGCCTTCCTTTAAATGTCGATGTAAACGTAGAACCAATCGTCGATTATTTTTACGATTTCAATTTATCTCATAATGGAAATAAAAATTGTCTCCTGTTTTTTTCAAACTTTCGAGCTGATACAAGCCTTGACATAATCGTAATCATGGCCGTGTGCAAACGTTCGACCGTAGCTCTCCTCAAGGAGGCGAGAACGTAATCGATTCACGGACGCGAACGTGATAATCGCATTATCGAAATCGAGTAATAATCAAATGAAAGCATTTCGTCCCGACCCAGATGAGCGTCTTAACGAAGTTCCACCGAATGATCAGCAATTATCGGTCCTTCGGTGTAATTCCGTTAGCCACGCCGAAGTTGGAAAAGGCGCGAACTAAAAGCGTGATTCCGTCGAAAGGTCAAATCAGATTTCATCGTTCGACGACCGGGAATCCTCTCGATTAAATCAGAATTTTCCCTTTTGCCGGGCGCCAATTTTGTAATTACGTAATTAACCGAACAAAACGTGGGGCAATCTCCAGTTGTTCATTCCTTAACAGCCCGTGGAGACGTTCATTCAAGACTTAGACGTTGAGAGTGCTGAGAAGAAGATCGAAATTGGTTTAGTTAGAAAAGAACTTGAGAAAATTCTATATTAGACGTATTCTGGGTTCTTCTGGAGAAGCAGTTTCACTCTAGCTGGCCATAGTATCAATAAAATTAACGGTAGTATTTATTTCCAAGTTCAACATTAACTAATGAATATATAAATTGTCTCAGGAAAAGTTCTTGAAAATAAACTCACCAATTTCGAAGAAGCAAGCAGCAGTAAATTAAAAATGAGCTGCAAGGAACAGTCTACAAGAAGATGACCATTCTAGGGACGATTACATATTGCTCGAAGATAATTACCTGTAACAAAAATACCTCACCGTTATTAATTATATCCAACGCAGTAAAATTCTCTGATCTCTTCAGAAAGTCTACAGGAAAGTTTATAAAGGCATCTCAGCCTCGATTCGCGCTCGAATCGTAACCGATACCAAGGGAAACCGAGATCCGTTGATTCCGCCATCCGCGTCCCCGAATACAATAAAATTGGCCTCGTTCGCTTTGCTTTCTTGGTCCCGATCCTGGAATCCAACGGAACGTGCGACGTGTCGCGTATACGACCACGGAAAGAGTGAAACGGGTGACCCGGCAAGAGGCGAGTGGAGGTTGGTATCCGGCGAAAAGGTGAAACGAGCAGGATTCGACGGGAAAGAGACCGTGAGCGAAAAGACAAACGGGTGAAAATGTTGAGGAATACGCGACAAAGGGTGAGAAACGGGACGGGAGTGGGGGTTGGGGTGGTGACACACGAGGTCGAAGGGTGGTGGGGGAGAAACATACGTAAACACATGTTGTTACACTTGGGAAAGCACTTCTGTTGGAGGGTCTTTTTCTGAGACGGCTTATACCGTGCCAGACGAGGCGAAGAAAACGTCTCTTACTTCTCGAAACGACGTGTGGCGACAATTCTATTGTGCATTCCATTCGGTCGGTCGCTTTGAGATACAAGCACGCATACACCCTTTGTCCCCGACCAGAACTCGGAAGGTCAGGCCCACTTTGAGGGAGGGGATGTATAGTTGCGAGGAGGATTACGAAAGGTGGAGAGGTATTTTGACACCCCGTATAATGGCGCGACCGCGGGGTGCACCCAATTAGGTAACGTTGGGGCGTGAAGGGCCCAGTTTGCCGCAAGAATAAGATACAAAACTATCTCGCTGGCCGGGGCGAACGGTGAATGAACGGAAACTTTGGGACCCATTCACGGCTTCGTTTAGGATATTTCTTCGCCCGGAGATTAGAGACGTTTAGAGACGTTGGACAATCTTAAACAATGCGTTTTGTGCCTGGC
Source organism: Hylaeus volcanicus (assembly GCF_026283585.1). Classification (NCBI taxonomy): domain Eukaryota; kingdom Metazoa; phylum Arthropoda; class Insecta; order Hymenoptera; family Colletidae; genus Hylaeus; species Hylaeus volcanicus. Next base: position 21,517,380 of record NC_071976.1, read on the forward strand.
CCGAGGAAGATTGCGGTCGAGACTCAACCTTAGATACCGTTGAAGCTATTTTATTTACAAGTAAATTCACATAATATCGAGGAGATTTGTTTAGGCATTTTATATGATTGATTGTGGTGTGATTGTGCAATGTCATTTTAGGTAGAATAATTGGATTCGTCAGGAGTCTAAAGGGGTGTGTTTTCGTTAAACTCTCTGGTTATAGTATTTCCTCTTATTATCGTGGATTATATTTTTATTTTTCGCTGTAGGTGAACCAATATATTGTGGTCGAAAGACATGCTTCTCCAGATCAATGGGAAGCCCATTTCTTTTTAATACATTATCAATTCAATTACAGTAGGCACCGTACAAGAAGATGACCACTCTAACGTGATGCATTGCCACAACTTTCCTATGTATTAGTATGTTCATCTTGAACACAATTTTTTAATATAAAAATGTCCTAATGTCGATGAAATACTCACAATTTTTTTTTTAATACATTATCAATTCAATTACAGTAGATACCGTACAAGAAGATGACCACTCTAACGTGATGCATTGCCACAACTTTCATATGTATTAGTATGTTCATCTTGAACACAATTTTTTAATTTAAAATTTCCTAATGTCGATGAAATACTTACAGAATAGATTGCCTACGGAGGCCTAACTACCTCCAAAATCTCTGTTCGAGCCCCTAGACCCCTTGTCTCGCAGTATAACCACCGATAAAATTATTTCTACCCACATGTATGCACACTCTGATAGTTCGATCGTGTCCATTTCGTCCACCAATCACGTCCTGAGAGTGCAAAGGAAATTTCTTCGAGAGGCCCAAGTTTTGACGAATCCGAAGGATAGAGTTCTGGCAACGCGACGGCGTACCAGCGGGAAAATAATGAAATTTGCAGGATAATCGGTAGGCAATTCATAGTCGCTGAGTGGTTTCTATTAAGGCTAACGACAGCCGGCACCGGAGGGTCTACGAGTCCTCGAAGGAAGACAATCTCCCGTGAGGAGATGGGCCTTTTTTTCGTTCCCCTTCGCGCTCCTCAGCGTCACCTCCTGATCCTCTTCTCGCTCTACCGCCAATCGCGAGGATCTATTTCCTATCGACGGACCCGTCTCTTTCTTTTTCACCTCTTTGCCGTCGCGAACCACGCTGCCAACGACGCGAATCCTCCTCCATCTCCTCTTCTAGCTTCTTCCCCTTTCCCTCGCTCGTCATCTTCCTTCTTTCGCCTGTCTTTCGACCTCTTTGTCCCACCCAGCTTTCACCCGTCTGTTCCTCTATCCGTGTCCCCGTCGTCGACGCTCTTCCCGTCTCACCTGTGGAGCTGACGGGATTCAGGTGGGAAGCAGGCGTAAGCGGAATCGTCGGAGAGTTGATTTTAGGTCGGCTAATGTCGTTTCGCTTTTAATGAACTTCTCCGTTCGTTAAGTACGTTTCTCCATCTCCGTCTTGCCAATCCGCGAAGCGGCTCCTTCGCTGGAAATCGGGATTGGCCGTTTTCTACTTTTCATCGGGGATACTGCTCCGGAGTTTCGCGGGAATATGCATTGGAATTTTTTGTTGGAATTCTTGCGAAAGTGGGTGAGGACATCTTTTAATTTTGTGACGAGGCGATTGCACTTATTGTGGGAGGAACGGAGACGTTGGTGACACTGTTAATTAAACTGATCCTTCTGATTGTCAGTCTTACATCTTACATCGAGATGCGAAATGAAAAGTTTATCTTTTAATATTCTAATCGCACGATGCGTGACGCCATCAAGGTCTCCTTCGTTATCACGGAATAGTTAAGTAGTGTCTAGTATTGCATCACGTGAAGTAAAATTGGCTCATACTCCGACTGCGGAAATGTACATTGTTGTTGCTCGCCCAAACAAGCATTTTTTATCGAAATTATTAGCCATCTGGCGCTCATCAGGCATTTTTATTTAAACGACGGATGTAGAACGCCCTACGAGAAATGAAATGCAAAGGAATTCGTAGAAAAGTTGTCTACTTCGGATTACGTAAGCCGTATGCGCGTGCCTAAAACAATTTTATCGACTGCTGTTATATAATTACAATTTATCAGTGATATATGGACTATTTACATATAGCGCGAAATCTGTATGTGTATTTTAATCATCAGTTTTGTTGAGTAAGGAAATAGATAAAGTTTACGGGGCACGTGTGTAGGTCATGCTGGTTAGGTTACCGGAAGTACGTTTAGAAAGTGTGGATAACTTTTTTTCTTGAGTTAATGCAAGTATCGGTGAAAGCAAACCGTGGAGCTTTAATCATTTTAAACGAGAAATCAATATTCGTTTTGCTTTCTTTAACTCTTAGTGAAAGAAAAAAATATTTCTTTCGTACTAAGAGTAACGAACGAGGAAAATTTCATCATTGCATGTGAATTTTAATCACGTTCAATATTTGGTATTAAGTATCTTCTTCAGGATCTTCCACAATAAGTTTCCAATAGATATTATTATTCATTATACATTCCACAATCGCTTACATTGTTTCGTTTATCTAGGCAAACAATACATATTATTTGTAATGAACTTTCAAATCGATGCAGTTAATGAATGTCAAAACACGATAACGCGAGTCTCCCTCTCTATTGTTTCCTCGCATGGCGGTCTTATTATGATCCAGCAGTATCACGCCTTATTATGATCCAGCACTTACTAGTTATTATAGATCCCTCTGGAAAAAAAAACAGAAAAGAAAATGGGCATGAAATGCCGCTATCTGGCTGGTTTATTATGATTGAGATTTATTATTCGACTTTCTCCCCTATCGGTCGTTTAACGTCACTGAACTTGGAAAATTTATTGAACTTTTTGCGATGCTAAATCATAGATAATTGTCAAAAGTAACCGTTTATATTCTTATGATCATGCATAAAATCGTAGACAATTCTTTTCGCGAAAACATTAACATTCTACATATTACTATTGTAGTAACAGATGAGTTACATGAACTGAAATGGTATCGTTTGGAATCTTCAGAATAGTGACGGTACTGATACATTTTTACGTTTTAAAGAGCATCAACATTGCACCCTAAAGTATGTTATAAACCATTAAAATTGTTATTCTTTTCCGAAGTAATTTTTACCTACTTGGAATATTTCATTAATAATCATTTTCCTAACAATTTTTATACGCCTTGCAAAAACAAACGATCGTTTTGATATTCATTAAAAATTCCTAGCGTTCGTAAGTGCATCGGTATATGTCGTCAGTTATCAGTCGAATGTTATCGAACGAATTACCAAATCGGTAAAAAGTAAATTATTTCTCTGAACGCGATTGTGGTATACTTTCTACGTCGTCTCGATATCTGTAATATCCTTCTCATTCATCAAGCGCGTTATATAGTTTGGAATAATCGTGATTCGGTATCGTCAAAGTAAACAAGTAACCGCTACTTATGCGTGCATTTCGATAATTTGTTGTCTTAACTTATTGTCCTATCATTTATACAGATCTACATATTTGGACGTAAGGAAAAGGAAAAGTTGATTGTTTTCAAGCCGCGTTTCTAATATTCAACGAACGTCAAAGCTTTGCGACACGACTTTGCGAATGGACAACGCGTAAATATTGATTATCCAACTGCGTCAAGTTTGCATAGTTCTCGTAAACTGTTGCACCATAACAATATATGTACTTGAAGTTAAAAATTATCGCGTCATATGGACGATTGGCACATTGTATTGTATGTAAATAAATGTTTCTATATGCATCTCGTTCGCTCCGATACCGGCCTTGCGAGTTGTTTTCGATGGCATCGCTTCATTATCTTCGCGGACACCATATTTTCTTGGTCAAGCGATACCCAGGATATCGCCATTTGGGTATTGGACATTATCTGTTCATAACAAAAGATATTAATGAAACGAGAGGCAAAACTCGAAGGATACGAACCATGTGATCGGTTACTCTGCAATTCGTGACGAGGAGTGATCTGATTATTTGATTTTCGTGCTTGCCAAATCAAAGCTTAGTGGTTTAAGAGTCACGTTATCGACGAGGGAGAATAGAAGAAGGTAGAGAGAAAGTTATTAAAGCAGGACAGAGGTTTCAAAGTATTCTAAGCATCGAAGACACTAAAATCAAAACATTCATGGTCAACTACCCATGGAATCCAAGATATTCGAGATATTTAAGACATTTAAGACTTCGCAAACATTCAAGACATTCGAAATGTCCAAAACATTGTAACAAAGGTATAAAAACCATTAATCATGCATTTCTCGAGTCTCCATCTTAAACTGTAGTCGTTTCGATACGGTTTGTCTCCCGTCAGTAGTTTTTCCCCCTAAAGCGTCACTCTTCTGAAAACGCAGTCGCGTAAATCCCGCTTGAATCTTGCATCAGAACGATGCTTACGAAATTTCAAGCGCTAGATTAGCGACCAACAAAAATGAAGAAAGCGGCGTGCTGCCGAGATTGTGGTGGGAGCTGCTTCGAGATACCAAGCGTACGTCAGCAGGGTGACTGATAGGAGGGTGGAGGAAATTAATCGCGCCGCATTAATTAACTATTATTTCCCAGGCGTGTGTCTGGCACGAGGAACGTGTGTCACGGTTCACGTCCATCGCGAGTCGTCCTTCTTAGGTCGCTACAAGTACTCGAGAAGCGATTCTATCGTTCTGATACGTGAACGAGGAACAATCGAACCAGGATACAAATTTTTGTTGTTGTTGTTGAAATTTTGTTGTTGTTTGTGGTCAAAGTTTGGCCAGTAAGGTTTACTCCATTCTTGAGATTTTATGGGGGAAAAGAACATTCACATAATGCGATTACATTGCGCGTGGTATTTTCGAATCATAGGCAGGCTCTGATTAAGATATGAGATTTGAGGGCTTAGGGGACTCCAGAGATTTGTGAAGACTTATCTTGTGTATGGATGCTAAATCACTCCACGTGTTGTACGTTATTTAGTTAGAAAGAGATTCTAATAATCTAGCGTATGCATTTAGTGTATATATTAACGTATATATTTACATATATACATATATGTGGTTTTCAAAGTTGCTAAATCAGAGCTTAGTAGTTCAAGAGTCACGTTATATATACGCATATATATACATACATACATAGTAAATGGATACACTAGATTATTAGAATACATATGCACGTATATGTAATACAAACTCGGTATGTTTGTATATACACAAACATAATTTATGGATACAATTTGTATATACAATCTTAATCCCAATTGGTCAAACTCATGGAAAGAAACGAGAAAGTTTCCATACATACAGATCTACATATCAGTCGTACTTGAGATACACAGTCTCTTAACTAACAAGTTCTGCTTACGTATTTTATTTAATTACAAATCTAGCGATATCGCAAATATTTTGATCTTCTATTAAGATTAAAAAGACTTCCTTCTTTTAAAATTTGCAAATTTTTTTTCGAGGTGTACAGTTATAATTTAGAATCAGTACTGATACCTACGGTTTCGAAACATCTGTTATCTTACCGAATTGCTATCCTCACTCGTGTTTCAACTTCGATTCCAGCTGCAATTATCGAGAGGCAGTGTTACGCAAACGATAGGACTCTGTTTCATTTCGATATCCGTCTTAGCTTCGAAAAATTGTGCAGTGCCATTGCCATGGGAAATAGGTCAGTGTCGTTGTCATTTTCATCAATCATTCATCGCGGCGTAACGTATAACTATATTACATCATGCATAACAAATATTGCAAATACTTTCATCAGATTTTCGTCGAAACTTCACCCATGCGCTGGAAAGTACCAATTTTCCTTGAAAGTTTCCCTTCTGTGCAGTAAAATTTAAATTTGTTATCTACCGTGTAAAATTGCGCTTGTACACCAATTCCATTGTTGCGTCTATGTAATGAATAGTGACCATTTCCGTTGTTGCGTCTATGTGATGAATAGTGACGATTTATTTATGGTACATCGATTACTAAAGTGAATAAATGACTCATTTACTAAACTGCTCACAATTATATTAATGAAATAATACATTGAGATTCACGATGACTAGGTTGACATCGAAACGTGCATTTACTTGACAGGGGATGTTCGCCGCCTTTAAAATTCATTCAAATTTTTGGATATTCAAGTAAAGATTGGTAATTAACGAGGTGAAGGTGGCAAAATATCCCATTTTCAAATCTATTGAATTACAAAGAAAGGACTATCGAAAAATCTATTATTTCAGATTGTCGATTTACTTAAGAAATATTCGTTGAAATCAGTTTTCAATACCCGTTACCCTTCTAGAAATATTCTACCATAAAGAAAACCATAAAATCAGCATTTCATCCAAGAAATGACTTCACCCCCATAAATTACATAGATTCGCAGTTGAACAATTCAGAAACAGATTTCTGAAATTATAAGAAGACTATCATTGATTTTTATTTATAACTATGACAGTTGTCGCTCACGATGGCAATGATGCGCATATCGTTGATTATGTCGAGATAAACATGTTCCACCTATGTTACGAATATATAAACGAATACATAAATTATCTATCAGTTTTTAATTTCAATATAATTGTAGACGTAGTAATTTTAAAAACAATGGTATATAGTCGATTTCTAATATCTAAATGCGCGAAACTCACGTGTTCCTGATCGAATACGTTGAGGCTATCTGACGCAACCAAAGCTATCGCGAATATAAAAGCCGAGTAAACGCGGCTGACTGTCATTGTTGGTACTACTAGCGTTAGCATTTCATCAAAAAGTATGTTTTGTCGTACGTTTTGTTTTTCGTAAGGACGCCGAGTAGCAACGAAAGAAAATAGACGGAAGAGAATTTTAAACGACCTTATTGCAATATATTCGAATTGCACTGTTTGATCTCCTAATTAAATCGTTCTTCAATTTGTTTGGGATATTCGCGAGCACGCGAGGTGTTAATTGTAATTCGAATTTAAAATATAAGCGTCGATTGGTCGATTGAAAGTGAACGTTTGTTGCAAAGATGCACAAAAATCGGGAGAATTTCCAAATGGATTATTCTTCTTTCCGGACGGAAGTCTCTAAACGGAGGAGGTCCGCTGCCACCAGGGAATTAAGTAAGAAGATTACTTTCACGATCCTATTGTTGTTATCGCGAAGAATTTGGAGAAAAACGATTCAATCGCTTATATCGAGACTTTCTTTGCCGATAAACTGGTGAAAATTTACTATGTATAGTTAATGATCAGTAATTTAATTGGTTAATAAGTTTGATTTGCATCATTTTATTCTAATTATTCCTTTCTTTATTATTCGTTACTTCAGTCACTTACTCAGTTACTTCAAAGCATAATTCTTCTGAATAGTCGAGGTGATTTTCCAGGAGCGATTATTAACGAAATTTTCTTTCTGCATTTATTTCAGCGAAAATAGCGTATTCCGCGCCGAGTAGCGTGGTTTCCTTGGCAGAGGGAATGCCGAACGAAGAAACGTTCCCTTTCACAGAAATTTCCATCAAACTTAACGATGGATCGTCGTTCGTTCTCAACGAAAGGGAACTTGCCGCTGCTTTGCAATATATCCCTACACAAGGCTACCCACCGTTACTTCAGGTAATTAAAAACTGAATTTCAGCAATTAACCTTCCTTCGGAATAATAGTTTATAGTATAAGTCCCTGTATCTTCTTTTACATGAATTTTTAAAATTAGGATGTGTCACAAAAATAATAGAAAATAATGTACTAAAACAATGTCTGGGAAATAAAATGTTTCAATAATGGCGAGTTTTAATAATACCCCTGCCGGAGTGTATCTTTCAAGCATTCTAGAGTGTGAGCGAAATAACTTCTGGCAGATACTGAATACTAGCAGAATCCCATGCTATAACCCATTATAATCTTCGATTCTAAAGTCTACACGTATATGGTCTGATTTGATCTCGCTAAGGTTCTATACATGTTATATTATTTCTTACATCAGATTGGACACAGATGGGACCATACTATTTGCGTGAATTTTCTTTTCATTTTATATCACTTAATTTTTAAACAATGATACGAATATTCTTTCTTTTTTCATCTTTAAAGCATAAATAAACAAATATTTATCGATATACAAAAGGATAGACAGAAATTCGCACAATAAGTAACTTAATAGAACAGCGAAAAGTTAATCGATAGCTTAATTAAAACAACAGTTTCAATAACAAAATTCTTCCTTCTACCGTTCCAATGACAGTGCCACCACTCCAAGTATTCATTTAATTAAATTTATAATAAACAATGACACGCCCGCGTCACATAACACGATAAAGTCTAGTCAACGAAGTTTCGAGTAAACGATTCCTGTTTATCGTGGACCACGTGCCAGATCCTCGGGTTCTCTCTCCTCAGTCGCTTCTTCGTTCTCCTTTTTCCTCGGAATAATGCAATTGCCTCCAATATGTTTAACGACGTTGGACATTAAATTGGTTTCAGAGCCTGAGGGAGTTCCAGAGAAGGATGCACGCACCTCCCTTGTGGGAAAGCCGCGACATTGTGATCGTCTCCGGAGCTCAGGACGGATTAAGCAAAACTCTCGAGGCTATAATCGGCCCTGGTGATCCTCTTCTGGTGCACGATCCGTTTTATCCTGGTGTGGAAAGTGTGGTCAGTAATTCTCCCCCGTTCTCTATTTACCTTCGATCTTCCTCAGGATCGTACACGCGAACCCCCATTGATCAAATTTTAACGCCTCAACGAAAGAATACAATTTTCTCGCACGTATTTATACTTCAGATGTAGTTTATAATTTGATTCACTTTTAGGTACTGTCAAACGTAGTTCTGTTATTATCTTTTTCAAAAAGGAGCATTCATTATTATTATTTTTTTTTTAATTCAATGATTAGACTGCTTAGATATACCCGGATGCTTCTTTTTCTTCTGTCAAGGGACCCCAATTTTTCTCTCCTGGCTGTAAATTTTTCTCTGTAAATTTTTCTCTCCTGGCTGTAGTATTAATTCAATTCATAAATAAATATAGCGCACATATAGCACACTATCTTCCAATTGCTCGGGCCATAGTAAACAGGAAGGTTGGAAGTCCGAGCGAAGTACCACGAGCCAGACTCGTATTTATTGTTTATGGCCCCAAATTACTCATCACGAGTCTCGCTCGTTGTTGTGGGCCAAAATGTTTAAATTAAAATTAACCACCCTAAAGAACAATAGAACCGAAGTATATCCTCTTAATTTCCAGTTCCCAATCTCTGCATCGACGAAGGTAGATATCGAAAGCAGACTCGGAAGGAATCGTTTCTCGATTACAGGTCGCCCCCCACAAGGCGGAGCTGATCGCCATTCCCCAGGACGAGCAAGGCGTCGATCCGGAAATTCTCAGGGAAACTCTGAGGAACAGGCAGCTCTCGGGGAAGAAAATGCCGAAGATAATGTACATAAACGCCACTGGGTCGAATCCCACTGGCGTTGTTATCTCCCTGGAAAGGCGGAAGGAGATCTACAGGATAGCCTGCGAGTACAACTTCCTGATCATCGACGACGATCCTTACCAGTTCTTGCACTTCGAAGACGTGAGTAACGTTTCCTGTTTTTATTTTCCGATGCCTTCTGGCAACTGGAAGCGATTAGAGCGTGGGTTGCCTAAATACTCTCGTGGTTTGGTTATGTCGAGGTCTTTTGGAGGCTCTCGTGACCCTGATTTTTGAGATTATGGCTTCTGATGATTTTTGAGCTAAGATAGTTTTGTATGTGAAGGGTGTGAACCTTTGTTCTTGGAATCTTTAAATACTTGAGGAGAAATGCTGTTGACTTTAGTATTGAGTGGAAATAATTAATTTTTTTCCGGGAAACTTAATTTCTTATTGCTAATTAAGGTATCCGTGTGTTAGTGGAAAAAGTGATTAAATTCTGAAATGGGTAGAATTCAGTTGTGAGTGAAACGTAATTGTTCTTATGTACAGACGGAACCAAAGTCATTCCTGTCGCTGGACACAGAAGGTCGTGTGATCAGGTTGGATTCCTTCTCGAAAGTTTTGAGCAGCGGTCTCAGATTAGGATTCATCACGGCTGCAGCGCCACTGATAGCGAGCATAGAGCTCCATTTGCAGAGCAGCCACCTTCACGCCCCAACGTTATCCCAGGTTGGTACACACTTTCCATCGCTGGTACAGTCGGTTCCATCCCTTCGAATAGGGGTAATCTACCCCTATACGAAACACATTTCACGATAAGTCTTGATATTATCATGTGTAGATAAGTTCCAATGAAAACTTCACCTTGGGCAACAATTCTCTACCATTTGTTTTTGAAAGCATTACAATTATAAAACATAGTTCTGAAATCTTTCATTCAACGTTTTTGATGTTCTTATTTAAACTGAAGTCGTACCAAGGCAGCGAATAGCCAATTAGCCATAAATGTGCATTAAATTATTATTTCTTAAAGAGGCTGATATCAATTAGCAGGATACCTTAATTAATATTTTAACTAGAGCTCTCGTCTAAAAGACGTACAATGCGATACACGGATACATGTGTCACATCTATCACGTTTAAACGCTTACGAGACACGGATATCAGACAAGTGTGGTAATTACACACGTGCACGTGTAATTAATTAATTCATATTTTTGTTGCAATGTATTGACTGTAAAGAATGATTCAGAATAATTGTAACCGTATAATACACGTGTATCCATGTAATATGGACACGGGTATTTACTACACGGATTTCTACACGACTTTACGTGTTACACGTGAAAACCGTGTACACGCGTACACGTATAAATGGGGGCTCTAATTTTAACAAATACTTTCATCGACAAGTAGCGTGCGTCATAAAAGGATATCGACAGACGAAGAAGAAATACTTTTATGGTTCACTGTAGCTCAATGTTATCAAGAAAGCGTATGTCACTGCACGCTTCATAAAGATATCCTCGTCGTAAATATTATTCTCCCCATATGATGAAACACGGAGAAAAATATCGGCCCCTTCGCACGCTTCGCGCGATTATCGTTCGACGGTGGCGCGTGTCGGCTCTTATCGGCGACGTTAACACTCGATCGACCATTATCAACGCTCGAATCAGAAACGAACGGTTTCTTCATGACCTTTTCGCTATTTCTAGGTGATACTGTACAAGCTGATGAAAATTTGGGGATACGACAAACTGATGGACCACTTTATGATGATTAGGTGTTTCTACAAACAGCGCAGGGACATTATCTCAGCCTTGGCTGAGAAACATTTGCATGGTTCGTATCCATAAATCAGTTTTCAACTGTCGGAAAACAGAAAAAAAGTATTTTTTGAACACAGTATCGATTTTTAACACGTTGACTGCGGCGGACGCACGGTGTGCGTTTCATCCTTTCTTCCTTTTAGAACGCTCCCAACCCTTGAATTTTCAATGTTTCGACTTGAAACTTGCTATATGGGCTCATCATTAGTCCGTCTGTTTACTTTCTCGGCCGTTTCAGTCTTGGAAAAGAAAAAAGTATGTTTTCCGCCGTCTTGCTTCTCAACCTCTGTTGTTGCTACCCGCCGTTCTTTCCGTTCCTTCCGCCGCGTGGTAGCAACCACGAATTCGAACGCCGCAGTCAACGTGTTAATTAAATCTCGTTGTTCTTGCATGACCTCGTCCATCAATAGAAAACAGTAAACAGTTGCTACAGAAGTAAGGATACAGGTCGATCTTGGGATTAATTTAATTAAGTCTAATTAGGAGTACTTATAAGTAGTCTCCGTGTACGACGAGCTGTCGACACGCAGTTCATAGTCGCTATCGATACGCAGAGATTGTTCAAAGTTAATTAAATTGCGAATGACTTTATGGCAAATGCGATAACGTCAAATTCTCTGCACCGTAGGCCTGGCAGAATTCTCGGTGCCAAGCGGGGGCTTCTTCCTGTGGATCAAAGTGCACGGGATCGAGGACACTTGGAAGATGATCATGCAAGGGGGAGTCAAGATAGGCGTCATTATGGCGCCTGGCGCAGCGTTCATGACGGATCCCAGCAAACCTTGCAACGCTATTAGGGCGAGCTTTTCCAAGGCGACTTACGAAGAAATGGATCTGGTACGCCTCATTGAATGCCTCGATTAAACTCAACAGTCTGGTTTATTTAAGTTTTTTAAATTTGAACGTCATTTCTGGAACTGTCACGTTTGTCAAGGATACTTTAAACATTGATAACATGAAGATTCTATTCCATTCTTTTCTCATTTTTGACTAATTGGATATTTACATTTCTGATGATCGATTGAGAAAATTTTAAACAAAGAATACTTTGTCCTCGTAAATATTACCATCTGTTGATAAGTATTATTAATGCTCCAATTGTTTCCTTTTCAGGCGCTGAAGAGGTTGGCACAGCTGATCAGATCGGAGCTGGATCTGCTGAATAAGTACTCAATAATGAATGGCAATACGTTGTCTTAGCAGTAGTATTACAATCTACTAAGTAGCATATTTAGTATTTTTGACATTACCATCGACTAGTACGGAACTACGGTGTTTGATAGAAACACCATGCGTTGGTAAGGACGGAATCTTTTTATGGAACGACGGAAACTTATCAACTAACATAGAAAACTAGTTTTACCACTGATGGTAAAACTCCAAAAAATATTTGTTGACCAGTCCTTTAGAGGACGTCGTGGACCAAAGTTTCGGTTTTGATTTAATATTTATAATTGCGTATTTAAAATTTTTTTATCATTTAATACGACGAAACCAAATTGGCGATATTTCACGATAATCCTGATGGATTCATCCCTTCATCACATCAAGTGTTCATTAGTGTCATATTCATCTTAGCCTTTAAGTAAGCGCGTGGTGATCAGCCAAACTGATCACTTTTGTCTGTTTCATTTTTTACATTTTTATTTTTGACCTGTAGATAATGTATTTAATTTTTCTCAAGCGATTATTATCATACAGTAAGATATTACATTTTCCAGTGATGGTTTACTCGAGGGTTGTTAGCGATGCAAACTTCGTACGTACTTAATTATTATAGAAGTTTATTGTTATTCGTCGTTGGCACGTGTATTTATCACGACTTGTTGTAAAAATTATCATTTTGTAATAAAATCGCGTCGATTGTATCGCTGTGTCACTTCCTGCCTTAAATTACCAATTGTTTCGAACCTATGCGAACAATGTTTAATTTACAGATTAATCTACACGAATACTGTTCATTTTTTCGTTCAATTTGTAAATTTATCTGTGGTTTGGAAATTTTTCGGACGTTACCGGGAAAAGCAAACGGAAGATTAGAAAGGGTAAGAGATGGCGCGTTGAGGATAAGAGGGTGAAAGGCGGAGGAGTAGACGGACAGGGACTAGACTCTTTCACTTAACGCTAAACATCTTAACTACCAATTAATTGGACGAAATTAATTTAATCTGCTGCAATACAAGCCGAGAAGATCCGTCCTGCGGCGTGCACGCTCCCTTGACGTCTAACTCGCGTGTTGTTTGCTTTACGGGCGATTGCGCTCGTTAATTCCGCCGCCGCGATGCGGTTTTTCGAAAAATCTTTGTCCACCGCGCTTAAATTAGACGAAAATGTGGACAGCATTTTTCCTTGACAAATGGTGACATGCAGTATTCTCGGTGTTTTCGCGAGAGTGCTAAGAATAAACTAAAAAATAACAGCGAGTTTCGTGCACGCAAGATCGGAGACGGTTATCGATCTCCTGTGATGAATATTTTCCAAAAAAGTAGAAAACAGGGGTAGAGCATCCGCAGCGATGACAGATATGAATATTTCACCTAACTCTGGAGATCAATTTGGAAGAAAAAGGTTCTTTTATTATGAAAGTGTCAGAGAAAGGATGACAGGCAAATCGGCAACGTGACGATACCGTATAATGAACTAAAAGCTAAATCGATTTTTTCGATCTGTTTTCGTTTTTGGTTATTGTTAGAAGCGTCAAGTGTATGAATTAATGCATCGAATTCTAGGCATTTAATGCTGGAAGAAGTATTTGGAATGTGTGAAAGCTGTGATTTAGATTTGTAGAATGGATATGGAATATTTATACATTCTACATTAGTGGCATGGTTATTTCCATAACTTTGCATCCCCACACAATTAATAAATTCAATTTTCCAAGGATCACCCACAAATAGAAGTTCAAACCAAAGACATAGATTACTATTCAGCTTAATGGTCTAGTAAATAAAAATGAATCGCCCGAAACGTGACGGAAACGTTTGCTCTTATCAGTCTCTGGGGTGCAGAACGAGGTTAATACACGCGTAATGATGGATTTAAGACGGCGGACCTGTGTATTTTTTCCAACAAGGGGAACGAAGGGAAATCCCCAGGCCTCTTCGAAGATATAGTGTATATTAAAAGACGTTTCTGGGAGCCGTTACAGGGGATGCACAGATACGGCCGATCATACGAATGGCCACATTTTCGGGGGCGGGATTTCGCTGAGACACCAGCTCACTTTCGTTTTCTGCTTGGGGATCATCGAGGTCAGTTCTGCGACTTTACGAGCCACGATTGACTAGCATATACGACCCGATAACGTGGTTTATTATTAAGGATTGGAAACTTGTCTGTTCAGTTTTCTAGTTTCCTTAAAATTACTGTATATGTAGATAAATCGTTACTAATTCCCTTATTTTTGTGTGAAACACTCCTGAGACACGATCCAAACAGAGGCCAATGAACAAACACATACGGTCACTCCAATAAGTATTCGTATCCCCTATGTCTATTGAAGTAGTTTGCCTAAATTAAGTGATAGATACGCAAATACGCATGAATATATTTATAATAAGAATTTATTTGGAAATATCAAACTTGGCATTTAATTTAGACTTTCTTTAAAAGACAAAGTGGATACGAATACTTATAGGACTGACTGTAGATATCTATACGTATCAAATTTTGTAATCAATTCATTTCCAGACTCAGGGCTCCACAAATCCTCAAAATACACGCAAAAAAAACCACCTGGAACGTTGATCGACGGCAATACTTCCCTCCTGTAGTATTCAACAGCCATGAAAGGCAAAGCTACCGAAGTCATTTCTTTTATCGACGTCGCTGGAGCAACCATACGCTACGATTCTCAGGCAAAGCGTCGTGCAAATACCTCAACGTTCCTCCGACTGTTCCAGTGCGTTATCCTCGTCTCAGTCAGACGAGGGCATTATTTTTACAAATCTAGTCCCGGCACACGGTATCCATCGTCAGCGGCTTTCAAGGATGCGCGCGTTACTCCGCGCCGCGCAGAGAGCGTCCGTGCGCGACATGGCGCTCGCGGGGTGTTGACGCCGGAAGGAGACGGGGGAGGGGGAGGGGGGGGGGGGGGGTAAAAAAGGGATGAAACGCGGAAAGGAAGCCTGGAATTCTCGGATTCGAGCCGTACCCTCGTCCGCGGGTCTCGTATATAGCTCCGCGGTGCTCTACGTTTTCTGTCGCTCCTCTATTCGTTCCCTGGCGTTACTCCGTACAATAGGAAGGGGGTTATTCCCCGGGGGTAGGTGAGATCGCGAGGTGAGATGCGGCAGCAGGGTGGCTCGAGGAAGGGAAGAGACTCCTGCCGGCTAGAGGGAGACTGAATCGAGGGAGATGGCGATAGGGGATGATAGCGAGAGAAAGGATGGCTAGCCGAGGGGTCGAGACGGAGGAGCAGCCAGCCGCGAGAGAGTAAGCATAGAGTAGGAGGAGGGGAACGGAGAAAGGTGTAGGACGAATGGAGCGAGAAAGGAGAGTGGTTGGCAAGGGTGCGCGAGGGGTAGTGCAGTTTCGTGTTGGCATTACTCTTGATTTCCGTGGGTGACGTCGCTACCTCGCTTGGCCTTTCCCTCCTGCTCCTGCCTCTGCTCTTCCTCCGCCTGATTCCTCCGCCGCCGTCGGTTCCTCCGTGTCTTGTGTTTTGCCGTTTCTACGGCGCGGCGGGGCCCGCCCGCCCACCTAACCACGTCACGATACGGAGAAAGACCAGCCCGGACTATCCAGCAAAAATAGATCTTCCCAACCTCCCCTACCTATATCGTCCAGCCACGAACAGAACACAGCCTTCCGTTTCCTCGCTATGGAAAAGAGCCCTTTGCAACGGCCATTATACATCACGCTCCGAACATCTCCGACATCCTGAAAACACGTTACACCGCGGGATGATAACAAATTAAAGGACGCCGTATCTGCTCGCAAGTTGACCGTGTCTAACGCGGATGCTGAGGATAAATGAAGGATATCGAAGGGATGGTGCTTGGACGTAGATCTGGAGGGATGATCATCAGCTGGCATGCAAAGTGAGTTTTAGGGAGGACTTCTGATAATAGGCTGGGTGTCCCGTGAGCATGGAGATGGCGTATATTCTTTCAAACGGAGTTTTAACAATTTCAGGACATTGAAAACATTCAAGACTTTTAAGACATCCGGAAGATTAAGAATTCTCAAGGCACTTCAAACATTTGAAGATATTTAAGACACTGAAGACATTTAAAATTTACTAATTGTCGATGCATATCAATCTTCGCAGCCCTGCAAAACATTTTGAGATTTCTTGACTCGAGATATTATGAGATGATTAGAATTTACCGTGGAGCAGGTATGCTAAAGTGATGAATGTAGTTTATCTCAAACATAACTTGCTGTCAAGTAATGGATAGACAGCTCGAACGTCGCGTCGATCCTGAGGGTTTGATAATCAGGAATTGATAGACACGGCATGGTAGCTTCGAAGCATAGACTGTAGCGAAAATAGGTTAGGTGTCCTGCGAGTACCGACTTCGGATATTCAAAGTGTATTCGGTACCGCGGAGCAGGTAAACGTGTATCGTTTATTCTAACCCAGACATAATAGACTAAATGATCGATAATGAACAGATATTGCTCGGACGATGCGCCTATTCGGTGGAGAGGTTCATGATCGGGGATTGATTGACGGAACAGGGTGATTTTAAGAGAGAGATCGCGGCGATAGCGGGATAAATGTCCTGCGAGTACTGCACGAGGGATGGTGGAAGTGCGTTTAGTCCTGTACAGGTACGGGAATAACATGGTGATAAATTTAGCCTAACTAGCTAAAGCTAGTAGCTTCGCTTTTAGTGACGTCTGCGTATGCGTGTCTAGTAAACAAGACAATGAACCGACTCGATAGATGACACCATCTGTAGATCTCGCTTAGGCGAATCTCATTCCTACCGAAATTAACCATGTTTGGAGAATGAAACTGCTGAATACAAATTTCGTAAACGCAGATTAAAGACGAAAGTTGTTTTGTCATTAATTTCACTTTATAAAACGAAATCCAGTTACTTTTTCATTCGTGCCACCAAAGTGGATCCGCCATTTTCAATTTATAAATTCTGAATTCAGATTTGAAACCAGTGACTCCAAAAACCCCTGTATACCAAGTTTCATTCAAATCGAATCACTTTTCCGCATATTGATCCGCTATATAGGATCCACCATTTTGAATGTCTAATTTTTGAGTTCAGATATGGAATCAGCGTCCCTAAAAATCCCTTTATACCAAGTTTCATCCAAACCGAATCACTTTTCCGCATACTGATCCGCCATATATGGTCCGCCATTTTGAATGTCTAATTTCTGAGTACAGATTTGAAACCAGTGTCCCCGAAAACCCCTTTATACCAAGTTTCATCCAAATCAAATCATCTTTCGCATTTTGTGCTGCCGTATAGGATCCGCCATTTTAAATGTCTAGATTTTGATTTCAGATTTGAAACTAGCGACTCCAAAATCCCCTGTATACCGAGTTTCATCTAAATCGAATCACTTTTCCGCATATTGATCCGCCATATATGGTCCGCCAGTTTGAATGTCTAATTTCTGAGTACAGATTTGAAATCAGTGCCCCCGAAAACCCCTTTATACCAAGTTTCATCCAAATCGAATCATTTTTCACATTTTTGTCCGCCATATTGGATCCGCCATTTTGATTTTATAAATTCTGATTGCAGATTTGAAATCAGCGACCCCAAATCCCTTGTATACCAAGTTTCATCAAAATCCTTCGAAAGGAACTATAAATAAATCTGTGTCTCCTCTAAAGAACATAGAGGGGTTTTCCACCCAAGAAATACTACAATGTTTACTACTACTTCTCGGAAATTCAGAGGGTGTTCCTTCCAAGAATTGCACTCCTATGTTTACTATATAATATTTCTCGGAATTGCGTGTCCTTGCCAGGAATTTATGTAGGCCACTGCTGGATCAATCATTTATATGTATATGTATTATATTAAATAGGAAACTTCGAAGTCTCATAACTCAGCGTAGAATCGTCCGATTCGATTCAAACAAAATGCAAGTTAAAGAGCGGAATTTCTAGTATCTAATAAATAGTTATTACCATTGTTAGGTACTCTTAAACAATTGTTTTATTTATTGCTCCACTAGAAACTTTAAAATGTTGTAGCTCAGCGTGGAGTTGTCGGATTCGTTTCAAACAAAATGCAAGTTGAAAGGTGGAATTTCTACTATCTAATAAATAGTTGTAACCATTATTAGATAAACTTAGACAATTGTTTTATTAACGAAGATGTACCCCGATAGACAGTCTTCCTACCCTTACAGTTGTACGAGGCGTCGACAGGACTCTGGTTTATTACTGGCTTGACAAATAATACAAAACAGTGTTACTACAGGAAGTACTAAAATAATTCTTTCATTCGAACAACATCCCCGACTTAGACGTCGCATTCAGCTGGCTGTTAATAATTTCACCGATATTCTCTCGCTGCATGCGATATTTAATTTTCCGTATTGAACGCTCAACGAGATTTTTCCTTTGGCTCGACGTCCTCTTCAAGATCCAACGGTGGAGGGGTGATAGGAGTTGCCGCAGACGTTATATCACGAGTAAAAATACTTCTGTTCCCAGGAAAAAGGGAGGAAAAAAAGGGGATCGAGCTATACACAGTCGCGCTCCGAGGTAAACTCAAAGAGCGCCTGGGCTACCTGCTTCACCTCGGAGGCGCTATCTCTTATACCGGCTTCGTCGTTAGTTTTCCTAACGTCGACGGGAAAGGCGGGTGCGTGTTACAAAGTCTCTTTATTTGTCCAGCGTGCACGTATCTCTCACCACCCCTTTTCCACCCTTGGTAACTGATTTACGTTAGCGACGAGCATCGCGATCGCGGCCGTTATGAATTTTCCCTAAAAACAGAATAAATAATTTGTCTCGTGCGCGTATTCCAGCATTTTGGGAAAGTTGAAATTTTGTGACACTTTAGGTTGTAATCTCAAAACTATGCTCTTTTATGGATTCGATTAGTAAGCGAAGACCTATGCGAAAACCCAGACCTACACGGTCATCTTCGGATGTAACATTCGAATAATACCAAGTAATATACTTCTTTATATACACAGTCTTAATTTATACTCCCTATAAATTTATTAAACAATTATTAAGAGAGACGTTGGTATCTCAGTGGGCTCGATTTAAACGCATTTATCCAGTCGATGAAACAACTATTTTAAATCTCTCGGAATCGATTGCATTAAGACGATATTTACATGAAATCGGGTTTCTTGAATTCTTAAACGCTTTCATGGGCAACGATCCGCAGACTCTTCTTGAAATTAAATTAAACTACTTCCTGTTTGTCGCTCGGATCAGCTCGTTGGTCACGGTTACATCAAACCGTTCGCGTTTAAAACATTCATCGTGTATCCTGGATGAAGGTGACACTCGAAGAGCGAGCTAATGTGACATTTGGTACAGTAAATATGATATATTAACTGTTAAGAGCCGAAAGAAACGGCACGGTCAAGAAACGCGGCGCGTGTTAATGGTTTATGGGTAGAAACTTAATGGGTCGATGGAGCTAATTGAAGGGAGCCGTGAAATCTTGATGAATGAAAGCGTGGAGCTTTCTTTTCTCTTATGGTTGCATGTAAAGTGAGTCATTCATATATTTTCGCGTACAAGACAGCTCGGAGCGGTTACATTTCCTGGCGAGTATATTTAATTAGCAGTGATCTGCGCATCAATCTTCTTGGTACCTTTCTGACAGGACTATCATCAAGAAGGGGGATTTAATTTATAATAAAACCGTATTAATCGATTTCAGTGTCGCTCACCAAGAATTAGCTTAATGAAAGAGGATGCGTTGGTACGTTCTTTTATCGTCTGCAGTAGAAATCAAACTGAATTCAATTATTATATTATGTCTTCCTCAAACATTTTCTTAAAGACGTTTTGACCATTCATATTTATCTGATTTGTCTTATTTATACATTCTTTCTCATGAATAAGGCAAATATGGCAAATATAAATAGAAATATGTATATAATTTAACGTTTTTGTAACTACAATATTACACTACTACATCTAGCTGACTTAACTCTGTCGAGTCCGACTCGACAAAGGGCAGCAAAGGGTTAAATACCTCACTTCGTTTGCACTTTCAGTTCATTTTCCAACCGCAGACGCCAATAACAGCGGTCCCCAAATTCAAGATCCTCCAAGAGTGCCACTTACGCGCCAAGCTGAACTGTAAGACTGAAATGGAGACGATCGCGGGGCCTAATCGAAAAGCCGATGGGGCAAGCCGAAGGTCGAACCTGGAACAACGCGTAGTGCAACGGATGAAAAGGACGAAAAGGGTGGCTGGGGGTTGATAGGGGGTTTGGATCGGCGTACAATATAGCCCCGCGATTGCCCAGTAAATATCGGGGCGAGGTTATAGCCGGCTCCGCGGCCCGTAAACCAAGACATTAAATTTTATAATATTGCGTCCCGTCTCGCTCCCGTCCCTCCTCGACATCTGCCCCCTCGAGCACCCTCTCGCGTCGTTCGCCTAGCCAGCGCCCTCGCGCTCAGCGGGTCGCGCGCTCGCGCGCTCACCGTGCTTTTATTGGCTATTTACAGAGGAAATGGCCTCTAAATTAACTGCAGACTGCCGGATTGCTACCTATACCGAGCGGCCTCGTATAACGCCTCGCTGCTCCCGCCCGTTAAGATCAAAATCGAAATGACAGAACGGCGGCGATTAATTTCGCGCGCCAAAATAGAGGCTTGCCCGCCAGGTAGGTGCGAGAAACTACCTCCAGGTGGTGGCTAGCGCGGAGGACCAGGGTCGAAACATTACAGGGGGTGCAAGGGCGAATTTGGAGGAGGTACTTTTGAATAAAAATTGTTTTGAATAATAAAGGGTGTATTGGAGGGAAATTTCCTTGCGGAGAAGGTGAGGCAAGAAAAGTATGTTGCGGAAGAACTGGTTTGGAGTATGATAGAACTTAGTCTGGCTTCTATTATCTGAGGTTAAGCATTACTTCTGTTATAGGCATCGGTATTTGGATTAGATTTTATGTATGTCACAGAAGAAACGATGGTAACCCAAACATTCAATTTCGCGGACCAAAATAGAGGAACGATCTCCAGGTGGTGGCTGGCGCGGTGGACGAGGATCGAAACCATTAGAGAAGGTGCAAGAGCGAATTTGGAGGAGGTACTTTTGAATAAAAATTGTTTTGAATAATAAAGGTGTATTGGAGAGAAATTTCCTTGCGGAGAAGGAGAGGGAAGAAAAAAATGCCACGGGAGAACTGCTTTGGAGTATGGGAAAACTTAGTCCAGTTTCTATTATCCGAGACCAAGTATTACTTCCATGTATATCACGGAAGAAACGATGGTAACCCAAACATTCAGTTTAGCTTGATTATTTTCATTAATTATATTTGTTATGATTCTTCTCATAGAGGTTTCACCGTGTTATATTCATCGATGTATCTCTGCGCTGTCTTGAGAATTGCTGATTCATCACTCGTTCGTATGAAACTCTATACCCAGAAAAATTCGATAAAGGTACGGATCAATTACTTCTTAAACATTTATTTATTATAAAGGCCGGTTTCTCCATTACCTCCAGGCGTCAATATCAAGGGTCGACGCTGCGTGGAGGGCTTGGGAGTATCCTTTAATTGCACTGTGAATTTTTTATCGTCTGGTTAGAAGAAAATTCACGAGGTTGCAGGTTTTCCGCCGGAAGCGACCTTAAAGAATCTCCATCAACCTTTCATGGCACGTAACAAGTTTGATACTGTTGGTTAAAATACCTCTTCAAGCTATAGTGCCCATCAAACATGGAGGCGCGCAGACAAGGTGTCTCGTCGACGAAGATGGTGGTGTAGTAAATTCTGGAATTTTTAACGCGTTGATTGGTCCATGGAAGCAAGTGAGACGTTTTCTCATTGATGGATCTTTTCGAATACTCAGAGATTATTTAACGAATATTTAACAATTTATTTACCGGGAGCCTATTTATAGGCTTTTTAATTGCAGTATTTAGCTATTCGAATTTATTTACTGTGTTGATGGTTGTTTACTTACAATGTTTAGTGTTTGGAAACAGACTTGGCTTTCAATGTGTCTAGTAACAATATTGAGGAATTATTATCAGGCTGGATTGGCATCTATATATATATATATATATATAGAAAATTCTTTTTTGAATTAAAGATTGTTTCTAAATAGCTCGGTAGATAAAGTGTTAATAACAAGCAAGGCATTCATCTTCGGATCGAGACACGCGGGGGTATAAATTCGAAAACTGGCTGCGAAGTTTTCATCAAGGATATCAGGTCTGACAACTCGACGCCAAATAAATTTCATATCTCAATTAGTTTTTGGGGCACGCGACGGCGCGTGGCAGTCGTCGGCCCCTCAGTTTTCGCCCTTCTGGTTCTTCGACGCCCGTAGGCAGGGGCGTAATTCAAACGCAAATATATTAAGTGTTGTCTACGCCAAGACTCTGTTTAGTGTGTCCGTTCCGTTTAACCCCGATAACCATCCGTTGCGCAGACTCGATTCCAACTGACAGGTATGAGCACAGGTAGCAATTTCGAGGGGTGGACGATTTTTTTTCACTAATCGCAGGGAATCTTCAGTCGACGATTGTTAATTAAACGAGATAAGATCGAAGAAAATTGAGTTTCGGGTTGGTTATCGAGGGGCTGAGTATCACGGCATGAGTAGATAGAAATAAATATTGAGAGGGGTAGGTCAATTCTTACCCCTTCAATTCTGAATCACTGATTAATGTTAGAGATGTTCTATGATTTTCAAGTGCCTACTCAGTTTAACAGATACTGGAGAAATTCGTAAAGGTCACAGACAGCTCGAAAGATGGAATCGATTCGACAATAGATTATAGATATATGTATAGTTCAAAGATGCTATAATTGTACTGACACGTAAAATGATCAATCAATCGCATCCTTTCCTTTTACTTATTAAGAAGACAGAAAAAGATTCGAGCTAATTCCTTTTTGACGTGGTTATCGGGATTCAATCCAACCGTCGATAATCGTCAGATTATTCTAAGAATAACTTCTCGAGAATCATTTCTAAGGTGTAATTGTTACTATTTTTATTCCAATTATCATCTTGATTTCTTAATTATGGAAGTATATGATTAATCTATATACATAGATAAAATGTAAGTAGAACATCATTTCAATTAATACTGAAAAATTCAGAAACTATGTGTTCTCATAATAAAATAAACATAATTTTATAATAAGCAAACGGAACATATAGAACATCATTTCAATTAATACTGGAAAACTCACAAACTATAGTTCTCATAATAAAATATCATATAAATAAACATGTTCTCACAATAAAAATTGTGTACAAGTATTCGTTATCTGCTGCAGTCAGAAGCGCGATAATATTGCTTAAACGAAAAATAAATAGAATTGTCCCTATCGTGACCGCAATCTCTGTATTCCCTGCGCAAACGCGATCAGAAAAGACATATGTTTGAGCTGTGTAATGTATACATAGTTCCTCCTCGGACACATCGTCCTACAACATATTAACAGCTTAGGCGGTAAGCCTTTTATATTACATTTTTCCCTCTATGGGGTCTCCTAATCCAATGGGGTAGCTGCTCGCCCTATAACACGGGGGCGCACATAGCGAATTTGACCTGAATCGAAGTTTAACCTAGCTGGTATCGAGGAACCGCAATTTCTACATCTCTCCTAAATAGATACGAAGATATAAACATCTTCCGCTCATATTATTCGCTAAAACCATCAATTTTTGATACTCTATGGGCATTTATATTTCACGATTGCTTACATATGGAATAAAAGGAATAAAAATAGGAAAAGAAAATTAATTTTTCAGCGTCCAGGACTGGGCACCACGACCAAATGGCCTCTAAATGGTTTCTCTAGGGAAACTCAATTGTGTCACGATGGCATTTCCCAGTATCGCCACTAGTTCGGGAGCTTGTCGTGCTCTGAAACACAGTCTTGACCCAACACTTAGTTTCAACAGCAATAAAAAAACGTCGATTATAGCTAATTTATAGCTAATTTCATACTAATCCTCATAATTAGACTGCGGATCTTTATACAAAATAAAATCTTTGCAAACGTACCTACAAAAATTGAACCCAAATAAGAATTTGTATTATTCCGCAAATATTATGACACGAGCTTTACTTTCAATCTTTTTTATATTCTTGCATTTTGTGTAGTTTCTTGCACATTCAAATTTCCTATAAGTGCATGAAAACCCGCAGTCTCGAAATTATATAGTTGTATACTATATCTTCTAGTTTTCACTCTTCCTTAAAGTTTCCTTTCAAATAACTCCAACAAAAACTGATAAAGAAATGGGTGAGTGAATCAATATACCGTGTCACACAGGTGACCACATACCTCCATGTCCTCAACAGCGACTGCACAACCTCCAAATGCCAGCACCCCTCAACTCGATCCTCCATCGCGGTATAGTTCGTTTCCCATGCGCGTATGAGCATCGATGATCCCGACAACCGCTTTACCAGCGACAGTCGCTTCTTCCGACTTGACTTTGTGAACATTTCACGCCCGAAGCCCCAATTAAGTAGAATGACTGACCCAACTCTAGAGGCAGCCTCTAGGGGTGGATGTATTGTCCGAAGTTCTTAGATGGGAGCTGCTCGACCGACGCGGACATAACTTTGTCGATCGAATAGTATTTGCAGGGCGCACCCTGGCCGGGGTTGGCCCATTGTTTGCCCTGAAACGCACGCAACGCGGAATCATCCCTCGACGCGTGACTTACGTGCCTGTAAAGCCAAACACAGCGGGACGCGCGGTTCACGGGAACCGTAGTCTCCGCCGCGAGAAATCGACGAGAGATGAGTGGTCAACTTGATCGATCGAACAGCTGACGGTGTGAAATCGGTGGATAATTTTGCTTGTTGAAGAAGTTACCACGTTGGGAAGGATTGAAATCTAAGGTGGGGCTCTTTGAATAATTTGTTTTTCCAGAGAATACGTATGCAATTTTGAAAATGTTTTTAGACTTAAAGTATACGAAGGGAGCTGTAATGAAATTTGTATTTATTCAAAAGTTATGGTTAATTATATGGAGGGGTTATAAATAGGTCTTGATAATATGGTGGACGTGGCACCCAACCGCCAAATCATGTGAAATAGAAAAACAAGAGAGCTTTATAATCTGCATTAGTGTAGCTATCGTTAAGCATAATGGTATGTAAAAAATATTATTACTGGAGCTTTTCTCGAACATCGTCATTTTATTTAAAGTATCTCGATATTTTAAACTTTGAGTATTAACTTCTGAAATATAGTTAAAGTAGACATTATTTGACGAAATTTATTCGAAATTTTGATTCGAATAATCACCGTCTATTCTGATTTGATCGAACGCGTCGTAGATCTCGCTGGATGCAAGAGGACATCAAAATGCAGAGCATTGCATCGGTGCGCGGCAGTAGTCAAGAATTTGACGATACGAGGGGCCGGTAATAAATCTTTAGCCGGGACTTAAGTTTCGAAGTAAATCTTTCCACGTTTTAGCAGTAAGTCCAGAGCTCACCGCGGAAAGGGATCAGGAATACCGACTTGCGGGATAACAGCTTGCGCGGCATCGCCAGGCACCGGCCTCGGCAGCTGCGTAGATCAGGAAAGGTGCTAAATCCACTTGTGACGAGTTTAAAATCGAGTCTATCGCCCATACTGATGTGTCTCGCCTTAATCCACTACGGAGAGCAACCCTTGGACTCGTAAACGCGTTATTCGGACGCAGCTCGGGCGGATTCAAGTCCCTCGAGGCGAGTTTTCCTCGTCTCGACAGAATTTCGACGAAACGTCAACGAGATAATTGATACTCTTCCCTGATTAAAGAACCTTCGTAAAATGCCACGAAATTATATGATCACGAGAGTAACCATTTCGATGTTGAATTTTATTTACTTTGAAATTTTGAAATTCTTTGGAATGGATTACATAGTTCTACAAAGTGTATACGTTGGTAATTTATTTTTAGTTTAAGTTATCATTATCGATGCTACTTCAACGAGATTTTGTTGCGTATTAGTGAAACACTAAATAAAACAAGATAATTCGCATCGTTGAATTAACATTAATATTTCATTTCGGAACGATTCCGCTCGCCATAACTAGATGAGCGATTACATCGTTTGGAATTTCGTGAATTGTTTACCACTGGTGCAGGGATTAACCAGTTAGGGAGGTTTCAGTTTTGCTGCCATGATGAATAGGTGATTTTTGTGCGAAGAGCACGATAATAGGTACTCGATAAGGAAATTTGATTTTCGGAGTAAAATGGACGTTCAAATATTAGTTTGGAAGGCACTGATACCGAGTTAATTTCATGCACTGATTTGTTCTCATCAGAGTTTTTCGCGACGGGGACTTGAAGGCAAATTAGAGAAATTTGTTTAGAATGGAGTTGGACGAGTATGGCGAAAGAAAGTCGTCGGTCAAGGAAACGCGAAGAACTGGCGAACGGATGGGAGGAAATAAAGTTTCGGCGGGTCTGGAGGAGAGAGCAACGTGATTCAGATATCGCCTTCTTGCGGTAATCAATTTCCATTAACGAAGTCTCGGCTCTGTTAGGGAGAACGAGGGGTCAGGGACGAGGGAAACGGAAGGTGAAATGGAGATAAAGAAAAAGCGAGTATCAGGGGACAAATCTGAAGACGGTTCGCCGTAATCAGAGTTTCAACATTTTTATTCAAACCTGCGTCACCGATACTCTATGACTCTCTCTGTTATTAAGTTTATTATTTCATTCAGGTGCCAACAAAATTGTCGAACAAGACGAAATATACTACGAAGCGAATCAGTAAGCACGAGAAAATGAATTTAACCAGATTAATAGCAAAGATAATCGAAGGCGTTCTAGGAGTACGGCAATTTGCAGAAAGTTTCTATAGACCTTTCCTCCCCGGGATTCTTTGAGACAACAATAAACAAATCGGGGATAACGAGAGAAGTGTCGAGGCGTCCCCGATCCTCTTCCAGGGAAGTCCGTGAGCCGAGAAAATTGAAAAACTTCTTGGTAAAATTGTCCCGTCACTACAACTTGCACTAACCTTAACCTGCCTCTGCTCAATACATTCTAAAAACTAATTAAACTTTGAACATACACAAGAAGAGACCCGACCACAAGTTTCCGTCGAGCGATTCTCAGGGGTGGATTAAACGGAAGTTCTCACTCGCAAAAATGCTTGCAGCTGAAGGCGAACCAAGTACAATTACGAGATCGAAATAACCAGACCGACGTGATTTCAATCGTATTCTTATCGTACGATTGCTACGCAAACAAAACTTTTGAAACGAGCCAGTTACGAATAAATTTAAGAATATGTTTCAATATTAATTTATCGAGAGAATTTGAAGTTGAAATAAATAACTTATATAAAGAGGAAATATTAATTCAGTCAAGTTTCATCAAAGTCCCCGTAATTGTAGGTTAAAACAAAAAACATGAACGGTCAAATAAAAATAAATTTTCGATTACGATCCATAGTAGTCGAAAAATCCGCAAAATTCCAGAGGTTAAATAAAATTTCAATTCATTCAATTTGCTCAACGCTATTCACTCTAAATATTTCACGGAATGTGTAGCTTAAACAAAAACTTAATTCGTTCAATTTGTGTATTAATGTTTACGGTACACTCAACGCGAGAATCCCAATCCGATAAAAATCTTCTTAATGAAAATCTATAATATTGGATATTTTCGCAGAACGTCGAGGTCGAATGTAGTGTTCGTTCCGTCAATTTGCCAATTTTTCCTCTATTGAACGATCCGCATCTCGATTGGGGGCGTGGATTCTTTTTTCGGATAAATGTTTCACGTGTTAGTCGTGAATTGTGCAGACATTTGGGATAAAAAATATCGATTTTTAATTTTGAATAAACAGGAGAAGTTATTCCGAAGTGTCTGACGCTAAAATGATGTTTATTTCTGTGTATCGAAGAGTATTCATCTTTCGATAAAAAAAAAAACGAAATTCTTGGTCTTCCCTTTACTAATTTAGGACTACTTCTTAAGTTTCTCAACTTCCATAGCGAATCGTTGAGTTTTGGCTTCTTCGAAACATTGGAACTTTTATGAATTTAACTATTTACATATGATTATTCATTCACTTTGTCATATTCTGACATTAGTTTCATCCTAAAGTTATTTCTCCATATTGGCTAGCTTCAGTGATCGACTCAGAAACTCTCAGAGACCAACGATCCAAGACAATAGCAAGACTCTGGCCTACCCGTCAAACACGAGACCACGAACCAGTGAGGTCCGACGCGAGGACTCTGCAACCGAAAGTCCGCCGACGGAGGATCGTCGCGGACGACACAAACGGTACCCCGATCACAGGAAAGCGCGCAGGTAGCACAAACGCACGGGCAGAGTCCAGGCTGCGAGCAATTAAGCAAAAGCTGGCCGTGCGTCGAGTGGCAAAATATTTGCAGAAACCGTGGCATCGCCGTTCGGAAACTCGTTGGTAGCCGTAACTGGAATGTGAGATATGGCTGGAACTCGATCGACGTCCAAATGAAGCACGCCAGAGAGTCGGCAAGTGCTTGGTCGGATATTATAGACCTGTGAACGAGGCTGAGGGGGCGGTTGCCGCGTTAAATTGAAACGCTCGAAGGTAACGTCTAATGAAAGCATACGCGCGCAGCTAATATCCACCCCACTAGAATGTAATAATTTCGGAATGGTACTTCAGAGAGTGGCCGTACTTCTCCGACAAAGGTTTAAGCACGCGTGCGGAGCTATTCGGAATCACTTTTTCCACCCGCTAACGCAGAGGCACCTGTAAGGGGGGGGGGGGAGGGTAGGGAGCCTAGGTATAGGCGATTTATTAAAAAGTTCATTCGACAATCCACGCCCAGGGCCTCCGCATTTCGCAACGCGCGTTGATTTCGTTACCGAGCTGACGGGAACGAAGCCCGAGGGCCGACTGGAAAATCAAAATTTGCACTTCCACCTGGTTCGTTCCGTAATTGCGTGCTTCTCCGCGTTCGCACGAGCGCGATGGTACAAAATTCTCAAAATGTGCGAAGAGGATGAGTTAGGTGGATCTAATAATATTTAATAGATTCATAAATAGAGTTAACGAAATATGACAAATGTCTTTCGGTGCGTATACCTCCGAAGATCTTTACTCGACTGACGCTTATTCAAACTTTATCAATCGTGCTTTTCTTTAAATCACTCGCGGAAGGTGCATCATGTTCAGGTGATTTTGGGTGATCAACAATTAATAGAGATAGAAACTTACTCATCTTGTCAATAAACCATGTCTCACAAAGAAGTAGCTAAAGAGCTCTTATCTTTTCTATCGTGTGTAAATAATGAGACATCGATGGTAAGATTTGAAAAATAATTGAGCCGTTCATTGCACAAATCGATTAACCCCATAAAACAAAAAGTTGAGAAATGCGATGAAATAATGTACATTGTTTCTTAAAATTCCCTTTATATTATAAATTCAAATAAATATTGGAAAAAGTTCTTTCTTTTTCAGGAAAGTTATTATAAATATAAATAGTTATGACTATACCAAGTGCTTCGACGCTTAAATTTAAAATTTTTCAAAAAGTGGAGCTACTCGATTCGTGCAGTGAACGGCTCAATCGACGATCCTGGTGATTACTGGTGCTTCACATTTGTATAATCTCCACTTAAATATTGATTCGTCTGGAAAGTCCGTGGCGATTTTTGGTAGGTGGCACAGGTCTGAATATATCGGAATGATTGAAAACAAATAATGGTTGGAAACAAAATGGTACCTACGTAATTCAATAAATGTATATCAAAATTCAAACGTGCCTTTGAATTTTTCTTAAAAATTGCACGAACTTTCTGGACAACCCTAATCCACCGTATCAAGCAGCTGGCAAGCAAAAAAAATTCGAAAAAGTGTTTCTAGCGTTGCGACGCGCGTGTAAAGTAATCTCATCGTTTGCACAGGGGGTTGCGCGCGGCCATTGGTTTCGTGAAAATCTATCGGGAGGAAGCTTTCAGCGATCAACTGTGATCGCGGTATAGTTGGCCAGGTATTTCGGAAACGATAAAAAGAGTTTTCAAGAGTTGCAGCTAGAAACGCGAGAATGAATCTCGTTGGAGGACCGTGTCCGTGCGATCGTGTGTCTATGTGTACGTCCATGTGTGTGTTCTGACGCGAGTGCGCGCGCGTTCGCACCTCTCGTCCGTGGCTCGGTGTTAAAGGGTGGGGGCACGAGAGTATGTGGGTGTTGTAAGCACAAATTGCCACAAATTGGAGAAAATTGAATGAAGCTTACAGCTTAACGAAGGCACTAAATCCTTGTGGAACGACCTATCTTAACATGCAGCCCATTTTCGTGATAAGTGAGGAGATGTCGTGCGTTCAAAACACTCCATTGACAAATCGCGATAGTGTCGATTCACGCGATCTCTCCACGATGCTCATTGGCAGGTTCTTCTAACGGAAACAGGATACGATTTTCTGTGTCTTGTTGCTCGCGACTCGGAGCTGCTCGAAGTTTCAGCATGTGCTCAGGTGTTGCTGGTGAATTTGAAACGAGTGGGAATGTATTTTTGATAGTAATTTGTATTAAAAAATTGATTGATTTTTAGAATGCAAGGGGATCTATTTTAATAAAAGCATTTTTTTTGTGAGGAAAAAATGGGCTCGACTCTAGTAACACGAAGATGTATCACGTTTCAGTTAAACCACACGACAAACCATACAGATTTTAGAAATACTAAAGAAAATATTGATATCCCATCGTGAACTGTGCGACACGAGTATGCATACAGGTAGCATGACGGTACAAGCCAGAGTGACGCGACAGAGCGTGCCATAGGTATTGGATGAAATTGCTGCGTAATAACTCAGTCAATATAGCGACAGAACGGTGAAAGCGTGCTGTTATTTGAAATATTCGAACTGACAAAGAGCTAACAATAAAATTCATCACTAAGAAAATAACTGTATCGTAACTTGACGATTATTTTAATCTGTCCCAAAGGTAAGTCGTAGAAATCTTGTCTCTCATTGTCTCTCGACATTAATATTTTCATTAGATAATATACTTGACATAGTTCGGATAATATAGTTAAAACCCATGCGACGAATGACGATAGCGTATTAATTTCGACCGTTTCCCAACGCGATGGAAACAATGCAACCTTCCCCTAATATCTGTCAAGGATTCGCAAGAAATCTCCGACGATCGTTGAACAAATCCAAATAACATTCACTCGGAATCCCTCAGGCGGCGTTCGGAGTTCGATAGAAAGTTTCCAGCCCCCGGCCGAAAGGAAGCATTTTATTGGAGTACTCCTTCGTTAAAGAAGCCCCCGATGTTCGCGAAGGATCGAAATCGACGAGGTGCGGGGGGTGTGGAGGGTTGAAAACGGCACGAGGCTGAGGAAGAGGGAAAGAGGAAGGTATAGACGGAACGGTTCCCTATTTGTAGCAAACAGGAGACACTGACGAGAGGGCCAGGCAGGCGTGCTAGACGTGGAATATGTCTGGCGTATGTGGAGAACCTCGTACACTCCCTCGGGATTGTTATGGGGGGCATTCCGGCTTCTGGTATGTAATATCAGAAATTCCTATCTACCTGTGTGTCGCCTGTTGCCCGTGCACGTTGTTCCAATTCGACCAGGCGGGGTACACGGTGCGTCGCGAAAGTGGTATTACTTCTGCCGGCATGGAGGCCCAGGAGGGTGAAGCTTGAGTGCCTGCCCTCTGATTCGTCGAATATTCGGAGGGCGAAACTATGCGAGTCCTACGACAAAAATTAACTATAGAGACGCCCGAGGATCGCGGACATTTCGTTTGACGCGACGAAACGAATCCGTTTTCCCCGTTTTACACGGACTCTTTTTAACACGATTTCGCGCAAACGTGTTTCGACATCTCGCCGGCGTGCCTCAAAGTTGGGCGAATTTTTATTTCGAACAAAGAACAACGGACGAATTTTCGAGGAACCGGATTTATTCGAATAACAGTTGATTCGCTTTTATTGTAAACTTTGTATTTGTCGTATGTCAAATTTCATCTCTTTTTTGTCAATTTTTATGAAAGCAACTTTTCAAGAAGCAATCAGGGTAAACGGTTAGATTTTAGTATGTATCTTACTGTTCCGAGTAGGAGAGTACTTCCGTGCTTCTTGCAATGTTGACGAACATCGTCAACATAACAATATCTCTTACATCAATTTTGCTTTCCGCTTATGCGTATGATCTACAATAAAATCCGTCGAGCTGAAGCTGGTCCAATTGCAAGCGTACTAGACAAATTTTCAAACTTATTCTTTTCGAAAATAAAGCGTCATACGAAAAATTTTTACTGTATATTTTCGATTCAATTTTTTACGTAGGATCACCTCTTACTCGCTTGTTCCACCAGTTACAGGACACCCTGTGTAACAGACTGCATAAGCTACGATCAAAATTAATGAAATAAATATACGAAGAATAAACAAAAGTTATCAGTAAAAGCTTGAGGAATAAAAAACAGTGGGGAAAATTCATAATAAATGGCAAGAATTTCCCTTGCAAATGAATGAATTATATATAAAATAGAGGATTGGGATCGAGAAATTCCGCCGACGGATGAACCGCGCGGAGGATCGGTTGCAGGAAGGCCTTCCAGGGCAGGCGTGCAATGTCGTGTCTGAAACGGGCCACGGGTCTCGCAACGCGGAAGGGTAGTTTTAGCCAGAGGCATCGGTTGTCTGCATCCGACACATTGTCAATTTGCCGCCGCTCGTCTCGCCTATTTAAAATCGATTGCGTACAGGCACATATGCCTTCGCCTGCAAATACATTTCCGGCCGCCCGAGTGTCTCAACGCAGTTACCATTCGTCCCCTCGAGTAAAAAAACACGTTTTTAAACCATCCGCGCACCATTGAACGTCTTCGATCGAGTCTCGACGAACTTTTCAATAAATATGTCTCGCCACAAAAGTTCCACAAGATATACTTTCGTAGGAAGATTTAAATTTAATATATCGACACGTTGCAATTTTATTTTGGTTATGCAAGTTTAGTTATACTTGTATTTTAGTTTTTCTGAGGCTTCCATGGCTTCGAGGACTGAAACTTGATAGTCAAAACATTTGGGTAAAATCTTTGTAAATGTACCTACAAAAACTGAACCTAAATAGGAATCTATTTTACTCAGCATAATATGAACTTTACTTTCAATATTTTTTATATTATTGGCTATTGTGTCCATTCCATAGTTTCTTGCACGTTCAGATTTTCTACAGATGCATAAAAATCCGTACTCTAGTCATAATCAAAGTATGCTTGTTTTGATACATACATGACTGAGAATTGTTTCTAGATACAATGTTAATACCATAGCTACCAGTTTCCTGTAATAAGCAATGTATTCTCGAATGAAAATCAAACACCACGTGAGAAGTGAACGAGAAATATTCTAATATGTTTAAGGACAATTTCTACGAGCATCACTACAGAAACCGTTACTGTAACGTGTTACAGTAAAAATTTAACGCGAGAGAACGATTTAACGATAAAATTAATTTAAATCAAACAGAATCACCTTCGCATCTGTTACTCCGACCACTTTGCCTTTAATTACTTAGAACTCTTTCCATCTGCAAATGTAACAAATTGATTCGATGGATGGTCGATTTTTCCAGCCCTGAAAACTGTTTTGAGCGCATCGGGGATAAAAAAAATCCTGCCCTGGGGCAAATATTTGAAACATGTACCGCTATCAAGGAATCCTGCGGTGCACGCGCGGATCGCACATCGCATTCCCCGTTTATGTCTGTTTCATTAAACCGGGGAATTCCGGTGTATTTTTGGAAACATCGGAATCAAGCGAAACCGCTGGTTACATCATTCTCCATGGACGGTCGCGTTCGGTCGCGAATATTCCCGCGACACGAGGTGAAAATTTCTCCGTGTGACCGAATACTGCTGACCAGCGACGTTAATTAGGCGACCTTAATACGATTAGTGACGTATTTGCATATTACGACCCGAATGTTTTCGATGCGTGCCGTCTGCAGCCGTTTCGGGGCGACAAGAAGCATGCAAACGAGGAACGGGAGAAAAGAATCGGTCGTCTAATGGTTCTCGATGCCACTAATTATCTCGTTCGGTGGACACTCGTTTCCACGAAGGGTTGCTCCGGCTTGGAGGAAATCGTGTTCGATGAGCACTCAAGATTCGCGAGTGATTAAAATTAGTTAGGTGTACAGTGTCTCTTCGAGTATTTAATTAGAGTTTGTATTTATACCTCTGTTCAATGTAGCAAAGATGAAAGAGATAATTTTATAGTGCTATAGCTAGAAGATAAACTAGAAAGTATAAAAAAGAACGAGTCATGGAGAATGCATCCTCTATAAATAAATGAATCAAACTACCGTGTCATAGAGTCATAGCGCCATCGGTGGAGCGAAAAATTAAAATTCATCTTTCAATGCTTCTCTAGAGCCGAATGGGAAAGTTAATATCAGCGTTTCCTTTTCATACCGCCTGACGTGAACGTAAGATATCGGACGTGCTCTCAAAGCACGACGTCTCCGATATTAACCCCGCATTGTGAATTATTTTCAAATTAATGCAAGAATGCTGAACAGTCGACCAACGAAGCGTTTCCGTCGTGTTTATTAAATTTCTTTGACATCAGCTCCCTCCTGGTAACATGGCTTCTTGGCATCGATGCGTGTTCCTCCGTGGGAGTTACAACCGTTTCGAAATTTCATTCTCCGAAAATTAACAACAAACAGCACGCCCATTACGCGAGTCGAAGCAATCGTTCGCGAAGCATACAACGATTAACCACGCTCCACACGCGCAACCGACGCGTATCGTAGATTTAGCAGCTTCGATATAAACGAATTTCGGTTATTTGTTGGCTCGTAGCATTTCACGTTTATTACGAACTTACTTCCACGCTAAAATAACTGTTCCAAACCGACGCGCGTTACCGAACAAGTATGAATTCTCGCTTCGACGTCCGTTATATAAAGCATTTCGACGTTTTTTTCGGAAGTGGATACCGTTGAAGTGGACAAGCGACGAACGTACGTTCCGAATTGAATGTTTCCAGCGTCTAGCTTTCAGGTAAAAAGCTTCTGATATAGGTTTCAATTTAATTTCATATTTAACGCTTTTGATATTTAGGTGAACAAGTTAATGGGAAGTTGTAAGTTTCCGACTAGCAATTTTAGATCTCATTCTTTATTAGAAATTATTCCACGCTGTTTTCATTATTTTGTTTAGGAATTTTTTATTTCGTTAGAGATTATTTTACAAGGGATCCATATGTAAATTTACTCCAATTTGAAGCACAGCGTTCCTTTTTACCAATTTTAGATTTCATTGATAATATGCTATACCTATTACATGTTTATTATTTTACTTTAATATTGATTAATATATAGTTTAACGTGGGACTCGTGGTTTGCAAGAATTGATTTATGACCAGGAAATTAGATATTTTTTTTTACAGTTTCTGTATCTTTACCGTGACGACCTCTGATAGCCTCACTTATTTTTAAAAACACACACAAAATTTACCATGAAAATATCCACATAACAACCACTAATAAACATACAGTCCGTCTCATAAGTATCCGTATCCTCTATGTCTATTGAAGGCATTTATCTAAATTACACGACAGGTTTGGTGTTTCCAAATAAATGTTTCGTTATAAATATATGCATGTGCAAAGTTTATTTATATATATATATGTATATTTATAAAGAAAAATTAATTTGAACTCGTCGAGCCTATCATTTAATTTCGATAAATTTTTTCAAGAAACATA
Source organism: Hylaeus volcanicus (assembly GCF_026283585.1). NCBI lineage: Eukaryota > Metazoa > Arthropoda > Insecta > Hymenoptera > Colletidae > Hylaeus > Hylaeus volcanicus. The sequence continues at coordinate 21,553,428 of NC_071976.1, forward strand.
GAGGGTACTTACCGGTCTGATCATGATTCCAACCCCGAACAATTGAATTCCTCAGACTCGAGTCGCGAAGAAAGCAGAAAACCGTCTCGACTTTCATTCGCGGAGATAGATCCTCGTCAACGATTCCCGAAATTCCGGAAAATCCCCGGGGGCGTCGGTCGTTTCACCCAGTTCCCCGCGAGACAATAATTCCCAATCGTCGCGATAAATATCCCCGGCTGAACGGGCGCATTATGTAGCCCCGGTGTCGTCGTCTGCCCGTGCGTCGTCGCCTAGCAGAGGAGGAATATCAAGCAACGTCAATACCGTCGGAGAACGGGATCCGCGGGCATATCGTCGGTGGGTGACGTCGTCCGACTTCCGTCTTCGGCTCGACGCCCGCCACCTTATAAAAAGGGTAGCTATTGAATTAAAAGGACGCAGCGAATAAAGCGGGCCTGGGCTACGGCGGTGGCGTTATACCCGAGGACGAAGAGGGACGGAAAGATCGAACAAGGGGATGAAACGAGGACGGTGGAAACGTGGTAAAAAAGGTTGGAGGAAACGAGAAGGAATCCTCTTCTCTTCTTCGCCCCCGTCCGGCCACGGCGCCACCCTGCCATCCCCCTCCCACGAATCCACCGGACGCCCGTGCTCAACGGCCATAAAAATAAAATTTCAATAAATCTCCAGCAGGGGGTAAGCTAGTGGGGCATCCAGAGGGCGGGCTACTCGCTCATTGGAGCTGCGTCCGCGGCGGTTACCGCCTACCACAAAACAGAGACAGCCAGACTACGGTAACCTGGATAGAGTTTACCTCGGGATATGGACAGCCCCGCCAACCGCCGTAGTCCACGAACGTGGAACTCCAGGGGCTTCCACTACCGCTTCTCGATTTCTTTCAACCCGCTTTTTCCCTCTCCAGCCGTTTCTCTCTCTCCAACCACCCCCGTCGTCGGAGACTCCGCCAGCACGCGCTCTTCTCCCGTGACTGCTTCTTCTTCGCGCGAGCCTACCGTCGCCCCTCCGCCGCGCCGGTGTCTGTCCTTATCGGGCCCGAACGGTGCTCCGCGAAACCGGAAGTCCGCCGATTTTATCGATCGGTTTCGCGAACACGTCTTGGGAGGTTTTACGGACTCGGTCCTTGGGGGGCTCCGTAAACGCATGAGACGATTAGCGTGCTTGAGTCGTTGGATAGGACTCTTTGGAACAGCTAAATTGGGGTGGATATTTGTTGACTATCTTAGTTTTTGATCTTTGATCCGCCTCGATGACTTCTGCTAAGTATCGAGGATTTTGCTGACAAGAGATTGGAGGGTAAACGTACACGTTGGTTTTCAAACCTGTTCCTAGGAGTCCACTTGAGGGACGCACACTGAACACTTGCTATCGATAAGAAGACGATCATCCCCGTCTTTGAGTCTATTTGCTCCAAACGACTCAACCTAGGTATTCACTTGAAAGTTTCAATATTATCACGGGAACACTCTGTAGCAGACACAACGTTGAGGGTAAGGGGTCTTTCACATCAACACGAGAGGGATCATCGTCAGGGTGTCGAGGCACTTGATCCATTCGCACGAACTGACGAGGTCATAGAAAATAACCCAAAAAAGTTTAACGCTTACGAGAACGAGAAGCCTTCCTAGCAAACCGACAACTTCAAAATATTTTTCAAAATCCTTTCAGATACGTTCAAACATCGCTAAAGACTACAACATATACAAATTTCGTCAAAATCTCTTTGTTACTCCAAACAGTGTCTGATTTTGCGTGGAATGACCCAGCAACGCGAAGTTTCCAAAACAGATGGATCCTGTCGGTTCACATCAATACCTGACATCTCCCCCTCACTCAGAACCATGATCGTGAGATTCGATAAATCCTGGAATTCGCAATTCTGGCATTGCCCACTGGCCAATAATCCACACCAACGAGTTCAGCTGTTTCCTCGCGTACAACTTGCTCTGCGACAAAATTGAGAACAAGAATAGTCATTCAACATCTGAACGCTATCATAAAGAGAGAGAAAATTCCAATATTCCATCATCTAGCCTATCCAAAGGTTACGATAACATTTACACCGTAAAAATATTTCTCTAGGAACCAGTAGCACTAATCGCGATATCTATTGTTACTTGTAACTGTTACTACGTGTATCGTAAACTCGACGACTTCGAGGTCCTGCGTCTCTCACTCGTGTTCTGATCTCCAACTCGTATTGTCACAAAATAAATATCGTAAGCAGATATCGAGAGTTAGAAAGTATATTATAAACTATATTAATATCCCACATAAAGAATCTAACAATTTCCTTTCTCGAACGAGCTAGCGAACAGTCTGCTCAAGGTCTCACCTCCGAAATCTCGATCGCTCGGATCTATCCAGGGTGTTTGAGGCGTCCTGGGGACCGAAACGGCGCTCTCCGCGTGTCGTTTTCAGGCTTCCCTGCAGCTAGCTACGTTCCTGGCCCCGCCGCCGAGTCCAAAGCAGCCGATTTAATATCACGCCCACAGACTGGGGGCAGGAGCGAGAACTGGCTGGCGCGAACCACGATGGAGACGAAGAGATGCGTTGGGGGGTGGTTCTGATCCGAGTGGGAAAGAGACAACAGCACTTGCTCCGACAGGAAGGTGGGGGAGTTCGGATATGGCAGCCCAGGCAGTCCGCTGTTTGCCTTGCTGAGGCACAGGCCGTTCCTCGGTTGCGTCTCGAGTATAATACTGTTCGCGCTTGAAACCACGCTAAATCGCAGTATCCCCAGGTGATGCACGGTCTGGGAGCCGCTTCCCTCGAGGGTGACATTCGTGGTGACACGCGGGTTTCCGGTACCGCGTCCTCTGTGTCGGGGTTACGCTCCCCGGGAAACGGCATGCTCAACAACATACACGGTATCTCCGGTAAGTATCGGCCAAATCGTGCCACAACTGTTGTTTCGTCGAATCTGTCGTCGGCAACCCATGACCTGGGTTCGTTATTGAAATTGACGCATTGATCAGCTGGCCATTCTTCTTGGCGGAGGGACAGTCGCGGTGGGGGACACTGTCATCTCCTGGCTGTTGATTGTTGTCTCTGTACTTGTATTGCTTTTTGAGAGAGCGAAGAATCATCCCTCTGGTACTATCTTGGCTAGTATCTTAGCTGGCAGTATTAATTGAGATGTTTTTTGGGACCAATGATTGGAAAAATCGAAGCTCATCTTGCGACGCGTAACTGCTATACCTCTCCAAGTGGAAAATTGAAGGATAAATTTAGGAAGTATTAGTAGTTTAGCTGAGGAACTACTGACAAAATGAGCTTTGATGAAAGATCAGGGGAGGAATATGAAATAAATGAAAGTGATGGCTATAATGCAATGCAGTCGCGGTGGGGGACACTGTCATCTCTTGGTTGTTGATTGTTGTCTTTGTACTCGTATTAGTTTTTAAGAGAGCGAAGAACTACCCCTCTGGTACTATCTTAGCTGGCACTTTCAATTTAGATGTTTTTGGAAGCAATGATTCGGAGAATCGAGGCTCATCTTGCGACGCATAACTGCTATACCTCTCGAAATGGAAAATTGAAGGATAAATATAGGAATTACTAATAGTTTAGCTGAGCAACTACTGAGAAGATGAGCTTCGATGAAAGACCCTGGTAGGAGGATCATAAAATAAATGAAAGTGATGACTATAATGCAATTCAGTTGCAGCGGTAGTCTACAGTGCGTCGGTAGTGGACAGTTTTTGGGGTGAATGTAAAGATCGCCATTATTTACGGTGATATTTCTATGAAAATAGCCTGATAGTCCTTTCGTCGATTAAAAGGATCATCTGGTCTTGGTTTTATTTTTAATTAATAAATTTGGGTGATCGACCACTGGTAGCAATTGAAAATGGCTCAACTAGCAAAATGTAGTTCGTACATCTTTGCGACTCTCTGAAATCGTCGCATCGCAGTGGTAATAGAGTAAACTGATGTCAAATCTGAACCTGGGTCAAAAATGGTTGTCGACGACTGATTTCGCTGGTCTCTGGTTCCTTTCGTTCATTGTTCACTATTTTTTGAAGACTGTTGAGTTTTTAATCGAATGTAAGCCAATGAGGTGGAAGATAATGATGTGCGTTGATCTGAATTGTTGGGTAAGAGAGATTTAGTGTAAATTTTGAATAAATATTCGAGGTCTCTTTGAAAAGTACAAGTCAAGCATTGAATAGTTTGTCATGGTTGCAATTGTCCGATATTCACCTCGAAATGTTCAGTTGTTTATTAGATATGAGCTTAAATAACAAATTGTGGGACATATTCAAGTGCCCCTTTTTCATTGATCAAGGGATCATGGCATCTTTCTCTCCCTCTTGTCCTTTCTATAAAGTAACACAAGAACTGTAAACACTGTTCAAGCAATAATTGTCACTTCAATTGTTTACTAGTCGAGGACGTGAGTCGAGGTTTTGATTAGATTTGGACGTGGATAGTAAAGGGCGATAGACGTTTTTCATTGTTGACTGATGGAGGTGGGGTTGGACTAGAGATTGATGCTGGATTTGTACAGGCCTCTCTGTCATTTTTTTCCTGCAATATTCCACTCAAACATATAAATAACAGTCGACGATCTAGCCGTTCGTTTCTTGAAAAAAATGCTCGAATCTTATTACTGCAAGTCATCGAATCGCGTCCAAGAAGAGTGTCGGAGGAAATTGAGTAATTCCATTCGCAAAATGAAAATTTTGAGTGATTCGAACAAATACCATCCTGTGGCGACGGTGAACGATGGATTTCATTTCGAATGCTGTGTCTTAATTGCGCATCCAATCAAAATGGTTTCTATATTATGTGATGGATCATATTGAAAAGCTTTGAAAGCTGCTTAATTGGCCATATTGAATCCGTAATACAGTATACAACATTTTTTCGGAATGTCGAGTGAACACTTATTACTTTTTCAATTTTTCAGTCGACGCGTTTTGAAGTTTTGTCGATAACCATAAAAATTCGTGTTTATGTAAACTCCGGGTGTAAACGATTACAACGATTTTTAAATGAAAAATCAAATTTTAGTTTTACAGATGATCGAAGCTCACTTTAACTGTGAACTTACGATTTATTTCGAAGTTGAGGAATTCTTGTCATTATGTATTCGTTAGCCACGATTGTATTATTTTTTTTTTATTCTCAAAAATCCTCTTTCATGGACATTTAAAGAGCGACATTAACTGAAGCTGCCGAAATTGCACGAATAATATGGCCATCTGCGTTTAAAATGTTGTTAATTATGAAAGGACAATTTATGTAATACCGACATCAAAATTTGTTAAAACGTACATGATTCTGTCGCCGGTGTTAGCGACATTCTAATTTGTGGCTATAATTCATGGTTAAGCAATTATATTCGCGAAGCATTTTTTTTCTGGTTATGCTACGCGTTAAATTGTTAACTATGCATAAACATGCGAGCAGTAAAATATCGATTTCATTATTCACTTTTGTTGCAAAATTTCGTGCCCGCTCCATCCGTCGGAACGCGTTCTATGACATTCATCTTGTGCGTTCTGAATTAAGAAACAATCACAATTTTCCTAATTTAACAGCACCGATATTAAAAACATTTATACGAAAACTGCTGGAAGTACTTTGTTCTTCAAATTCGTTCAGCTCAAATTAATGAGTGATAGAACGTCCTCTTAAAATATAGACACATCGAGTCCAAAACCAATGTATTTGCTTCTTATTCGGTCAAAGTGTTAAATATTTAATTTCGTTGCAAGTTACCAGGCCATTTATTACTTATTTCGTTCATAAAATATACAAGTGTTCGACCAAGTATACAGACTTTTAGCAGGAATCACAAATGCACGTATAGGATTTTCTGACAGTCTCTGTTCACAACTCAGTTGTTCCTGTGTACGTGAAACATTTATTTACCCCTGTGGCAATCGTTTATCGAGACACGTCGATTCTGCAAATTCTTGCTTCGAAACGTGTTTAGGATGCTCGAGAATCGGAAAAGGAAAAGTTTCTCTAAAAGGAAAAACTTTGCACCGATAACACGTGGCGGCGCGACCGTTCGCTTCTCTCTCGCTCAAGGAAACCGCTTCTCGAGTTTGATGACCTTAATTACCTCAACACTGATTACATTAGGCGGGAAGTTAAGGAACGATTTAGAGTTGGGATGTTGCCAGTGGTGGAAACTGAGCACGGCGCGACGCACCGTGTCGATTAACTATTTGCGGCACACGAATTTTAGTAGCTCTGAGACCATTCATGCACAACAATGATAAATAAATAATGATAGAAGCGTAACGCGTTCATTTGTGTACATTAAAAAATATCGAAAACCTTTCGTTTCTTATCTCTGGTTATTGTAGGGAGATCAGAAGGACTTATCATTGGACTTTTCAGTGTAAAGCTCAATAATAAATCCTTTCTAAACAGTTTTGTGTTAAGTATGAGATAATAGTTTAAGGAGTATGGAAATTAGACATCAGTTTACATATTTAGTTGTTTAAGCTTAAACATTCATACATCGTTTTTTTTATTATAGATCTTTAGAGATTATGATGATATTCAGTCATTTTCTTATTCTTATGATTTATTACATTTAATATCTTTGCAAAAAAGATTAATAACTAATGACACATTCATTACGTTACCAAGTATAAAAGACACTTGTATCGCCTTAAAATTAAAAGAAGAATGTAGTTAACAGACGTAGTCTCTACGGAAATGGAGTAAATCACTTGATCGATCATTTCTTTGATGATCGAGTCAATCACTCTGCTGCAAAGAGTTCAAGCACGATTCACCACCAATTTTTATGCGTTTTAAGAATCTCTAATTCCAAGCATTCCTAAATTTGTCAAGGTGCTCAGTTCGTTTCATTTCCTCCAGTCAACGAATCGGGGAATAAAATAATCGTTGCAAGCGCGAGGTTCTCGTCGAAGAAATGCGACGGTGATCGGAGTAATTCCATTACCTGGAGTAATTGCATTTGGTGCACCGTCGATTCACCAACAATATCGTGGAACAATGAGCCGATCGGACTCGTGACGTCCAAATGAACGCGTCTATCACAGGCGTTTCCGAATCATAATGTGATTTATGAATTTATTAATCAGACGTTTTCGAGCGGCCAGCCCTGTCAGTCATGAACTATTTGAACGTCAATACGTGCCGTGAGTGTCGTTATTAAAATCATTTGCGTCGGCGGGACGTTAAACTAAGGCTGATGATCATTCGAATAATTTAATATTCGAATATTTGACGGGCGTTCGATGAATGAACATTTAGCGTTTGAGTATTCGAGTGTCGTGATATCGTAAATGAATATAAAAGACACATTTAAGAGTACGAAGTCTATTCAATATAAATAGTAAACGTGTGAAACCAGTTACAAAATCGTTCCTGAAAAAAAAACACGAATATATGGACGAAAACATTAAGCAATAAATGACTTAACTGCGGCACCACATGTCACTGAGCCAAAAATAAGGTAGAAACGACTCGACGTATCGAAATTTCGTTGTTAATGGATATGCTCTGGAAAGTCTAATGAAATTGCTTTAAATACACATTTTATCAGCTAATACATAACAGTGCAGTCGATACTCTGTTACTCTGTATATCATCGATCACAGTGTTCGATACTACAAATACATAGATACATTATCAGCCCAAAAAGTGTTCCAATAATATTGGAATTTCCCAATTAGTCGAGTATTAGGGTACAGAAAAATTCGTCCAGTAGCTCCAGCCTTAAATGAAACCTTTCCAAGGTGTTCTTACGGTCTCCAGTGAATTAAAAGGACGAAGAAAATAATCACAGCGAGGTTACGTGCTCCACGCAGACCTAGTCCTTATTATTTTAATTCGATTAAAAGACCGGATAATCCGATCAGCTATAGGATTAAACAATCATTCTTCGCGCTAATAAGGGGCAAAGTACCGCGGAACAAACACGGAAGAAAGCGTAGACTCTAATCCTCGCGGAGGTCGCCGTGTTTGTGCATTGTTTATAAATTTTCACCGAACGCCCTGGCAATTAAGCGAATTAAATTTCGCGTGCATGCTGCGCACGTATTATTCTCCTTTTTGTTTTGAAATTCGAGAACATCAACGGGAAGGGATATTCGGTCGTATGGTTCGAGCGTAGTGAACCTCAAAGGGCGAGTGCAGTTGGCTGTTGGTCGCGTTCTTCAAATAAAATTCGCATTTTCCGACGACAAATTGATTTTACCGGTGACGAATTAAATTACACGCCTCGCATCGTGACAATTCAATTTCGAGCAATCCTTTTTTCCATCGGAATCTCGCAGTCGCGGGGTCAATAGTTATTATAAAATTGATGGGAAAATCTGGCAGCGATGCGTTCGCGTCGCGAATGTGTCGCTTTGTTGGACAGAAGAGGGATACAGCTGAATGGTTTCGATAAATACTCCTAGGGAGGATGAAAATATGTAATTAATTTTTTAAGACCCCGACCGAATGGTCAGCGTTGGTCAGATGTGGTCAGTTGTGGTCGGTATGGTTCAGCAGAAGTCTGTAGGGATTTATTTACTTAAACAATTACTTTGTTTCTCTTCGAGACGTAAATATCATCGAGATTCCATTAAAAAATCTGTTTTACACAGGTCATTCTATGTTTAAACTAATCTTTCCTGTTCTCGTACTGAGATTACGATGATAATATTGAGCCGAACGTAGTTATAAGTTAGCAATTTTTGGTAACAAGTGAAGGAAACGGGCTACGGTATTTTAGAAGGAAAACCAGCGACGAAGAGATCAAAGGAACTTGCCGAATTTCGGTCGGGAGCGAGGATGGTCATAAACGCTGGGCTTCCCAGTAATATCGAGGTAAAATCATCAAGAGCTATAAAAGTAAAACGGAAATAAAGACCAGTCATAAAGTTCATTCATACGGAGCCTCCATTGAGTAAACTTGCTCGCTGCACGGTGATCGAGAGCCCAGTATGCCGTTTCTTTAAAGGAACCTAGACTCGATTTATCGAGACGATCTCTCCGCGATCCTTTTGTTTTATTAATTAATTTAACTTCCCGTCTGCGTAATCTATTATTTACCTGTCGATTCCGGCGTGTTTTCCGTTCGGTTAGATTTCCAAGCTTCGTTGAATTTTCTATCGTACCTTTCCATTCCGATTTTTCTCCATTTTTGGAAGAACGCTTCGTTAAATTAAAAATATTTTCAGTTCGAATAGAATTAGAAGAAATGGGACGAACGACGCCATGAACTGTTATTTATATTGCAATAATCGAGTCGAATTTGAAACCGAAACGATTAATGGCAGACGAGATGTCGATCGAATGGAGTGAAATAACATGGATTCAATGAAATGTTTGATAAATTTAAAATAATTACTTCTAGACATTTCACTGCAGACGTGATTTTGTGTTGTGAAAAATGTTACGATATTATGCGAAAGATATTTGTATTCATGAGATATATGCCCTGGCAATCGACATTGTGTGACTGATAGGACACCATTGGTTTTACGATTATTGATAACGCCTCGTATTCTTTAATGAGAGATTAACGTGTCAATCTTATGCCAAGTTCTCGAGTGATTAAGTGAATGAATTATTGGAAGATGTTCGTTAGATGTATGTCGCGTGTGATTTATGCATGACGGTACACTGTCCCATTTCAGTCAAACGGACAGTTCTTGAACGAACGCTTTTCTAACGAATGGATAAGTCTTGTAGGACAAAAAGGGTGTTTGAAATTCATACATACATTTAGAAACCCGTTAAATAATTAGTAAAAGTTTGAAAATCCTCGTTACACAATATCAAGGAATTGTGCATTTTAAGTGTATTTTCAATTCCTCTCGCCTTCAGACTACGATAATTTCGGGACGACCACAATTTAATCATCCACTATATTATAAAATGTCAAATAAAATTTCTTCAAAACACCAGACTAGAATACTGGATCCAATGATAGCTAATAATTTTCACAAACACGCCACGCGAATTTCCAAATCGATATTCATGAAATATACAAGTTGCATTAACGGGTACAATTCATACGGAAACGCGAACCAATTAAAAACGAGCGGATTTGCCGCGGACACTTATATAACTTAACAAAAATCATCCAACGTACTCCCAGGAAATATTTGACGGGGAAATCGTGTAACTATTTCCGCGATTGTGCGACGCCGGTGTTGGAACACTGCGCTGTTCGTATGTTATTATGCAGGTGGTTGCATTAAACATTTTGGAAACGTCGGAAATTTATCACTATTAATGGCAAGGATTATAAAATATCCATGCAAAACTGGCGGGTTTGGTGGTCGTATTTATGAAACCAATAAAATTCCTCCCCTCTGTTAGTATATTATCGTTTCGGCGCGTGTAACTTCATAACGTTTGACGCATTGCTCGAGAACACAATTAACAGTCTACGAAAAGTCATCTGTGTGCGATTTGTAACGGACATTCTTACATGAAATTCATACGTTTTGAGGAACGTAGAGAGATCAGGACATTTGCGTCTGGAGACTTCAATCGCTGATCGTTGAGCACTGCCATAACTCGTTGTTTTTCCTCGAACGCTTCTGAATTTCATATTTTTCTACTTCTTTTATCTATTTTTTGCTCATTTGTAATAGATGGTGCTCATTTACTTTTTCTGCTTTCAATGCAATTTATATGAGGTCTAGTTGAAAACAGATTAGAGTTGTAGCTTGTCTTCGTAACCAGTGTATATCTTGATTTCTTGTGTATACACGCTTAATAAAGACGAGTTATTACTATGAGTTTAGCCGACAATATGAATTTAATTTACAGCTCCTTTGGAGGTGTTCAAATTCGCATGGTTAATTCCAAGTTCAGGAAATAATAAATAATAATTTATTGACCGTTTGAAGTTAGAAAGAAAATTTTTGTTCGACTGTGTAGGTGTGCATTGCTCCCCTAAAAGAAAATAAAAGGACATACTGTTAGGAATATTATAAATTCAAAGCAAACATTGACTCAGCGTTACTTCATTTCTAGATGTTCTTCCTCGACATACTGCATCAGTATAAAACAATTCATTAAAACATTACACAAGGAACTCGGAATATTCAAAGTCCCAGCTGTTACATTTACGACACTGCAAAGTCAAAATGTGTCCGAATTTATCTGGATATGTTGATTCTTGTCGCATTTCTTTATTAACCCTTTGCACACAGAGCCATTTCTAGACTACGGATCTTTATACAAAATAAGATCTTTGCAAACGTACCTACAAAAATTGAACTTACATAAGAATTCATTTTACCCTGCAAATATTATAATACAAACTTTACTTTCAATATTTTTTAATTTTATTGCATACTGTGTGCATTTTATAGTTTCTTGTATATTTAAATTTCCTATAAATGGATAAAAATCCGCTTCCGAGTACAAAGGGTTAATGTTTTAGCATACGGTGACAAAAAAGGTTCTCCACCCCTGTCCTAGACCGTTGGCAGGCTTGGAACTAGTTAACCCGGTTGCGTAAGCAGCTTGGAGGCGCGATGGCCGCCACGATCACAGTCACGGGTACCAGGGGCCCTCTCGCAGGCGTGTTCCATCCGTCCTCCCACACGTTCGTGAAATTTCCTACGACCACCGTGACGGGTAACGCGTGTACGTGCGTGTTGAAGACACGGGCCCCGTGGGTGAGTGTGTTTGCTCACCTAGAAGCCGGAGGCCAGTGACGATTCTCGCACCTTCGTGCTAAGTGGTCCGCGCCCCCCTCGTCGACGCTTGGCCAGCTTCTGCTCCTATACAAATTTAAACTACATAGAACAGCGAAAGGGAGCGAGGGAGATGAGGCAGACGGAGACAGAATTTCGAAGCGAAGAGAGAAGGAAGTGGAAACTGTAATGGCACGTCTTTTTTTTCCTCCGACGCGTTTCGCGTTCGCGGGAGCGAAGGATCCTCGCAAGCGTCTTAATTCAGCGCTCGAAAGCGGAATTACTGTAGACTCAATTGTTGCTTCGTTGATACATCGTACTCGACTGTGTTTTGAGACAGTGTCTTGAATTCATTAAATTTTCTATCGTTTCCGTGTTCAGTTCTTGTTTGAGGATGTTTCAGAGGGAACGTGTCGTAGGTCTTGCAAAAGGGTTGTTTCGTATTCGTTGACTGCATGAATTTATGTGTGTACGTTTTCAGTCGTAATTTAGATAAGAATGAGAAGAATAAAATACAAAAGATAAGTAACTGCGAGGAAGCAAAGTAGCTTATGATGATATCGAGGCTTCTACGTAAGGGTAAACGCGATCAAGGTTTTGTGGATTTGTTTAGTCTGTGAATATTGGATGAATGTACACTGGATTTGTCTCGTTTCGAAGACAGAAATCTAGTAAAATTCGATATATTTGGTTACCTGTACATTCAATAATTGGACGTACCAATTCAATGGATTTGATCGAACGATGGTTGGATGTATCTCTAGACAGTTCTATTTTCATTTATTCTATATTTAGAACCAGAGATAGAGTTAAATTTATTAGTTTCACGTCTGATTCCATATTTAGAACCAGAGATAGAGTTTATATATATATATAAAAAAAAAGAGGAAACTGTAATGGCAGCTGTTTTTCCGGTTGTTTGGGGTTCGCAGGAGCAAAGGATCTTCTTGCGCAAGACCTGAAGAGGCACGAGAAGTTGGACGGCGTGCTGGGAGTGGATTTGGGGTCCGGGTTGTCCGCCGGCGTTGGCGTTGGCCTCACGATTCATCAGGATATAATCATGACCATGCCTGGCGCGGGTAAGAACCCTATTCATACGTCACTCTTTTTCATGGTTGCAATAATCATCTATTCGTATATTCGAAATTGTCACTGCACACTGTTAGGCTTGAAAGGGAACACCAGAAATGTAATAATTATTTCGATAATTTTGGTATTTGATGCTGGAGTGACCAAATTCTATGCCAGGTTATGACAAAATTATGAAAATCTTTTTATTTCATACATCACATATTTACAACATTGATATTCGAAAACATGTAAAAGTTTCAGAACAGTCGGAGTCCTGGAACATCGTTAAATAAATAAAAAGAAATAAAAATCCCATGCGTTACGCTCCGTGCAATGGGCTGAAGTAGAATGAGACAATGGTCAGACACGCTACGTGTATCGTTAAAACTATGCATACGACAGGGAGGCAACCAGTTTCAACAATTTTGTAATTGATATCATAAAATTTTCCTTAAAAGTATTCTGTTTATCATTTCTTAAACGGTATCTAGACATTGTTTACAAACACGCGCTGTGCGTCGCTCGATGGATTGTAACTTAGTTATAAATAATTAAAACGGAACAAAACAGGCAGTATGAACTAACTATATGTCACGTGAAGGTCAACATATTGAACCTCGATGGATTGATTTTTTTATAAGCTATTAGACTGTTGTAGTGAAAATATGCAGTCCCTGTCGTATGCATAGCTATAACTATACGCGTAGCGTGTCTGACCATTATCTCATTCTCCTTTAGCCCGTTCCACGGGGCGTAACGCATGGGATTTTTGTTTCTGTTTAATTATTTAACCATGCTCCAGGACTTCGACCGTTCTAAAACTTTTACATGTGTCAGTTAAATAACCGATCATCGTTCTTGATCTTTTTGGTAGGTGTTACTCACAGAGGTTTTTGCAATTACCACCAGCAAAAAATAAATTATTCATTTTCTACCCTTAATAATTAAACAAAATACCCTGAAAAAATATATAAGATGCAGTTTATAAGTACGAATATTTTCGTTTTTGCAGAATTTAAATATTTGAAATAGTAACCGAGAAAAATAATAATAAAATTAAGTCATATTACTCTTAAATGGGGGGGGGGGGGGGGGATAACGATCTGAAATTTTGTGAGATGATGTTTTAGGTCAAAAGCATTGCACGACACATAATAGCAATGAAAATTGGCGACCGATTGGCTACCCTTATTCTGCTAGACCCTTTGCGATGTCTAGCCTTACAATTTTATTATGTTCGTCAGTGCTCGGTATTAGAAACGTAAAACAACTGCCGGTCGCGAATGTGTTAAGAACAGGTGTATTTATATTAGGTTCATCTTGATTCATACATTTCAATATTAGATGTATTATAAATTTCTTCGTATAGAAATATTGATTGGGTCATACATGTATTTTATATTGGTCGGAGAGCACTTATAAGCTACAATGTGTCTTCCTTTTTCAAATATTCACCAATCACGTTGTAGGAAACGCGGTGGCTCTCGGGCCAGGCGACGACAAGCCTGCGAAGCAGAAGCGACATCGGACAAGGTTCACGACAGGTCAGCTGAACGAGCTCGAGAGATGTTTCAATAGAACTCACTATCCTGACATCTTCCTCAGGGAGGAGATAGCCGTGAAAATCGGGCTAACAGAGAGTCGAGTCCAGGTAAGTGTCGAAAACATAATTCTCATTCTCCGATGAAAAAATCTTTGCAGCTACGGAACTGTCGAAACAGAATTTAGGATTTGAAATTTGGACCTGGAAGTGTTCATTGAATGTTAAATACATGTAATTGATATCGATATTGGACGTGCGTGGAAGCACGCAAATGAAAATGAGCGAAAGTAGCATATAAACATGTAATTCTGATGTTTATTCGTTTGATTATCTGAATTTCTAATTGTGCACTCTGTAACGGGGGAAGACAATTCGATTTCCTTTTGTATCTAGAATTTTGTATCTGTGTAAAAATTGATCCACACTTGTTTGAACTCGCGTCACTTTTTGGACAAGAAGAGATACGTTTAATAGGCGTAACTAGATGCCACCGCGAGTGTCTCGAAATCAATTTCGTCGGCCTACCGTGGCTTTTCGGATTAAAGCGAAACTTGGAGTAGCGTTAAGCCGTCACCCTACGGGGGTCTCGAATTTTGGTGGACTCGAGGCTTGGTATGGGGTAACCGCAAAACTTTCTGGAATCTTTCCCCACCTCTGCATCCCATATTCAAAGATCGCCCGTCAGATGACCGTGGAATCTTGCTCAATTTGCGGCAATAGTCGCAGGAATTTGTAGAATTTAACTTCTAAGATCCCAACGACGATCTTAATTGCGTTAACTAAATATTAACGCAAACTCGAAGGATTAGATGAATGGAATGGATAATATATAAAGTCAAGTTTACGCTTTGTATATTGTTAATATTTTTATTAACAATGTTAGGGTCGAGTAACGAAAATCACGCGAGGAATTAAGTTTCCGAACTGTTGTACTTTCTCCACCGCAATGCATTAAAATTAATCCCCGCATAAAAATTTGATGCCGGTAATCAAGAATAGCCAGACAACACAGCACGAATATATTTCGCAAAGTTCCTCGACCTTTCGTCCAATGTAAATACCAATTTAGCCAATTGAATTATTTATTTCAGCTGCATTTAATATTCCCCTACGCATAGTAAAAACTGCTGTTCCATGTCAGAAGGTTTCGGAGTCGAGTTAAAAGGGAAATAATAGTGGTTCCGATGTACAAATTTATTAACAAAGTCGATTGATAAAATTAAGTACCATCAGCGTTTATTTATATTAGTCCTTTGCTTTTTTCACGAGCAACACATTAGACCTTTTAGAGATGAAAGCAATAGGGGCAGAGAGAATAGAAAAGTGAAGGTCATGCTCGTTAATTGAAGGGTCGAAATAAATTAAAAAATCAGTCAGTAAGTCACTTTTTATAAAAAAATTTTCAAAAGTACACGACTATTATTAGACTTTTGAGAACATTGATCTTGAAAAATGACTAAAATTGAATGTCTATTAGACAAATAATATAAGGATATACAATTCACATATTAAAGTTTAATTAAAAATCTGACAACACCAATTTGTCGATTTTCAAATCGCAGAACTATGAAAAAGGATGGCGAACCACACCAGGATGCGTAGAATTCCTGAGTGAGTGGCGTTTGAAGTTAAAGAAGAAAAGTTGACCGCGCTTTAAAGTGGAAATTGATAAAGCCGATACTCGGTCTTAGCCGACGGGGTAGTTCACGTGTTCCCCTCAGCCGTCAGCGGAGCTTTTTTAAGTCTCCGGGGCACGTCTAGAAAAACGAAGCTAATAGAAATTCATGAAAATTTTATTCGCAACTTGAAAGCGTCAGTCAAGCCAGGCGTCGCGTTGCATATCAAACAGTTTCGCTCGTCTTCTTTCCCGTGTCGACACGTGCAAACGCCATATGCGTCGAGCTGGGTACGGAAAATTTATCTACTTCTTGTTCCATGTGCTAATTATGCGAGAATTCACCGACTTTTTCCACGTACGTCGATCATCGATATTCATCACCTCGTAATTCGGTCGAAAGAACATTATTACATACTTCAAAACGTATTTGAATTTTTACGTTGCGGCTATACTTGTCAGTTATTTATTTGAGAAATATTATTAAAGAATATTTCGTACTTTCTATATTCTTAAAAAATAAAATTATTCCACATTTTCCATTTATTTTTCACGTAAAACCGTTCCGTTCGTGATCGTACGAGGCATTATAAAGCACTCTATATATTCTTCCATGGACTCATTGGACATCCGCTTCGCAAAAGTAGCCCCGTCGCAATTCTCTTTATTAAATCCCCAGACAAATAGCGTCCAAATCCGTCCCGGGGAATTTTTGCTTCCATGATTAAGTTTTCACGCTTCTCGGACAATTAAAGTTTCATGTCTCTCGTTTGGGTCTATTCCGTCGCATGAATTATTTCCTCGACGGTGCCCCGCCGATGTTTTTGATCGTCTCCGAATCGGAGAACACCTGTAAGCTTTTATAAAACGCGAATTTTATAGAACGACGCGCCTGGGAAAAATTCCAGCGCCGTGGGCGTTTCTTACGTGTAAATATTTCTCGTCGTTACAAGAAATCGCAATCGTGGAAGTGGCAGGACGCTGTTTAAGTTTACGTTATTTAAAACTGTTCTCTTGGGGCTAGATCGAGCCACAGGTTTAAAACTGCTGAAAGGAAATTGACAATTTGAAAGGAAATATATTTATTGCGTGTACAACACAGTTCTTATTCGATAATTGTTGAGTATTTCAACACATTCGCGGGCGTGAATTCATGTCACATCAAATTCTATTCTAGGTTATGACAAAATTATAGAAACCTTTATATTTAATAAACTACATATTTACAACATTGATATTTCACAACATATTCTGTAACTTTTATCTTCGCTCTGACGATACAAATTTGCGATGTCTAGCTTCAGAATTTTATTGTTTTCGCCAGTACTCGATATTAATAAAGTAAAATACCTGCGGATCGCGAATGTGGTAAGGAACACTGCCGAAGCTTGCCAATATTTTAACTCCTTAAGCAACGATTTAAGCTCCAACAGCCTGGGACCAAAATGTGATGTTTACATTTGGTCCGGGCAATGCATCACGGGCCAGGCTCGTGGTAATCAGTTTTGGCCCGAATATCCGACCACGAGTCTCCCACGTGGTTGTAGCTTAAGGGGTTAATCATGGGAAAAATTCTATTTAATCGTAATAAACTTCTCTGCCAGTTTAATCATTTTCTACCGAAATTCTACGTAATTCTGACAAACTATCTAATCGATTTCTAATGAAATTCCCCCGAATCTATCATATTTTTTCCATACAATAAAGACTTCGTGTAACATCGCCCACCTTCGAATCTATGACGATGGTAAAACAAAATTTCCAGTACTCCAGTTCTGCTGCTTCCACAGACGCAATTATTAAGAAACAGAGGGAACCGTTTATCGGGGGCGTGGGGTGGAAAGAGATCGTCGAGGCGAGAAGGGAGTCGAGCAAAGCCAGTCCCTTCGACGCAGGTAAAGCTTGCGTTTCGAGTAGGCAACTCTGAGAAAGGAGAAAGACAGATTCCTGTTCGGTCGGTGCTCGGGGTGGCTGGCTGCCTAATTGAAAGAGGTTTTCCGTGGGCGAGGGTAGACATCAGAGCGAACGAAGCGTTTCCAAGGAAACCTGGCGGCGGGCTCTCGCGTGGAGAGGGACTCAGGCACCAATGGGGCTGCTAGGGAAAGGCGCCGGCGCCCAGCGTCGCTGTACTATCGAGCGTCGCTATCAAAGATTTCTTGACTCGCCATGGTGGACTACCGTTGCTGAATATTTTCAGGAGGATTGGAACCACCCACGCATGTTTCAACCGATGCACACGTGGCTCGACCGCGTCGCGAATGCACCCTGTGCTCGAAGGTTGCCCAGGGTGCAGGTGATCGGTATGCATTGGTTCTTTGAAACGTGCGTTTTCTATCACGGCTTGACTATTGCTCTATGGCTAGATTTTGGTGCCATTTACTCTTCATTTGCCAGTATTTAATGATATATTACGTTCTATTGTAATATTTTCTGTTCTGAAGATGATTCAAAGGTAGACTCTAGCTGCTAATAAAAATTGTCCGAGTTTGAGGTTACACAATTGACAAAAGAAATTTATTAATCATACACCAAATCGTACCTTTGTTCTGTGAAAAAACTTTGTACATTCACAGAAATGTTCCTACTCCATTTTTATTATTTCTAGGGGCTGGGATTCTCCGATCTCTTAAATTTTCGAATCTATTAATGATTTCATTTGTTACTCTCGCTTTTCGAGCTCTTCTAGATCCACTACCCCATCCAAAAATCGTTTACTTTAACATATCGCGTAAAAAAGGGTCGAATCAACGCCCAGAGGTGAAATTCGATTCCATAGAGTACGAGATCGAAACATTGAACGCTTGCGCTCGCAACGATAACGAGGCGATGCGAAACGATGCGCAGAAAATACATATTTCGCTTAACGAAGAGAGCCACGGTTCCGCGATCGCGGACTGTAGCCAGTTAGGAAAATAATCAAACGATTCGAGCGAAAATCGAGTAACTGGCTTGCGCGATTAAATTATGTTCCCTATACGGGGTAATTGGCGATACCAAGGATCGTCGAAAGAACGAGTTTCCGCGATTATAAAGTCCGCGGAAATTTTTCTAACACGCGAACAATCAGGAACGTTTTAATCGAGCGAAATAGTCGGAAACGGAAGCGCTGCGGGCTTTTCCAAATGTATCAGCCAGCTGGGCATATAGAAAGATAGGGAAGAGAGAGAGAGAGAAAGTATGGAGCGTAAAAATTAACAAACGGCTGTTTTAATGGGATGATAGCGTTAGTTAGAGGAAGAGGGACGTACGAGATGAGGTGGGGGGAGTTTCTAATTACCAGGAAAATATTCGGGGCCAGGCATAATGAAATATTACGATTTATCGATCTCTTGCAATTTATTATTACTCGAAAAGAGGTGTAATTGCCGTTCCCTCTCTAATTGCTGTTAATTAACAACTATTACATTGCTTGCGCGATAACACATCGCCGGGACTGCTTTACAATCAACAAATTACTACGAACGTTGAGCATCGCGTTGCCCGATTCCGAAATTATGCGAGGCATTTAATTACGCTCTAACGTAATAACGTTTTCAATTGGTTGGCACTCGTTTCGAGTGGCCACGCTCGGCCAAGGTCGTCGTCTGAGTCGTTGCAACTTTTTTTTTTACCTCAATTGCGATTATCCGAAACGTAACGAACTGCGTGCCTTCGATTTAACAACCTCTCCCTCAAGTCTCTTTAATTAGTCGAAATAAAATAATCAAATGGCGCCAACTTTATCGTTTGAAAAGTTTGTATGGCCATCACTCCGTTCTTCCACTTGGTTTAATTACTAGTAAATACACTTTATTTATATTTTATTCTGGACTTGGAGTAGAGAGTAAAGTACTCCTAGCTACAAGGAAGAGTAACACGATGAAGGAAAAAATGGAGGGATGGGGGATAAAGGAGGGCTGGAACTATAGCGGAACCTCCATTAGCGGAAGTAATAGAGAGACATGGTGTTTGGGTTGACGAAATTTTCGAATAACAGAATGCTCACCTTTCTGATATTGAATGTTTTGTACCTGAGATAAAGTGACGGTACAGGAACTTTTCTAGTTACTGAGACATGAATATAGGTTAATTTATCTATTCATCGAGTCAAAGATTCAATAATTTCATTAGTACCACCGCTTTTACGAGAAACATTCTTCCCTCGAGCCTAACAGTTTCCAAGATATCAGACGAAATAGATTTACCTGTTGGCGCCACGATGGGATTTATCGTAGGTACGTTGTTACGACGACATCAAACTATTTTACGATTCGCAAAATACTGCAATAAAGCGTAGCCAAAAATTTCCAGTAACGACTGGATATACCCTCCAACCGACGAACATTACTCGAAATAATAAAATCGTCTGCGCCACGCCGGAGGGGGTCAGCGGGCGGCGGGATGAAAATGTGGCATCCCCGTGCAAAATCCAACGATATTCGAAAATTATTCGACCGGTAAAACGGCGATTCGACGGTCATAAATAATTTCACGGGTTGGTGGAAGCGTCGGGAAAAAATGCTATCAGCGCGCGATGCGCGTCCAGTGGTCTCTTTTTTTTTCTCCACCCCCAATGGTGAGCGGAGGTCAATGGCTTTTTACGCGCGCGCGCTCGCTTTTATTCGCTCGATGTACGATTTTAGAAACGAACGGCACGTAGTTCCTTACCGTCAATCATTTCTAGAATATTAATTAACCGCTCTCGATGCTTCGAATAAAGCTCAATCATCCGCGGGGGTCACCGCGCGAGGCGTTGGCAGACAAAAGCTTTTTTCAGCCGGACATTTATCGCAAAGCCGACAGTCTATTTTCGGGGGACACGTATTGGCGCTTTACGGTTTTAATTACGCGTATTTTAATCCACCCCGGAGACATTTTTTGTTTTCCAGCGGTAGCTGGTCGCAGCCTCCGGCGCGGCCGTTGGAAACGAGCTTTATTAGACCAGCACACAGCCGATTTAAATTTAATCATAATGAAGAGCGCGATTAAAATTGCAATCGTCCACGGAATAGAACCCATAGCGGCCAGGGGCAGTTAACGTCTGCTAACAGGCATTTAACTTAACTGCCTCAGGTAACCGGTCGTTTCTAGGCTGAAGGGTCCTTTCGATTACTACTGCTCGGAAATTTTATGGAGTACGACCTTCCGTCGATGGCCCAGACCTGCGCCAAAAGCTCAACGAGGGATGAAAAAAAAAAAGAGAGAGAGAGAAATATCCACCGTGAGGTCTGGGAGGGGCTTTCGCCGTCGAGCGAAAACGTTGTCTTCGAACTGCCCTATTCCATTCCGCGCCCGTTTCGCGGCTCTTTCGTTCCCCGTTATCCTGTCGTGATCTTTCCGAAGCGTGAATTAATACTGCTAATGGATTCACCGCCTCGAATGAAAAGAGGAACGACGGTTTACGAACCCACGGTTTTACTGGTTTTACGATTCAATTGGAGAAGTGATAAGATTGTGGCCTCGGATACACTTTGCTGAGAGATTGCCAGGACGCTTCAAACTCTTCCGTCTGCAAATACGCGGAGAGTGCTTCCGGGTTTTACGGAGAAACTTTGAGAACGGGTGCGTGCACGCTGGTAAAATGTTTACTCGAGGTTTGGAAAGGTTATCGTTGGTCGTAATGCGTGATCATTGGCGATAAAGTAGATCGCTTTAGATCAATGGAGTTTCTTCAGGTTTCAGGAAAAAGGTTAATTGCATCTACTGAAGGATGGTTTGATGTGCAATTTATTTTTTAACGAGTCACCCTATGGTATTTAATGGTGTACATACTATTAAATTACACCATGTATGTAGATTTATATGTTTCGCTAAATTTTGTACGAATTCTAATGAAAGATATTTGTCTATCATTATTAGAACATCGATCATTAGAAGTATTTTGAAAAGGTGAAGCATTCCAACACGTATAATCTAAATGTATACTGTGCTCTGATTTTATAAACTTCAAATGTTATTAAGAATAAGATTGAAAACGCCCCATTATTTTTAAATTATATCATATTTCATTCCCATTAATTAACATTACTTCAGCACTATATTAAGGTCGAAAACACTTGATCATCAAAATACTACACTATACTTTACTTTCACATTAAAATCAGGAAGACTAAACCATCGCCACATAATTTTATCCATTTTATACATTGAAGATTTTGCTAATCGAACGGGGCTTATTTGCCAAAGTTCATCGGCTCGTTTCATTATACGAAGAAGTAACCTCGGATATCGGAGACGCGAGGAAGTTTATCCAGAAGCTCATTGTCCCGATTCATTTGCACAGGGGGATGGGGAGGGGTTCGATCGAAGCCGAAATCTGTGTCTGCGCCAGCAACGGCGCATTTCGACTGCTAAAAGTCACATATGCCGCCCTGGGAGACGGTCCACGGTGGCGAATGTTGGGTATTGCTTTCAAAGTATCCCACGGGAGCTGGACGAATGGCGGTGTCATTCGACCATCCTCTGGGACAAACAAGTGACTGGACCGGGGGTAAACGTAGTTCGTTATTGCGTTGTCCTGAGAAATGGGAAATGGTTTCACTGTTTCGCTCGGGAAGTTGGAGAGCCCAATTCGAACCAAATCTTTCCAACCATTTGTAAACTTGTCTCTGTACTGATGACCTCGAGGAATTTCTGGATAGAATTCAAATTAGGTGATCTTAATTTTTGCAACAGATACTAGAATTTTAATAGAGAGAATAATAGAGTTAAAGAATTGATAAGCGAAGAACTTAATCCCATCGTAGCAAACACAATTTTCTGTATTAAGATATCGGAATTCAATGCAAAGAATTTATTATAAACCTCCCACCCTCCAAAAATAAATTAGTCCATTACAGAAATTTCATTTAACTTTGTGTATGTACATCTATGTATTAAATCAGTCCATTTCACGGGCGTTTACCATTCAATCCCCAATTACCCAAAACCACGTCATAATATCACAGACATGACATCGTGGTCTACATCCGCATTGTTCTTTCATCGTCTACGAATGTTCTCTCGCAGGGTGGCAAGAGCCACTGGTCCGTGGTATCGAGATTAAATACTAAAAAATAAAGTTTAATCTGAACGTATTGCTCTGCACGACCAATTACTCTTACACGAATAGAATTTTTAATTACGCGCTTTTTCCATGGTAACTGGACCGACGAAAAAAAAACTCGTTCGATTGATCTCACTTAACGCCGTGCAGTAAACAATGAAAAAAAAAAAGAGGGAAAACAGCGATAAAAAGTGGAAACGCAGTAGGCTAATATGGAATTATGGTCTCCGGGCGTTGAATCAAGTATCGATGGCCGGGGTATGATCGATATGCAATTTCCATTTGCAAAATTTCCGCCCGTAAACTATCACTGATCATTTACCTGGATGCGTCCAGACCGTATAACCAGACACGTGTACGCGGCAATCGAGTGTTTTACGATGGCGCATCAAACATGCGCGCGTCAAGTTTCGTCGCCAAACGCGAATCACTCTCGATCACTGTTCTGTCTCGTATTAAATCACTTCCACATCGTTCCTGCCCAGGTAACGTATGAACGCCATCGAACGAATATCGAACACACCTGGCAACGCGAGGTGACACGTACAAAAAATAAATCCACGTTTCGTTTCGCTACGAGAATAAGAATACACGAACGCAACGGCCATTATTCTAATATTAGACCATCAGTGGAACCCAGAGGCTTTTCGTGCGTTAATAAATTGTGGGATAAATAGGGAAACAAATGCAAGGACGACGATGATGTATCGATTTCAGATCTCAGCATTTTTCTAGGTTGGGAGTGTGTATCATTTATGCATATCGTGCTATAAAAGTTTTATGCCGGATATAGCTATAATACATACGATTATTCCTATTTATACGCGATTGGGAAGGAATCCTAGAAATTCACGAATACATTTACTAGTCGAGAACTGTAGACTTGTCTCATTAGAACTGTAGAACTGTCTCATTATGCAAGTGCTATTTTCATGGATGGGGAATATTTCACTGGCTTCATCTGGGGGGTTATTGAATATTGTTAACAAGATAAGAGATGTGCCTATAAAATAGAATTGTTACATGTGGTGTTAAAAATCAACTTTAGAGTGTGATTGCAATAATAATACTTAATATATAATTGGGGATAAGTCAAGTATGTATCATACAAAGTAAATGTTTATTTCTACCCGGGTAGGGTAAATTATATTTCTTACACTGGTTCATTCTACCCTCACAAGGAATAAATTTCCACTCCAACTCTGAAAGGAGAGCCCCCATCCAGCTAGATAATAAATCCTAATTGGCTAGAAGCGTGAATTTCGTGGTTAATTATATTAAAATAGTAATGTCCCGTCACAAATTTTCCCAGAGAAGTGGGAATTCGAGGAAATGTCTCAATGAAACGGTAAAAGTTGCGAGGGAACGAGGCGGCCGTCTGCTAGCCAACCCCCAACGTGACAAACGCTTCAGCCTACGCAGCTCGACGAAGATTCAGCGCGTCTGCTATGCAGCAGCCTATGCATTTTAAGGGAGGGGTGATTTTTAATGCCGTATAAATATGCATAGACCGCGATATTAGCTCTTACGTGTCGTGGACGAAAAATATCACGCTGGCTACCGCGCACGCACACCAACGCCCGCCTCGAACACACGACGAGAGAAAAGCATCCCCGTGTACACCCGGCTAGGTATGGAGGAGAGAATGTGGGGTTCTCAATGGATAAACTATGTCGCCGCTATCACCCTAGGGAGCATCATCTAACGCCCATTTTGTTATGACGTCTACCAGCCCTGAATAATTTCACACCCGCGAAAATACACGACCGTTGGGGTGAAACCGATCGCCGTCGTTCCTCGTTCGACTTTGAGGCTCGATTTTCACGCTAGGTGGTTTCTGCAGTTGCGTTCGGGTCCATTAGCATCTCGAAATCACAAAATTCTGGTGAACTTGGGACGTACATTTTTTTTGTTTTTTTGCAGAAGAGAAACTGTTTTCGTTATTGTCAAATATATGTGGACTGACTTATTTTTAGAAAGAAAATAATTAGTGACAGGACTTTCCATTAAGGAGCTAAAAGAATTAATTTCAAAGGTGAGACAATAATGAATAGAAATCTGGATGGGATTCGCGAATTTGGTAGATGTTAAATTATCTAATCTTCAATAGTTTCGAGACAAAATTTTAACTTCATAAAAATTTTCACGAGTTTTAGCTTGACAGCCAACGTGTTAAAGAATGATTTTTTTTTAATGGAGTGAAATTTTCATTGGCACATAAATTGAGCATTACGTAAGTATAATTTAAAAGTAATAATTACATTTCGATGTAGACACTTTATAGCTATAGATACTTGTTTGGGAATTTAAAATATAAAGAAAAGACCTCTAGAAGAAGTAGATGGTGAAAGTACGTCGACATGTTTTAGTACGAGTATCTGGCTTTCAAGAAAGTGAAGCATACGATTGATCGTTCCACGGTGAGCGCACGGCGCCATAGAGATTTTTGCGATCGCACTTACTCGAGAAGATAAATCCGGCTCCACGACCGATTCAGGCTAATTTGACGACAGGCATCCCGAGCCAACGATATTGCGTCCGTGAAACCATAATAAAGTATAAATGGATCAAGTTCACAGCTCGCGGTGCACGCGGGAGTTGCATACCTGCATTTTATCGGCTGTTTCGCGACATTTATGAAGTTCTTCGCGCTACAGAGAAGAACTTTTTTTTTCGCAACTTCGTTGGTGGAAGCTTTAAACACTTTGAGAGCTGTTCGGAAGACTGTTACGTCATTCATTGCAACGTGACATTTTACGAAGCAATTTTAACACGTACTATTTCTTCCAAGATTGTTTTTCAATGCAAAACCAATTATAGAATATACAAAACTCACAGTATTTCATATGAAAGTGATGTTTGCATAAAAATACAGAATAAACTTAAGAAATTGAAAAAATATGTTGGAAATAGCAGGAGAAAGTTGAACAAATTTAAGGGATGCTCTATGATAAACTAATCAAACCGAGCTCACAACTGCTAAGAAGGGAAAAGTATCTTTTACACGCTGTGAATTTTGATCGAAATATGAAAATAGTAACTGTGATTTATGAGGTACGGCTGAAGAAGATTTATGCAAATTTTGTAAATGCATCCGGGGATGTCGAGTGAAAAGTTAATTTCGAAAACGGAGTTTCGAGGGTGATTCTCGAATTTTAATTCCGCGTGACGTTAGATCACGACGACCCACTAATGGCCCAACGAAAACGTCCCTTCCGACGACGCAACCCAGCGTGAAACAGTAGGCGGTCCGGGTAATGCGTCTTGCCACCCTCGGACAGGAGCCCAACCACCGTCATCAATCAAGGTCGCATCGCGCCGAACTTATGTAGTATTTATTTTCATTAAATATTAGCCGCTAACGCCATCGAATCGGACTTTCCTCCCTTTTCGCCATACACCGAACATCGCCAATTTCGAAGTATTCCGAAGTACACGAGGCGCAAGTCACTCTGTAATCTTCATACTTTTATCTAATTAACATCTACTTTGTTTTTTTCACGAGGTTCAACTGATTAAACATCTGTTTCTGAAAAGAATCAGTCACCAGCTCGAGACGTTGAAAAAGTAATGCATTTTCCAGAACACGGGCGGCTCTCTTATTTAAAATTCCACTCCTGGAGACTCGTCTGACTCATGGCCGTCCCATTCTACTTTCGCAGACGCGTGACCCAGCGAGATTCGCGCGTCTCGCCGCGGCTCGAGGCGAGAATCCATCCTTGAGGGATAGAAGAACGAGGACGAATTAAGTTTTCATCCGTGGAAACGTTTCTGCCACTCCTCTGGCTCGTGAAAAGTCTACGAAAGAAAAACGTTATCCCGCTTTGCGGCGATTCCTGAGCATTTTTTGGCGAGGCGAGTCGAACTATCCTTCAATGGCGTGCTGAAAGCTACTTCTATATATCTTGGGGTCTCGGGCAGATCCCGCCGCTTGCCTTGATGGCAAGCTCAATTTATATCAGCGCCCGTTGAAACCCCCTTTACGAGGTCTCGCCCGCCTCTTTCACCTCCTAAACCTCGCCCTAACCTTTAGGCCACCCCAGTCTCGACTGCCCAAACCTTCCCTCCTGCCACCTTCGAGGCTCTCCCGAAGCTCGGAAACTCTTTCCTCGAGTTAAACCAAGCTATTCGCGATTGGAGCGGAGAAATGGAAAGTTAGACGCAGTTCTCGGATTTCTGTCCCTTATCGCACGCCCTCGTCATTCCTGACAAACTGGATGGTCTCGTATTCGGAATATCGCGGAATGAGATGTAGGGGTAGACACTTCTTGACAAATCTAAGCAATGATGTTTACACTGTCTAATTTTTGGGTCTGAAAATTGGGGATTTCTAACCCTTTGGTCTCGGATGTCCCGTATGATGGGACATCATAAGTCTAGCAAATTTTGTTAGTGGTAGAATAAATTGATGCTAGGAAAAATTTGAAAAAAATGCATGTTTCCTTGAAGTTTTCTTATTGAAATAGCACGAGAAGGCAAACCAAAATATGCTGTATACGCAGAGATTTAGAGAGAAATATTTAATTATGTTTAATTAGAATCATGTGTACTTCATTCAAAATATACCAATTGAACTTATTCAATATATATTACAATGTACTATATAATACATCATAGAATATATTGAATAGATTAAAAAACAAAATTCTGAAGTCTCTTTTGAAAGATCCTTCAAGTTTGCAGTGGTGTCAACGCTTCGTGAAAGCTATAAAAATTTATAATAAAGTCTAATAATACCAAAAAAGGCACGTTTCTAAAGTTAGACTATTTAATGTAACGCGATTCCTGTTCGCACATTTTGCAACAAAATGGCGGAGAGTGCAAAGGGTTAAAAGTTCAAACTGATGGTTTTTACAGTAGTAAAAGAATACGAGTGAAATCTAGGAAATGTGTAACAGATGTGTCTTAAAATTCTTGTACACTTTTGATTATCTTAACAATTCTCATGTCCGAGTAATCAATGAGATATAAAGTCAGGGGTTTCCTTTTAGAACATATATTCTTCACCTCTTCTTCAAAGCATACTAGACGCTTATATTAATAAAGTGAAAGTAGAGATTAAATTTATCGATCGAACAAAAACGAACTCTCGCCCCGCTGCTCACATGTATCGTTACTTTATGTCTCCTTTATGCATGAGCAACCATTATTTGAACGCGTTAAAGTCTCAAATATCATCCAATTTTGGAGCCAAGACCTTTCCAGCTGCGAAAGAAATCTTCACAAATATCGAGTGGAGTTTAGACCGTTACTTACGTGTGCAAAATTCCAAGTCAATATTTGCTCGCAAGATATTGCGTCAAAGAGTTTGAAAAATGTCGTTTAACAAAAATGGCTTTAAAATTCTGTGTACAGTTTCGGGACACGGGGATACTTTTGCTATGGGACAGTTTTTCGAATTCAATATGAGACTATAAAAATGTGTCTTTTAGACTTCGTACTTTAACAAAACACTAAAAAGTATCAATTCGTCTTCTTACCTTAGCATTAAATGTGATACATAATAAACAACTCCACGGATCTTTATTGCAGGAATATCCTACAAATGAGATTTATGTTTTCGTCGGTGATGCAAGAAGTGGGTTTATCCGACAGTATGTCTCCACCTACGCAGTTGACATTGAATTTGCATAAACGATTATCTTCGCGCCTGTATCGCCGAACGCAAATCCACGAGATGAGAGAAGAAGCCATAAGAATTGATTTACCGTGAATTTAACACTTCATTATTACCGCTATCGAGCGGTAATACGCTCGCAAGTTATTAATTCAAGAGTTGTGTACACGCGCAGAGTTGTCCGTTACTGACGTTTCGACGTCTCTTTATTTACCTATGATTTTCCATTTGCTTTGTTGTACACGATCGATCACACGATTAAATTTTATAGAGCGCCAAACCGACGTCGCTTCTGCGAGAATTAGTTTTTAATTATCGTTTGCATTAAGCACACCTTACGGTAAAATTTAAATCGTATTACTGTCGTTTCTTAATTGGCGGAAATTTTACTGTTTAAATATGAAAATGTTTCGTTGCACGGTGCGTTGAGAGAAGTTGCAAAAATTAATTGAAACTTTCATAACGCGTAGGGACGATTTTAAGGGATGTGTACAAGTTTTAAAAGTTCACATGAATATATATTAGCTCGTACAGTTTGTATAAGTTTATACAAGTCCACGCAGGCTTAAATCGATTTATACATCAAATAAATTCGAGCTTCCAGATGATCCGCAAGGCTGTACAAAATTCATTGGGTAATATTTTTTAAGAATTCTATCGAACTAAATGAAATTCAAGAAGTTAATTACCCGAGAAATTAATTACCCGAGACTTACTTTTCTTTATCACTCTTATGTGCTGAATTCAACCCCTTGAAATCATGTTCACATTTTATTAGGAGTCTTTCTAGTCAGTGGCAGAAATTCTCTCGCGTATGCAGGAACACGAAGCAGTATTTTCAGATAAAATATTCGATCGTAGATTCCGATCGGTGATCATCGCGACTGATGCTGATTATTCGAGAGCATTTGTGTTCGCTTCCACCCTCGCCGTGATTCCAGGTGCTTCCTGGGAACAGCTGCCCGAGCAGCGCACGCGCCTCCGCAGGCGTGCGGTGATTGATCAATTTTTAAAAAGCAATGTTCCTAATTGACTGGCCGACCCGTCTCGAACTGAGGTATTATATCCACGAAAGGCATAGAGCCACCTTAGTCATCGAAAGGTGTGTTCCGTGGCGTTCGATCCAGCCGGTTGGCTCTGGGACCCTTTGCCTTTCGAATACCTTTCAATCCGTTTGTTAACAGTTCATCGTCGAGACGGTAATAGTCTCGATAAACGTTTCCTTCAACCCTTTCTCCCCGGATGATTCTAAATGGCTAACTTCAAGCCTCGTAGCATAATTGGATAGTGCTTAGATTTGTTAAAACATCAAAACAACAGTTCAATTTTAAATGTAGAAAATGAATGAAGTAAGCAATCATTCTGTTTGAAATGCAAAGAGTTGATCGAAGATAACATTCTGACTGCTTCTAAAATAATTTTGTTAGCTAAGATCTGGGTATACTCCAATCTAGAAAAATCAACTTGATATTTCCTTATATCAATAATATATTTTAATTCAAATTGTAATACCACTAAAAATATGTTCTAAGCGTCCTCTAACTAGGACACTGATACTGGGTTAATGCATTTCTCACGCGTGACACTATTCTGTCTTGCATTCTCCTGTCAAGTTAGAGCCATTCGATAATCACGTCTATAACGATATCAAGCGTGACCATCAATTTGCCGTCTTTCGATGACAATAGTGGGCGATTTTTCAGGTATACGTTTAATGACCGGTAATTCGTCGAGCACGCCAGGCATGCAATTAGCGCTGGAACATTTCGGACGAATCATCTTTGTCCGCATGTCATCATAGGGGACGATAGTTCCATTCTCGTCATAGCGCGAGCTGTATCGTCATATTTGTAATTAACTTTAAATTAACACAATTTCATAGGTATCTACGATCATCGACGGTCGTCGTTGTGTAGGTGCTATACACGGACGTAGAACGATTCGACGATCGTTAATAACGAAACCGCGATACTATTTTATCGGCTTGAATAAAATACGAGCAAAAGATCGCTGATATTTCCATCAGAATAGCGATCATCTTTGTGGATTTACGCTTGAAAATTCGAATTGGCGCTAACCGTCGAATTATTAAATAATAATGACCACAGGAATTAATTTGTATCGTGTTGTAATAAAGATGTAAAGCTTTTGAATCACTCAGGACAATCTTGATACGTTTATTGCGACGTTTATTTATTCCAGTTTTAACTGTAGCCGGTCCTATATTTTCGGAAGTATTTGAATCAACCGGTTCAATAGATCGTTAGGAAGAGGTTTGGTTATTTTTGTTTAATTTGCTAAAGCCACGAAAATAACCGTCTAGACCGGAACACTGCCGCTAGAGATAAACAAAAATCGATGTCCCTAGATTCTCTTAAAGATTCAAGTCTTGAAAGCTGTATTCTATAAATATAGAGGCAAAATTGGAAAAATTGGCAATCACGAGACTTTGAAACGATCTCTCTATAAATTCTTTATTATTTTCTTGAAGCAACATTTTCCAACAAATGACGCAATATCTCAGAAATCAATAGACCGTTAAACTCGAAAACTCAAATCTATCTAAAATCAACAAAGCACCTACTAAAGCTTAGTTTTACATTTCAAAGCCTTAACGAATCTTTCTTTCTCGCGATGCTTCAATTATTCCGATTTCTAGCCTTTTCAATTAATATTCGTTCAAACTACAGCTATTTATCAACGATGCCGTCTTGGTTTCTAGTGGAATCGAATAAATCTCCGCAACGAAACGATTCCACGTTCGCATCTCCCCGAGTCAGCAAGCGCGACACGTGGAATATGCAAAATCTGTCCTCCCCCAGTTCGATCCCTTTCGTCTTTGCGAATGTTTCTTGCGGCGTTCGTGGGTGTGGTTGCGTCGATTTCACGGTACAACTACGGCAGAGCTACGGCTAAAAGCCCGTGGATAATTTGCTGTTACACGCAGCGTGAGCATCGACGATGTAAGCCAGAAGAGGGAAAAAGCACCAAGGGACTGTCGAGGCATATATCGCGCATTATCACGTGCATGCCCCTCCCTCTCTGATGCAGCTCGCATACACCTACGGCAGAACTTCCGTTAATTAACGCAGGTGAATGCTAATGACTCCTGTTACGAAATAACTGAACGCAAAACGCGAGCTTTCGTCGACTGTGATACCATGAGCCGCGCGACGGATCGACGATTCCTTCGCTCATCCTCGTTCTCATTGGTTTTCATCAGTTGAAACACTTTTAATGGATGAAATATCTGAATGAAACGCAGAATAAGAAGTGCAGCGAGTTGAGTAAAATTCAAGGAAGAAATAGTTTAATTATTACAAGTAATAGGTAGTATAGTATAGAAGAGAAGAAGAAGAGAGTTGACTCGATGGTCAAAACGTGGAAGAACAGAATAAATTGTGTACATAGTGTACATAGACGAAATTACTTTTTCGAATGTTATAATTGGTTAGCTCAATGTATCAAAAATGATCTATTACATAAATTGGATCTCACTGCACCAACTCTAATGCCATTCTCTCGCCATGAGTGGCCATCCTTGAGAGGCTCAAACGAAACAGATGTTCCTAAGCTTCTCCAAACGACACTAGACACCCCCAAAATGAGAACGACAATCATCTACTGAATTACGAATTATCATGCTTTTCTACAAGTGACTTTCCAGAACGATTTACCAAAGACTACATTACTCATTCATACTTGGTTTAATTACTAAATTACTTTAAGATTGGACTCCTTCAGAAGCCACAATCATACTTCATTAAACGTGACAAATATAATTTACCCTAGACACCCCAATTTAATAAGATTATATCACCTCGAAATCAAATCGATTCGATCTCTCCATTTTTTCTTCTAGCACATCTCTGAAATTCCATTCGGTGTTGGGCTCTTGTGGATCATAGAATAACGCGGTTTACGATTCATTTCGAAGCCGATTCTCCTCCTCGTCGGGCGAACGACCCCCGAAGCGACGGCAGACGACTCCATCATGGCTAACGGCAGCCAGTTTTCCATTCTCTCGAAACTTAGTAGCTCATAATAAACCGCCTTCGCCGTAGAAATCCGACTCGACGATCGCTTTCCGGCAATACCTGGAGTACACCGGAGCCTGTAAATCCCATATATCCAATTAGATTCGTATAATCCCTGCATGTTAGCAGAGGGTGTCTCCACCCCCGTCGGCTGGCACGTTGGTCTCGTTCCCTCTTGGCCGGAAGGCAGCTCGCGGTCGGTGTTGCTCTCGCGTGGTACGCGCTCGTCGAAGGCGCAAGCGCCGCATCGTGCTCTAATGCTAAAGTACTAATTTATGGGCACATATGAGATGGCTATAGCGCGCTTTACCGCGCCAGGAAAGGGACTGTAGCCTGGTAGCCGGCAGGGCGGCGGGTAATGGTGGGGGGGATGTAGGACGAGGGTATATATCGGAGAACACAGGGGTGGGCTTTGCATGCGATATCAATAAATCAAGTCCCCGGGACCCGGGCAGCTTAGGGGGCCACTACGTGGCCAGAATCAACAGCTCATAACGTCGGCTAATAGCTACTCGCCGTGGGGTCGAAGATATTGTCGTAACGCCCAGGGACATCTTAACGTCTTCCGAATTTGCTATCACGCGATCCTGAAAAAAATCGCCTCCGATGAGAACACCGACAGTCTGCTGGATTTTATTTGTTCGATAGTGTGCGGTGGTTGGAGCGGAATGATTAAATTGAATACGTAGAACAAGTGTTACCTTTTATCATTATTTAACAAATATAAGGGGTTGGTCATCGTCTTTCAGATTTAATCGCAATCGTGTGTGCTTTCATTTAGAATACAAAAATAACTCGTAGTTATAAAGTCGTTTCGCTGTGAATCTGATATTCCTTTGTAACGTTTATCATAATTTAACAAATAAATAAAGGATTGGTCTAATCTTTCAGATTTAATCGAAATCGTGTGTGCTTTCATCTAGACCAAAAAAAGAAATCGTGGTTACAGATTCGTTTCACTGCGAATCTGACAATTCTTGCGAACGTTTGCCAGTTTCTCGAGATTCTGCCCCACGGTCCCACGAAATCGAAACTGATCGATCGAACCTTTTGCAGGTGTGGTTTCAAAATCGTCGAGCGAAGTGGAAGAAACGGAAGAAGTCCACGCCAGTGTTCCGTACACCTGGTACGTTGCTGCCTTCTCACGGTCTGCCTCCGTTCGGCCCGATAAGCTCTGACTTCTGCGGCGCTGGGATGTTCCATGGACCAACTGAACGATGGGGAATGGGAACAGGTCAGGCAGTCAACGATTCCAAACCATTTGCATATGTCAATGAGCCGAATTCCCTGAAAAAAGGAATCCTGTCCGCCGTCAGGAAACCCGCGACCAGGCTTTGTCGGGTTTCATTGTGGCCTGGAAGACGTTAAGGTCGCGATAGAAAGTGTATCCTATTAATTAAACTTCGTAAAACATCGGAGGAACGAAACGGAGGATTTGCTCGATTTTTACATTAATTATATTCAATTTCTCGCGTCATTTCGAGCACACGTAATCTTATTACAAGAGCGATTACGGTAGCAGGATGTCTTGAATACGTAGACCAGGCTTCGACATCGGGATACCTCTAATTTAATTTCGTGCGTCCACTGACCGAGGGACAGCTTCAATTATCCACGCGTATTATCAGCTCCGCGATACGTTTTCTTTTTACCCCTGTCGTGGTCACTTGATCGACGAACCCCTGGTCGCGGTTGGGGGTTGACAAGCAAATCGATGAAATTATAGAAATCTGAAGTGTTGTAGAAATTAAGTACACAGAGATAAGGGTGTAATCATACCTTTAAAGGTACACTGATTTTTATATAGAAATCGTAAGAAATATCGTCGAGACTTAGATGTAATATATTTTAATTTCAATGACATTCTATTTTGATCCCTGATTGATAGTTTAATATGATGTCCAAGAAAGGTATTAGGTTGTCCCAAAACTTTCTTTCGTGAGTTGCATTCAATTATTTTTTGTGGCAGTGTTTATATAAATAGACAATCTAATTTCTTAGACATTTATGCTGTAACAGTAATGGAGCGAAATGAATTGTACACAATTTTGTAATGTAATATAAAACATCAAATATTGTGTATGTATTAATTATTAATAAAACGAAAGAAACTTTTGGGACAACCTAATAATATCTTCGTTTGCCGAGTACAACTTGAATTTGCGCGGACACTCTAATCTGTATTAATAAGTAGCTCATTGGATCGGTCTCATCGTTATCCTTGGTCGTCCTTTTGGGATGAGGCAACCGAGCCGCTTGTTTAATTGAAACCGCTTGTTTTACAGGTTTCGGGCAATTGGGGCAGGGAGGCATGGAAATGGGTGGTTTCGGACAAAGTTTAGGGCAACTTGGCCAGCAAAGCACGAAGTGCCTCGGCCCGAGCTTGGGTCTTGGTAATTCTGGCCTCCCGATCAGCAGTCCGTCGCAGACCGTCTATCAAGCCAGTTACGGACTAAATTCCCTTGGTAAGTTAATCCTGCGCGTGGACCTCGACCTGCAAACGAATTCAAACGAGCGTACTCTACTCCAGAAATGGGCGAAAGATCGAGCTAAAAAATATTTACAGCAAATTTATCTGCTATAGATTAGTTGTATTTTTCAATTGAAGTTTTGTCCACCTCCGGTTTGCTTCTATCGAGCGTGACACATTTTTTACGAGAACTTCTTTGGGATTCTCAACCCCTACAAAGTACCGAAGTAAATGTCACAGAGATCCCGAGCTGCAAAGGAAGAAATCGATGATGTTTATGCAGTTTGAAAGTACGACTGCTTTGTAACAGAGTGATTTCACGGAGGTGTCGTTAAGAGCCACGTTCCTAGGATAATAAAGTTTTATGTGTTAGCCTTTAAAGCGCGATTTGGACGGGCGTCGTATCGGCTGCAAAACGGATCTTTAGGAGAGGAATATTTTCTATCTAGAAAGAGGCGAATATTAACTTGGCGTACAAACGCAGACGCTTTATGGGCGGTTCGATAATCGTCTTGCCAAACTTTTCGACCGTGGCCCCTCTAAAAAAAAAAAAGGAAAGACGAACGTGCAAACAGTATCGAGGAACCCGGTACCTCTTTGACGAAGTCGTTAAACGTTACGGTGCATTATCGCTCGAAGGGGTTATGCGCCTGCATGTAAGGAATTTGAGACAGAAACATAAACTCCGTCCTCTCGTCTGTTTACGCAGGCAAACTTCGAGCCTGGTCTCGCACCTAGGTGCGAGATCTTTCGCTGTATGTTTACCATAACATCCCGATGCAACCTGTCTTGGTTGAGTTACGCTTCACCTTATCCAGGGACCTTGTACCTTCATAGGTGCCCGAGGATGAGACGTGTGTGAAATTCTTTGTCTCACGAAATTTCTGGTCGTCGCGCGAGCTACACCACCGAAACCTTTTGGAGGAACACTGCTGAAAAACTAAAACAAGATAAATGGAGAAAACACATTCGCATGGACAGTTAGGTTTATTAACCCTGGGACGATCTCTGAGGTGTGTCGCTCCTAGGGAGATCATTTGAAACCAAAAGAGTTAATTGCCTTTACTGTAATTGTTATAGTAAAGCGAATATTAATATTTCTACTCGCTAATTTTAAAGTTCAAGTTTCACGATCGTATACAAGTACAGGGAAACGTCCAATTCCTTCCATTGAAATCTGTTTTGACGTTCGTCTAAAAATTCGTCGAACCTCGTTGGAGACACGTCGCTGCTTTTAAACCTTAAGGTCTCGAAGGAAGAGCCAATCTCAAGGAGAGGATAACGAGAATGTCGATAAGTCGGTTAAAGAAATTTTTCTGACTATCGTCCTTCTCACTTAAAACCATCTCTATATCCGTTTCGACGCTTCATATTTAAAAACATCGTGTCGTATGCTGCGCTAGCGAAATTCATATTGACACGTATAAATGAATTAAATTTCGGAGTATATGTATATACCGGCCGCCATCGTTTCCCGAGGTCAACAACTCCTAAGATGAGTTTTTGCGATATCAATTTTCGGGGGACGAGCGAATCGAATTCCGTTCGCCTGCGAATTTCGTCGGAAGTGCTTATTTATAATGGAGTTTCTTGAGCGTCCGACGGATAATTGGAAAGCCATATCTGTAACGGACCGCGGTGGATCGCAAATAGATGTCGACAGATCGCCGCGAGGGGGGTAAAAAAAAAAGGTTCGAAACGGGATGCGATTATTTTGCTGGAAAAATATCAAGTGTGCGCGACGCGATGCCACGGAGGAGACTTTGTTTCTATTGATTTTTACGTGCGGGGACGATCGGTTCGACAGGCGAAAACTTGCTTCAACTCGAATGGAATAAAGTATGGCTGAAAAGTACAATTGTGCCATGAATCTATTTCTTTTCCGCGGGTGAAGCAGAGTTCTAGAACTGCATTGTGATTAATTTTGGCCGATGTTCGTTATATGGAATGTATAGGTCAATTTAGGGGTTGCATTGATATCGTCAATTCTATATTTAATTATGTATTGTAATTTCAATTGGGTATTTGTACTTATTTTATTTCTATTTTAAACTCTTTAGGTCTGGGTTAGACTCCGAATGGTCCATACTTCGATCTCGAATCGAAAGCCAAGGTCTGGGTTAGGTTTAATTATTCATAACGTTCCATCTATCAATTAAACTTACAAAAAAAGATTCCATCGGGCTTCGACCTCGAATCGAATCGAACGTTGTCCAACTCGCGCGAAAGGCGAGGGGGTATCCGAGCCGTGGTGGCGAAACTGGCTTTAGTTGTAGCACAGTTTCACAATGTGCCCGCCGACGTGAGCGTGGCTGAAACGCGAACACGTACCTGTGTACACACGTAACACGTACAAGGTGTCAATTATCACGTATTATCGCCGCGGGGCAGGTAGCGTCAACCGAGAGGACAAAAAAGTCGCCGTTCCGCAGCCGCGATTTACCCATCCGCGATGGTTCGTGTGGACTCGGTTTAAGATGGTCTCACCGATACCACGATGCCTAACCGCGCTCGGTTATCCGCTTTTACTCGTTGGTAATGCCTAGGGCAAACACCTTTTAGAGAAACGTCTTATTTATCGGTTCTCGATGATGATTAGCATCGAACGGTAGCGCGAACGTGGCACCGACGGTCTTCGAGCGGATTACGAGGCTTCATTTTGTTTATCCCCGTCCACCAAAGAGGCCTCTATGAGGTGTGAATTAACAGTGTCCGAAAATGCCCGATTTTCGAGTCGAGCACGCGAATCTACTGGACGATTTTGAAATCGGGATTCGAGATACGCGGAGAAGCTTGTTTCGCGAACTAGGTTTACTTATTAAATCATCCTTTGGCTCGCGAGACGATAGGGTAGACGGATTGGTAACTCGAGGACCTTGGATGAGCAGGAAGCGTCTTATAGGATGATACTCTGGTCTGAATTGGTTCAATTTGGGAAGTGATTGTTTTATTCGCGCGTAGTCGTTATTATTTTTACTAATTAAGTCGGCTCACGCTCGACTTACGTAATGTGTTCATGAATTTTTCCTCGTCACGCGGTTCAAGAAACCGAGTAGCCAATGACGTCAAAGTTATGAAGGATTCAAAAAGTTTCCCGTGAGAATTTATTAAAACCACCGGGATCTCCGGAAAATAGAAGTATTTTCTGAAATAATACCTGAATTATTAAAAGAAAGGAGAAAGAACTATCGGAATCACTGAAGAAAATTAAAAGAATGAGAAATAATATGTTTAAATGATCGAAAATATAGAATCGCTAAAATTAAATGAAAAGAATGCTATCGTGCAATAAACATGGGGTAACAATAGAAACGTGCGAATTATTAATACCTTGTAGTCTGGGCAACGTCACGTATATCGTGCCACGTTGTGATTAAAATTATTGGGAATAAAGCTTGCAATATTAAATTCATGGATGTTTCAATATGTACTCCTAACGAGCCACTTATTATTGTCGTTTTCGATCCGCAATTGAATGGTCATCCTCGAATCGAATAAATTTAGATGATCTTCAATAATTAGATAAATATATCCCAACTGTATAACGATGAATCGCGTGTGGAATAAAGTTGATTATTGCTTGCAGAATTAGAAAGTGTAGCGTGGTGTAAAAGTAAGACGTGTAAAAGCAAATTGCAAGTCTCTTTTTGATAATTAATATAATATATACCATTGATGGAGACTGTGTAAAAAATTGAAGAAATGTAGAAGCAGTAACAGAGCTTTCTAGAAAAATTTTAATCGTCGTAAAATGATGCTCGCCGGTGCCATTAGTTATACCATTCTTGTCTTAGAGGTCGCTAAAAGGGGCGGCACCATAGTCCTCCGCAAACTCGTGCTCCTCTCCGCGATACCGCCATAAAAAGATCCCTTTTCCCCGTTGTCTCTCGACGAGGCCACCAACGTGGCGCAGGAAGAGGCGGAAACGACTTTACGACACCCGGTAGCACACCCCACGCACTTTGTGAGCCTACCGTATTAATATCTCCAGCGAAGAAAGGGAAACGTTCCATCGCTGCACCTGCGGTATCGCACCTGTAAATTACGCTACCTGGCTAAGGGTTCTCGTGCCTGACTATTCGACGAGCCGCTAAGAACAATGTTGCATCGACCGTAACCTCTGCGAATTAAATCGTCCGCAAATAAACCCGTACCTTCGTCCGCCAGGAGTTGTGATTTTTGTTTATCCTTTGATAGATGTGTTTATAAAAAAATATATTTAGGAAAAGGATATATAGGTAGTCGCGGTTTTTGAACTGCATTCAATTTTCACGAGCTAGGCTATGTTTAGGTGGTCGGTCGAGAGGGTTGGGCTCCCAGGGGATTCTGGTGACTGTCGGAGATGCAATGTTTAGGAACATAACGGAGAGAGTCATTAGTATGGAAGACTGTGGCGCGTATGTATAGCTCGACAACTTAGAAATGATCCTATGGGAGAACGCTGGTCCAGCCTTTACCCTTAGTCCCCGTGGATTCAGTTTCACCTTCGGTTCCTTCATGATGGCATTTTCACGCCACTTCTGCTCGTATTCCAACTTTTTGAGAAAGTAATGCCTCGCGTTTTGCTCGGTTTTATAACGCAATATGGTAAACGTATATCAACAGATTGTTGACCGGTCACGAGTAAACTCGTGTTTGCACTTGCATTATCTATTTCAATTTATGAAACCCAGGGCGATATAGAATTTTGCAAAAGCTATGCTCATCGTGTTTAGTCCCGTCGGTTGTTGATTCTTTCTTAACAATAGAATATACTTTTCTCAGTATTTAAGTTTATATCACTCAGTAATACAGTAGTAAAAAAATTACGAATTAATAGCCTGTGACATGAAATCGATTCTGCGTAAAATTGTCGGTTAACAATGTGTTAATTATCTACAACTATAAGGAATTATGATTTCCTTTGCTTGTAATTTCCTCAGGACGCAGGATCAACGACACTTCTTCTCTTGTTACAGTAACAAAACTGCCCTAGATACCCGAGTTAAAAAGAACACAAACCATATAAACTTTCTAGCTCTCGTAAACTCTTCCTTAAGCCTTCTCCATCTTTATTTAATTTCTACCCATGAGTATCTATATTCTATTCATTCTTCTGAATGAATTCCGAAATAAATCTGAGCAATCTGAGAAACAACCTCTGAGCATACAGGTTTTCCTCGCCAATGAAAAGGTTTGAAGGGCACGTATTTTCTGACTTGCAGGGGGTGTGCATGTGACAGCGTCCCGGGGCTCCTCTCCGGGTGGATCCAGCGTGGGTCAGGGAGGCGGGCTGGGCTCGGCCTTGAACTGCGGCCAGGGCTCGCCAGGGACGACTTCCGGCAACGGGGGCGGCGGCGGCGGCGGCGGTGTTTCCTGCGTGGCAGCAGATGTGAACGCGAACGAGACGTCGGATTGGAGAGGCGCCCACAGCATCGCGGCGCTCAGGCGTCGCGCCTCGGACACGTCGCAGCAGTACAGTCCACAACCGCCGCCGCCAGCTGGACAGCCGCAATACGCCGACAACATGCAGTATAATTCCGTTTACTGAGGTGCTTCGGATTTACGCCAGGTATCGACTCTACGATAAGTTCTGTCGAGGAAACAGTTCAAACAGAGTTGCCCTCTTTGTGGACAGCGCGTTCCGAGCGGTCAATGTGCAGGGTAGCGGGTCGAAGTAACGCGTGGCGGGACGGAAGACGTTGTTCGTATGACGAGGATTTCTCCTCTGCCAGGGGTAGTCGCTCGAGGAGCTTTCACGTTCGCGACACCAGGTGTAGGCATTCGTTTTCAGCGATTTCAACTATCGACAGCGTCGTGACACGGTCTTCTTACCGCCGAGGTGTTTCCGTCGAGGTGCTGAAGTCAGGCGTGGTCCGAGAGTAAGAAAGAAGGCTTCGGGGTACCATGTTCGAGGAAAAGATAGGAGGTCGAAGCAATCGAACGACGGAGACGCGAGAACCCGTGGTCTCTGTCGAGATGACATCAGAACATAGGACTCACAGCAACAACGAATTTTTGTCGATTTCTGTAATCATAATGGGAAGGCACGTTCTCTTGGCGCTGGACTGATTCGTGACTCGTCTTAAGTGGTTCTCCGCTGCGATTAAAGAGATAACGTTTTATCGATGGGGTTAGTGGACTGAAAGTACGTTTCTTCCTTCGACAACACGTGCGATG
The DNA here is from genome assembly GCF_026283585.1 of Hylaeus volcanicus. Lineage (NCBI taxonomy): Eukaryota > Metazoa > Arthropoda > Insecta > Hymenoptera > Colletidae > Hylaeus > Hylaeus volcanicus. The sequence goes on from NC_071976.1 coordinate 21,594,606, forward strand.
GCGAAGTCCAAGTAACAAGATCGCTACTATAAAGTTTTCGATTGAAAACACGTTGAAGTAAGGAAGCTTCCGTATTACGAACGAAACAGTTGCTTCGTTACGAGAACATACAACGTGTAACGACATCTTTGAGAGGATCCGTGTCACATCAAAGCTGTGCAACGCTGAGAAGACGCGATGGTTGCTTGATATGCGCATATTATCAGCGCACGAAAAGAATGCTACTCTGCCCCTGGAGTTGCCGAATCCTATTCAGCGCTTTCCAAGGGGCGGAATCTATGGCATTCTTCTCGCGCGTCGACAGTAAATGTACCAACTCTATCACCGATATTCGTCGGACGATTTGCTATGGTCCCCGTATTCGTAATATTTCAATTAAGGATTGAAAACGAAAATTTTAATTACTGCTTGGTGTAAATAAATTATTCCGAGGTGAAGTCGTTCCGAGGAGTTGTAACGTTGCAACTACTTCATTCTGGTCCTCCTTGCAAGCAGTAAAACAGCACTTAACAACGAGTAAAGAGGAATGTACAGAAAAGTGTAGATACTTTTGTTCATTCCCTAAAGAGGACCAGAATAAAATGGGTGAAACTGTAAGATGCTTGGACTGACTTTACCATATAATAACAAAGATTCCAAAATTTGTACCAGCACGATTGCTTCACCGATAATGCGAAACGATTAATTTAATTTAATTCCCCTACTTGTACACCCGATCGAAAAAAACTTGTTCGTGACACCAAAGACGCAATTGAACGCACGTTCCGATTTCTAATTGCTATATTGCGATTGATGAACCGAATTCCACCGATGAATAATTGAGAACGTACCCTTCGTTGTATTGTACGCGCGAGAAAGAAGTGCCATGGCTCGTTGCATGGGCTTGTGACACTTTTCTCGCGCACGCATGCTAGCATGAACGAGTTCTTTTCGCGCGGAACATCGCCCTTATTTCGTCCACAGTCTGATGTATTAATCGTACATAATACGCATGTATAATTACCTGTTAACGTTTTGTATTATATATAATTTTCCTCTGTAACGACAGACGACAGCTGCGAGCTTTATTTAACCGAAGTCTAAACGAACGATTCGAGCGCACGCTTAGCGTTTAGATGACGAATCTACACGTCGCGGCACGGTGTAACGAAAAGTATACGACAAGTTAATATAGTATTATGTATGGCATTGTAAATATAGGAAAAAATTGGCGTGACAAATATTATAGATTACGGATCGATACTATTAAGTTTTGCATACGACGAGGCGGTCGCGCGCTGTTGCTCGGCTAATCGGTGACGTTGCGTACGCGATTCGTAATCACTCGCTTCTGGAAAAAGAAACCTCGATTCAGTTTCGTTCGTGGCTTTTTTATGTGTATAAAACGAAAGGAAAGCGCGTTTTCGCGACCTTTCCCGCGATATTTGTTTCGAATCTTGTTGATTTTTGTTCAAGCGAATTGACCACTGTTCAACGATTGCATTGGGCTTTAATAAGCGTGGACAACAAGTCGTATAAGTTATATAGCGAACAGAAGCTAGTCTTTCTTAGTTTGGCTTCGTACTTCAGGCGCGGATTGGATAGGACAACGAAATCGAGCGAACCCTGAAGACAGCCAAGGTGCGTACTAGGACAAAATTTTGAAAAAAATCGACTGTTAAATGTTCGTTTGTTTCTTCTGAAATATTTTACTTTACGATTAATTTTCATTCGACAAGTAACGATAGGTGAGACTAACCGTTTTTAAAAATTCTGCTCTCGTTAAATTTGAATTCCATCCAGGGGTATTCACCGCAGTTCTCCAGTCTACGTACCGTCGCGTCTTGCATGAAAGGAACAGTACTTTGTGTAATTAAAAGGCAAGTTAGCAGCTCCGTATATTACATTCGTAAATAACCTCCTCTAGAACACTATAAATATAGAGATTGTTCTGTTGTTGTACACCGAGGCGTAAGTTTTGTAAATAGAGTATACGTCTAATATTAATAATAATTTAATATTGTAAGCGAACATCCTCCCCCCCTAATTACGGTCGAACGCGAGTATACTTGGACATTGTGATATTTTTGCCCCACACGCTGTTCCCGTGTTCTTTTCTCCTCCCTTAAACAGCGACGGAGCACGATATTGCAAGAAAACTCAAGTGGCGGTACCAGATAACGGTTCGCGATGGTACACGACGATGATCGATTATTCTAGTTACGAATTTACGGTAGCATTAGGTAAAAGTTAGTGATAAAATATGAAATTAACGATATGCAGTTGTCAGTGTATTACTACGAAACGTATACGATTTTTAATGTACAAAAAAAAAAATAATAATATAGCCGCGAGGTGACGATGTGTTTACCCGGAATATTTCATCCCGCTGGTGCGATTTGTGTTCGGGATGAAACATGATTTGTACTCGAACTGACTCTGACTCCACGTTCCCTCTTGTTTTGCCCTTCGTTCTTGGTGCGTCCAAAACCATCGCAGGAAACATCATTAACCCCTAACCAACACCAAAAGTCAGTCACGTTACAACTGATCAACCGTTCACAATTATATACAATTTCAACCGTCTTACACAGTCTATAGTATCGAATAAACCAGTTCATACAACCATTCGCGATTCAAACCACGCGTGACACAATTTCAATGCGATTCTGTGACATTACATTGTGGCAGAAAAATATACTAACGAATTTAATATATTATCCACGAGCGTCGATCGACCCTGCATTCGATCAACAACTCAACGCTCAACAGTTCTTTCTTCCCTTTCTGTCGTTCACCAACCCCCCGATACATATTTTCTACGCTACTGACTTGCACATTTTTATACATATTTAAATAAGCTCGAATACTGTAAACACGACGACACAGGCGTCCCTCGAAATTGCGTCATCGCTTCCCGTCGAGATGCGCGAAAGATAATAATTATTTATTTATCGTATAAAAATCATTTTACGGATCGATTCTCTCGCGAAGGTGTCGCGCTTGCTAACGATCGAATTGAATCACGAGACAGCCCCAGAGATGGGCAAGATTTTATTCGAATAACAGATACGGCGTAGACATTTATTTGGAACGTTTGCTCTTGATCGTTCAACGTAAATAAAACATAATTTCGTTGTATAACGTGAGCAACAATTTCTGTGGAACGAATATTGGATTAAAAGTTACGCTATCGTTTATTCGTTTCCTGAAATTTTGTATTCAGGCAGGAATTTCGCCCATCTCTGATCAGCTCCCATTCGCATAACTCTAATTGCGATCGAACGAAAAGCAGACTTGATAGAATGTATCACGAAAGAATGGACTGACTTTATCGCATCTTTACCACGGATCATTATCGTCGATGACCTTAATTAGTGATAAATAGAAAAATTTTAATTTTTATCGTTGTATAGTTGTGTATAGAGGACAACTAAGTGTGTAAAATAAATCATTATCAAAAAGTCACAAGCCCTCATAGATTCACCAAAACGCGAGAATGCATGAAATGCTTCGTTTGAATGGTTACGGTAGTACAAACACGCATTTTTATTTGAAAATATACATTTCCATGTTCACGGGTACATATACCATGTTTATGGCAATACACATAATAAATATCAGCAGAGTATTTCGAACGCAAACGAATTAAGTACTGTAACTTATGGACTAACGTCGTTTGAATGTGAAATCGAAACGCAAGGATCTATGGAAGAGCGAACGTGAGTAGAAACGGATATGTACAACGAATACGTAAATGCATTCGAACTTACAAAAATTCAACATCAGGTACTATTAAAATACTGTTTCCATCGAACACACGCGTAGGAATGTTTATCTTTAAAGCTTGAAGTAAAGAGTATCGAGTGTATAACGATAAGAGTATGATTATATTCGAGACGAAATATAGATTTTGTAGTTGTTTTCCTTGTATCATTAAAGGGATATGTCAATGATTTACAATACATAATTACATTATATAATTTGTAAACAGATATTGACAGATAGTATATATAGCACAAGTTTGGTCACTTTCCAAGTATCATTTGCAAGGCCATTGTTATCAGGTAAGTTATAATATTCTGAAACAACTATCCTTAGAGTTAACTCTTTTAAATTTTAAACATATACTAGGTATATCGATATTATCATCTTACTCAACGTTTTCAAATAACAAGATATTTTCTGTCTTTTTTTATTTGTTTCATGTATCGGTTAGTAGTTTATATTGATCATCACTGGAGAATAAATAATTTTATAAACTAAATTACTAAAATAAGAAATAATTGTATAAAGGGTTAAAAGATATTAATATTTTCTAAAAAACAGTTTAACTTCTAGTTCTGTAATTGACTGTGGAACTTAACATCGATTTTCAAAATAATGTTTCTAATCTTGGGACATACGAATTGAAACATTTCTTCTTTCTGAAAATATTGAAAAGCGCACACATATGTTGTAAATTCAATATTCGATTGATCGAATAATCGCAGACGCGTATCGATCACAATTGTTATCTTTAAATATACACATATATCGTATATTGTAATCGAGTATATCTCGTTTCTCAACAACAGGGAAAACATTTTAATACTTCTCCGGTTTTAGGAATCATTTAAAACATACATTAGTAGTATCTTATGTAAAATTGAATTAATTAATACGTTCACTGCGACACGGGACAAAATTAAGTTGATAACTAACAGAAATAGATGTTATTCATATTTAATCAAAACGTAACATTGATGTAAATTGAAATTTTATTCGTTACGTAAGCTCGCGATACTTCGAATATTCAATCAATTAAGATATAAAAAGATATGAATCGTCGAATATGCAAAATCGAGGAAAAAGGCGACCGCAGTAAACGTATTAAATTTGCGCGTACTTAGTTAAACGAGTGGTGGTTAAGTATTCTGATGTCAGAAGGCAACAGTCGTGAAAAGTTGGTCGACGTACCTCGCAATTTGAAACAGCAGTTGTGAAGTCAAGCATGACGGCATCCCTGATTTAAATTCGCAAGCAACAGGCGTCAAATTGAACGGGGAAACGGATATTTTGTAAGAATTTGAAGTATGACTTCTTAATTTGTACGCTTGATAATCGAGAATGGAGAATTCCCATTAAACGATCCTCGAAAGACTATTCTCTGGATGCTCGTCTTCCGAGGTTTCTGGTTCCGTATTCAATTTGCTAAAGTCGCGCGGATTTGGTCGTTTCTTCATTATTTTGAAGCTTTTGCCTCTTCTGCCTTCTAAAAGACTGGACAGTCTAAAGTTCTCTCGCCTCTCTGCTTCCCACCGCATTCTTTTTCGCATTAATAATAAACAGCCTGTTTGTAAAAATAATTTGGCATTAGACAATCTTTTCAAGAGATATCGAATTTCAAACAGTGATAGGCAAAATGACTTCTCAAGAGTATTCGAATGACGAATACCTCACTAATTAGAATTCTACATGTAACTGAATGCTTAAAATTATATACCTCTCTAAATACATTGCTAATTTATGGATTTTAGTCTATAATACTTAAAATTTAATTCTTTACCAAAATACAAGATAGTGTATTCGTTAGTATAAAAGAATGCATTGCAAAAACAGCATATGTAGCATGAAATGTAGCTGCTATACAACTGTAAGCGTCGTGCACTACAATACTATGCAATACTTACGTTAACTTGCTGACAGATAAATAGGATAATATGCAGGGCAATAACCAAAAACACAGTTGAAATGAAAACACGTATATTTTCGTTTACAAGGTATGGACATGTAAAATAAATAAATGAACCATTATCATACAAGAGGTAGAACAAAAGAAATGCAATGTTTCAAGCTAAGTACATACGAAAAATACTGTAAAAATTCTTAGGAAGAATTCGAGTTTCATAACGAAGCACATAAGTTTTGAATGCAGTATCAAGATCAATAATAAGAATATAAATAAAATATATTTTACACTTGTGCGATCACAGAAAATTGTAAATAATATTTACACAATAAGTACATAAATTATTAAATATTCTACTATTTAAATGGACATCAAGCGAAGTAGATGGAATGTTGATTAATGTGGTATTTAAGATTATAGTCATATTTTACGAGCAAGTTATCTAATTAACTCACATGATAGAATATAAAAACTTGAACCATCCTTCTATGTAAAATAGGAAGATTAAATATTAATTTCAGTATTCAGTGATTGGAATAAAAATAATGGTTAAAATAGCACTCAACCGTTTAACCACATCTGATACATATTTATATACAATCCTCTTGTACTGGCCCCATTCTAAAAATATTTTTCGTAAAGACTTCGTTAAAATTAATTACTTGCTTCAAAAATAAACACAGTTATATAAATATTTTGTTTATATGTACATTCAGATCTCACTCATTAAATGATAGAACAGCATTAAGGTGCATCAAACACGTGCAAAGCCAGTACAAAAGCTTGTCAAATTTTTTGCAGCATAAAGATCAACAATTTTTAAAGAAATTATATAAAAAAATAGCTGGTTTCTAAATTTTCAACTCTATAAATCTCACTCGTTCTTCCATCCTTTAGTAGACATTTAGGAAATCACGCTCGGTTAAATAGCATGTGATAGATTCGTAAGATTAGTAACTACATTTGACAAAGTCACTATCAAACGCTGGATTTTTACTAAACTATTCGACATGCGTGCACAGCTATTATTCAACAATCAAAAATTAGTCAAACGAATACTCTTATTCGACTAGTTTTGCGAATTCGACAGCAGATTCATCATACTGAAACAATCTACCTCTTTTTTGACATCTTGCTACAATTGCAGCAATTGTTACACACAAGGCAATAAAAGTGACTGCTGCTGTAACAAGGTAAAAGACTAATGTTGCTGTTGTAGTACCTCCAGTGGAAGGATTGTTAGAGTTACTGTCCGTTAAAGATGCAGGTTCACGATGAGCATTCGTGTTCATTGCTACATTTCCAGTTTGCATGGAAGCATTTGTATCTGCAAAACAAAAATACAAATATTTAAACACGAATATTTAATCAATAATTTAATTAAAAAATGAACAATTTTACCTTGCAAAAATCTGTACACAGTGTGATTATCTAATTCCACTACATATATTTCTGATCCATTTTTCGTCACGGCTATATCGTGTGGCCTGTCCATATAATGTTCAGGCCCAAACTGAGATAATATATTTCCTGAATTTATATCAAGAATGAATCCTCGTATATGGATATTATAATTTGCATCAGGTCCATTAATTAAATATAGCTTTTCTTTAGCATATGCTACACTGTAGATCTTTGTGCCAATTGCAGGATGCTTATATTCTTTCTGAAATGTTCCATCCTTTGCAGAGAAAGATAAAACTCTACCATTTTCTCTATCAGCGACAAAAATTAAGTTGTATTCACTAGCCAGAGCTAAAGCATGTGGTACTAAGAATGCATTTACCGGAGGAGTTTGTACATACATGTTTGCTACAATCAGAAATGTATTCATAGTATTGTAAAGTAATTTGTGTTATTAACAACTTATCATTACAAGCTTACCTTCTCCTCCCCAATGTCGGCCCCATTGGAGAATTCTCTCTCCTTTCGCATTAAATTTAATGATTCTAGAGTTGCAATATCCATCGCTGACAAAAAAGTCACCATTATTCTGTACAGCCACTGCTGTTGGTTTGCAAAATCGCCTATCACTGTTGCCAGGTTCAAAAGCTTTTCCAAGAACAAGTGTTGGTTTAGGAGTATAACTTTGTACCAAACGCTTAATATTGTGATTATCAAAATGAATTGATTCCTGATTATACTCTCTTTTCTTCAATTTTGCCTTGTTTCTCATTATTGCTATGTCTTCAGCATCAAATTTAAATACCTGATGTAAGGCAACATCGGTAATCCAATAATTTCCATACGAGTCAATTGTTAAACCATGTGGCAGGTAGAACATGTTTGCACCCCATTCAAATAGTTTCTTACCCGACTTATTCAAAAGAATAATAGTATTTTCTCTAATTGGGCCATTGCTTTGATTGAATCTGTTATTCATATCAAATGTACTAAGGCCCCAGATTCGTGATCCTCTGTGAAATATTCCAATGTCGCCATTTGGATCTATAGACACTGCAGATATCTGACAGAACTTCAAATTGTTAGCCCAATGAGAATCCCATTCTATATCTGTACATCAAACACATGTATATCAATCAGGATAAGCTGTATGTAATCCATACTATTTACAAAATCTAGAACTTATACTCACTTTTATCAAGCACATCCAAAGAATGTATCTCAAAATCTGTTGCAGTTTTTGATATACGCTCATTGTCGTACGATGCAGGCATCGAATCCCATTGTGACACTACTTGTAAATCCGCTTTATCTTTCTCGTCGTTTTCAACATCTTCAGAGTACTCATTGAATCCAAATTTCTTATCAGGCAAATGCAATGGTCTATGCTGTAATAATGATTACATTATTTATTCCAATGTTCCCACAGATTTCTTCTCCAAGTTGTGCACACATAAATCACTCTTATATTTATTTATTTCAAAGCTATTAATCTAAGGTTTTTATTTACCTGAAGGTTCAGATAAGTTTGGTAGTCAGCATTAGCAAGACTTAAAATAAATGAAACTGAAATGCAACAGGCAATGTCATGTTTTAAGTTCATCATTCTTAGATGTTACAGGCATTAGACTCTTGGACTTTAACTTTATTTCATTCAGATGGTCTTTAATTACAGGCTTAAATCACAGTTCATCATGTAATCTAAAGAAGTGAGCGACAGATTACAAATATATGGTTCATCTTAGACTGATAACGCTGAGCAAACGCCACGCGTATGGTCACTCATTCACTGACGTATGCAACAGGGAACGAGGGAACCACAGGGAACGCGAATGGCCATCTGACGGCTATACGACGGAATACGTTCACTAAACTCGATTATACGTCTACAGGGAAGATTCAGGCGATTTATAGCAGCTGTTTTTTTATTAGCGCACAGATTGATAAAAATAGGTAAACCGACGGTATTTGAGATTTAAAAGAAACACTATCATAGTTTACACAACGCACTCGAGAAACTGAAACGATTCACTTTTCCGCAACATGTTTCAAAACTTTTACTTTATGCTAGGAGTATTGATTATCTCCTGTAAAGATTAGTTATGTTGTATGTACTTCCTCTGCGAGATACGTAAATTCAACATGCTATGAAAAATGATAAAGTTCTTTACTACTTCAGAATCTAAGGCTTCGTTTTTTTATTATGCATAAGAAATTGTAACGTCAACTATAAAAGTAGATATGAAAATGTGTTTGTGGTAGTTTATCTCCACAGCTAGTACTGATGTCATCATGCTACGTATGGACAATTTTTATTCCAATAAATTGTATTTAGCTAATACAATGATTATATAACTATTGCATGAATACTGTGCCCCAAAGACAGGCATCCATCTTATTCGTGCATGAGAAGATTAATCTTCAACCAATAGAACAGATGTTTATCTTTAGAAGCAAACTCTACGCGTACGAATAGTATAAAACAGTTTTTATAGATTTATAATATTTCTCTCGCCATTCAAATGATGCTGAAAGAGATAAGAAACTTGCGAGAATAAATTCTTTGTAATGCTTTCTTAATTCGGGAAACAATCTCGTCATGACGATGATATTTATGATTTTCTAGACTTAAATGACCTTTAAGTATTAAATAATGTTCGAAACGATTCGAAATTTTATCATTTTCATTGATCTTTTTAGGTCACAGAGTCAGCTGTCCGTCTTTACCGACAAGGAAACTGGATCTCGCGGTAAGTGGATGGTAATTCGATGGTAATATTTGAGTAATAATAATCATCATGTAATAATACTCGAACACTCGGGTAATTGAATAGTAATATTCGAGTACCCCACAATTATATTACTCGAATAATAATATTCGAATACCCCACAATTATATTACTCGAATAATAATATTTTAGTTCAATATTTTAATTCAGCAGGTTTTAAATGTGTGCAGAATATTCAAACAGTTCCAGTGTTACTTGGAAGTCGAAATGAAATCAAGTTCTAATTATAAATCGGTAATGTATGAGTTGCTGGATAGGTACTTGAGCTTCCTGCCGCCATAAGGCACCACTAGTTTCATTTCCACCCTCTTGAAATCTATCGTAATTTTCAGCTGTTGTTCTTAAATAAAAACTATTTGTACGTTCTTCGGATAATATTCTTTTTATGAAGATTAATCAATGTACTGCTTGTATATAATCCCCCCCCCCCCTCCTCCCATTACAATAGCGAGTAATCTCATGATTGTATTCGCGCCATCATCATACAATGTTACTAAATTCTGAGTCTTGTCGGTTTAAAATGTTTAAAATATTTGTCGGTCCATTAACACGGTTGCTGATCAATTTCTGTCCCAGTTTCGTTTCACTGGTATTCATGATTCATTACCGGTATTCAGTGCTTCATGAATGGAGTTTTAATGATTCCGTAATCTCGAAACGAATCGTTTGGTGGGCTTACACGTGAGGTAAATCTCTTTTCGGGAGGAATTTTCGAGACGATAAAAAGTGAAGTGGCCAGTGGCACAAGGTACTTCGAATTGTTACTCATGTGTGAAGTATGCTTCTCAGCATTAGCAGTGTTCCCAGTAAAATCTTTCTATCGAGTCGTTATTCTCTAATCGCTCGTGTCAACCTTATGGTTTATTTATCTGCGCGACACGAGTACGTGTTCGTGTATTTTATTTCGACTGAACTTGAAAAGCCAAAGCGAGGTTTCCTCGTTCCTTTTATTTTTAATCGTAAAATAGCGAACCGTATGAATTAATGTTTAGTTTATCCTATTGCATATATTACATATATTCCATATGGATAACATTCGACACGGTAAATCGAACATTAATTCAAACGATAAGCTATTTTATAATTAAAAATAAAATTCTTATTTTATATACAAAATATATTACACCTAAATGGAACCACATATCAACTCGTACCTCGTACCAATTCTAGAGTGGTATATACAGTGAGTGTAGAATGTATTCGTACACCGATCAATTTCCCAAAAAAATTTTGTGTGAAATTGTAGTTTCTTAACTTCCTTTTTTATAATCAATGATATTTTACATATTCTCGGAAGTCTCTAAGATAAATATAGTCCAAACAACATTTACTAGTTAATATAATTTGTGAAATTAACAAAAAAATGCGAAAAGTGGGTAAAAGTATAGAAGCAATAAGTATTTGTACGATTCTTATGACGAACCATTTACAGCAGAGTTTGTAACGTAAACACATTAGTTTATTGCTCCGTGCGAATTAGAAAACATCAAATTTCCAGGAAAGTACTTTTAAACAGTTGTGCGAATACTTATTGCTTCAATATTTCTATCGATTAATTGTTTTTTTCTTGTTAATTTCGCAACTTAATAAATAGCTATTTTCTTTTTTTGTAATCTATCTATTCTAGAGATTTCCTAGAACATGTAGAATGTCATTGTTTATCAAAAATAAGTTAATAAATTACAATTTTACACAGTTCTTTTGGAAATTGATCGGTGTACGAATACTTTCTACACCCACCGTAATTAACTCTACATTTATTAACGACTTAAATTTGTGTTTGGAGTTCTCAAATGCCCTGTGTAATAATAAAAATAAAAGCTGCTCAATTCCCAGCTCCATCTCATTAACAACAATCCCTAACGAGTTAACACGGCCAATTCGTGCAATCCGCAAGACTTCCGTCGTCCTACAATTTTCAGGAAACGAGGCGCCGCGGTTTCCCAACGAACGAGATTCGTTCTTTTCCATTACGATCGCGAAGCACTTTTGCTTCCCTCTACCCTTCATTTCTTACGTAGTCACTCCACAATGTACGCGAAAGCGTTAAATCATTTCCCTGTTCTATTTCGTCGCAATCGGAGCTCACGAACGCCCAGAGTTCTTTCGCACGAACATTTTAATGAATTCGGCTTCTCTGCGCGCGGAACCGTTCACTCCTCTGCCCGTCCCTTTCCCCACCCCTTGTACGCTTATTTTTGCATTTCGAAAAAAAGATAGAGAAAGAACCCAGCCCTGAGAGTGGTGGGAAAAAAACATCGACAGCTCTTTCAGTCCCGCGGCTATAAAGTTAAAAAGCATCCGTCACAGATACGCGTCGAACGACCGACGAGATTAAAGAATCTAGTTGTATCCCGGATTCGTTCCTTTTTACACGCGTTCCTACAGCGCTCTTTTTCAGGCTTTGACTCTGGAGGAGAAAAAAGTGCCACGAAACGATCATAGTAATGTAGACTTGTGTATATTGTAAGTGATGTTTGATGTGTTTTTTGAGAATGAGCTGATTGATTTCTGTGCAATATGCAGGGAGAAGTAGAAAGAATTCATGAAAGATGATTGTTCAGATCGAATTTTTTTGATTTGGAAATTATTTTTGTTCGTAGCAACTTTCTATTGCATGATGAGTTCGTCTAGGAAACAAATAAAATAAAGCTTGTTTATTAATTCTATTTTACTCGTCATTTAACATGCTCAATAATTCAGGTTCAGAGGATCCATTTCTTAAATAAGTTGGTGTTTCTTTATAATCAATAAATCTGTTTTTAATACGTTCTGTTAGAATTATACGTAACAGGTGAAATGTACGCAACCTTAACCATAGATTTCCAAAGAATCGTGAATATTCGTTCCACGCGAAAATCGCGTCCATGAAAAATTATCGACAGCGTTTCACTTCATTTCGCAACACTCGAAATTTTCGCGAGCACCAGTTCGTTTCGCTTCGCGCCAGCCGAGATTTACGCCTCCTGTTAGCAACTCATCGTTGTTCTCGATCGGAGAGCTCGAAACCGCTCCGAATAAAAATATCGACTGCACTTGTGCTCGGTGCGAAACTGAAGTCGAATTTATAATAGGTGAAATCTGGGAAAAAGCTGTTCGACCTACTTCGTAAACGGAGAAAAAAAAAACAACGAATATTGTTAATTTATTAACGAACAAATATTAACGTATTTATTGAACGCTGAATTCTGGATGAGAATGTAAATGTGAACGAACGGTTACGAGCATCGTTATTCCGCAGAATGGGGTTAAATAAGTTTACAGATTAAATCGCCATTCTATCGGATTGACTGGCAACCGGTAAAATGGTGAAACCAATGGTGAATGGTGCAAATTCAAATATGGTAAACGTGGCAAAAAAATCGTTCGAGCTTTGGGAACTCGGACTCGGACTCGGACTCGGACTCGGACTCGGACTCGGACTCGGACTCGGACTCGGAATATTTGGATGAATTAATTTCTGTTATTAGATCAGGTATTTATAATTCAAGGTGGAAGTACCTTTTGTGACGAACGTCTCACAGTTAAACACTTAATTGAAGAATGTCAAGGAGTGCGACACGATCGAGTAGAGTTCAAACTTTTAAATAATATGCAGACAATCCTCAACAATAGAAACGAACTTCTCAAACTAGTAGATATATTAACGAAATTTAAAATAATAAATAAATTGTAATTGAATTGTAGATATTGACGTGGTCCCTGTAGTTGTTGTGACCTTAAATAAAGTAATTAAAAAAAAAAAAGTGAAAGTAGTTTTACAATACCGTTCGAAAAAATCACTAAAAAAATTTAATTCGAAGCATTAAGATAAAATTTAGAAGAGAGATGGAATTTACGGATATGAATAGCATTAATCGGTATGACATTTGGATAATTTTTATTATTTGCACCTCTTCAAAGAAATCCCTCCAACATTTTCCATTCACCTACCCTGCTGGCAAGCCTCCTCAATTTTCAAGATTAACCCGGAAATACGAGATGCACTCCCGTTGAAAAAATCTCTATCAAACGCAATGCCTTTACAAAAGGTGACGGAGAAGTACGCAGAGGAGAAGATGTAGGGTTCCACGAAGGGGTTGTCAACTCCTTCCACGGACTGTCTCGAAGAGGGTTCGTCGGACATTAAGTACGAATTCGTACCAAACAACACTCTAGTTTTCGGTTTCGTTTATTTTCAGCGCGGAATTGTGCTTGGCTAACAATACAGAAATCACTGTCGTCTGCAGCGTAAGATGAGAACGACGCCCGGAGGGGCTTGTCGATTAGAACAAAATCGAACACGCAACCCTTCCAATCGCGCGAAAGGATAAGTACTATTGTTAAGCTTCGACACGGTACTTCCACGAGTCCCGTCTGCGCCGGATATAACGACAGAAGTGTCAAAATTCAAGGCTTTCGAACAATGAGCATAATGGCACAATGGTGGAAAGTGAGCGCGCTTTTGTATAAAATATCTGAAAACCATCAATTTCTGCCAGCGGGTGTAAAGGAACTTTATCGAATTTATTTCAGCTGTACAGTCGTTATGTTTAAATCGATGATTGGGCTCGTAATTACCTGCGAAACTGTCCCCGTGATTTAGAATAATAATATTAATTTGCGAGTTGTCTAAGAAGAATTTGCCGCTTCCTTTAAATGTTGAATGAGAGATTATGTTGCTTGCCATTATCACATGATAATTTCACAATCGATTAATTATCATTTATGAATGCTTCGAGTCTTTCTTTCAGTCTTCAATCTCAAAATCATCGTTCTCTAGTGTCTTCTATTTCCCTTGTTCAATTTTTCCAGGTGTCAAGAGTTCCGTGCCAGTTCTGACAACACGACGTACTGCTTCCGAGAAGGAGCATCCCGAAGAACATTATTATCTGATTATTCGAGCAACCGACTCATTCGTCTCTTGGGCTCGGGAAATCTATTAGACGGTGAGCCAATGATTCACAGCTTCGAACAATAAAATGTACCGACCTCTTTCGGCCACGATACATTTAGAGCGTAAAGTTTAGCCGCGAGATTAACCCCGGTGCGTGTCATGAAAATGGACCCCCATGGATACGTAATATGTCTGTGTCGTTCGTAACAATGTAGCCCGTCGCATAAAGAGCTCCTATTCGTATCAAATTCTTTGAAGCTCAGCGACATGAAAGATCGACTGAAGAATATTGACGATGTACCGTCGCACAAAAAGAACGAATACTAAACAGTGAATAGACCAGAAAGAGTTTCGTCCGTATACAGAACAACCTGTAACAGTTAACGGAAACAAACAAAACCGAAGAAAAACATTTCTGGTTCAATCCGCTGCCGGTCGCGGCATCGCGAGAGAATTGTTTGAGAAGAAGGCAAACGATTAGCGATATTAATTTATTTAATAGCGGGGACATAGCCTCGGTGTAATTTGCAACAGGATATTCTTCTTAATTTGGTCGACTGAATTCCTTCGCGAAGGAGACGTAAGACGTAAAAATATGAAGATAAGGGTGGTACTTGGACGGGGGTCGATTACTTTAGGTATCCCAGGAAAGGTTCAGCAATAAAGAAATAATAAAGGAACGTTTACAATTTAACGAACTGAAGATGTGGATTCCATAATCGATAGTGCAGCAATTGTTTGGAGAAATATTCCTTATTCCTTCTACAAGAAATAGATATTTTTACAATAAGAAATAAATAATGATAAAATGTATAGATTAATTCGAAAAAATATGGAGATCCAAGCAATGATACATTATAATTGAACAAGGTATCTGCTCCATACTCTTGTAATTTTCTTGCTCTATAAAAGAGAAGAAAGGATTTTGAAGGAAACAGGAGACATTGAAAGGATGTACGTCGTAGGGATGGGGACGGTCTCGAAATCGAGGAAACAAGCTTGCCAGAATCGCACTCCTTCGACCAAACGTTAAAAGTACCACCACCGATCGATAACACATGCAACGGCGCTGCAATAATAAATTATCCGACTGCGAGGCGCGAAATAGCGATCCGGCCAGATAACGTCAGTGTGCTAGAACATGCTGAGATTACCATAGGATTTCTATTTGCTGCTAGTCCTCCTTCCTTCTCTCTCCCCCCACCCACACCCCCGTTTCCTACCCCGTCTTCTTTAAATCTCGATTCCATTCATTATTTCGAGGGGACGTTGCCGATAAAGGAATCTATTCTGTATCTCCGTTTCATTGAATTTAAACTTACAACCATTTTCGATTGAAGACAATCGATCGGCGGAAACGTCGACCAAAATGGTTCGATCAATTATTCGCATCGCTCGAATCATCATACGTCTTTCCAACCTGGAAACTCTTTCGTTGATTGTCGCTATGTGGCGTGCACGCGCTATTATAATTATTCACCCCTGTTTGTTATCAATGCGGAGTTCACGCGACGACGAAAAAACTTCATAACGTTAACATAATTATGTACACAGTTCTTTTCTTATTTTTGCTCGCGTGAGCATGACGCATTCGATAAGGGGATCGTGTATTTTATTTTTGTTACTGTCGAGTAAACACTGGAATTAATTGAACTTTTTTTTGATCGCAGAAGCACACATGCTTTGCTATTCTTCGCGATTTATTCAGAAACGAACGAAATGGAAGTGCAAGTAACTTTTCATAATCCGCACAGAGCTTTCCCAAAACGTATCGCTTAATTTATTACATCGGAAGGTTAACAGTTGGAGCAAGTAAAGTGTTCCTGTCGCACGAGTGAGCCTCGTGGCCCGCTTATTAAAAGTCATCGTGAATAGGCGTTTAAGGAGTCGTTCTACTTGAACTAATCTCCCGTGAATCAGGGAATCAGAGGGGTCTCGATGACGCCTCGTAAATCCCACGGGTAGCTGGAAAAGTCTTGCGGCGAGTACGTAAGTTTCCGGTAATGAAGAACGGCGAACAAAGACCAGCGGAACGCGGACTGGCATGATAACGATGAAGGTCAAAATTTCTCTCTCGTCGGGAGATTAACAGAGAACACTCTACCGAGAAGGGTTGATATTACGTTGCCGGGCCGTGAAAATTAATTACAAACTCCAACGGCTTCTACGGCCACCCCCTTTCCGCGCGCGGGGACACGTAGAAGCGGAAGAGCGCAGAACGGAGGGAGAAAAAAGATATTACGGCGAAGGGACATCCACGAGCCCCGTAGAAGGACACTCCAGTCTAACGAAATGTGTATATTTATGGAGCAACAAGAGGTAGAAGACGGCACCTCTCGCCGTTCCTTTTTCCTTACCTCGCGAGATTTACACCTTGTACCGCGCTTCGCAATCTTACTCCAATCTTCTTATGAAAATTTAATTCCAAATGGTACGCGCGGATAGGTATGTAGACGTTGGTCGAAAGCGGCGATGAAACGATTCGCGAGCCTGGCAACTATTTTTAACCGTAAGAAATTTGCTCGCAGCGGTGGATTTTAGTTTCTTTCGGTGTAAAATAATTGGTATATCGGAATAAATAACGTCGGAAGATTGATAGTTCCTTTCTAGTTACCAGAAACGATAGTTTTGGGGTGCCCGTGATTTCAGAAACATTCACGTACATATGTATCCAGTAATCGAGGTTAACGGTACCACTCGAGAGCGCAATTGTTACGATTGGAGCAACATTCGAGGTTTTTATCGTTCGGGTTAAGTGCCACCTTTACAAAATATCGAGGTACTTTTAAAGGAGTTGCGTCGCAGCGGTTATACTCTAGCTAGGTAAAATACCCAGGGCTACGAATTTGTCTCAGCATTTTTTTACATAATCCCCGAAGAAGTTCGTCAAAGATTATTTCTGCATCGTTAACTTCAGCACAACGTTAACTTTCACAAACGAAAGTACGCATTTTCGAAACTTTATGTACAAAACCCCTGGCAGTTGATTTTTACATGAATGCTCTCCCTTAATTAAATTTTCTCTCAAGGCTCCGTGACCGATTCTCGATGCTCATTTAAAGTTCTACTAATTAGGGCTGGCAGCGTATTCTTCCATAATAAATATTCAAAGTAATCAATGTATTCGATATAATTATATTCTTCTCGGGATGGGTGTTACTCTTGAGTTGCCTACTTCAATATTTGCTCTTTCCTATCGAAGTTATCTCGTCGCATTCTTGTTATTCCACCCGGAATGGTCGAATTCAGAATCATCCTCGTTCGCGGCAGTCGTTATCGAGCGTCTTTGAAATAACATTCCGGCCAGAATGTGGGTTACATTTTTCTCCCAAGAACACTTCCCAGCACGTACTACGACCGCATTACGCAGGGGTTGGGTGACAAGGACGGCTACATAGGACTCGAGAGCAGGGGATGTGAATAGGGCGGATAGAAACGAAGACGAGATCCTTGGAACGAGCCGCATTCTTCGATAAATGCTCTCGCTATTAGGTTGTATTCTTTCGTGGAACAAATCACGTAGATTTAAGAAATGGATTGTCGATATACCGGTGCAGTCATCGTACACGGCGTTTTATTAGGCGTGCAGATCTGGCGAGCGCATGCTGCGCCAGATTCCAATGGTATCGTGGTTCTACGATAAACAGGACGAGTCTTCGAGAATGGAATTAGTTACGCTGGGTATTTGTGGTATCAGACTTTACACGCTTTTGTCGTTCGTTACGTTACGTTATCTTACGTAGGTGTTAACGAAATTCTACGTTAATAATCGTAGAGCGTTAGGAATTTATAACTCAAGAATTTTTTAAGGATTCAACATCTGCTGTGTGGACAAAAGAATTTTTGTTTAGACGGAAATTTGCTATTTTGTCAAGGAAAGACGATTATTTTGAGAGTCGAAAAATGAGACTTCTAAGTTGAATCGCTGCCATTTTGGTAAAAGGAAAAATTTCGTTCTTAAATCATCGTCCATTGAAAAGAACCGTTTCTACAGTTTACCTGTTTCTTGGTTCCTTTTAACACATTTGCGGCCGCTGACGTTAATTCACGTCACTTTAAATTCTATTCCTGGTTATGACAAAATTATGAAAACCTGTTTAATGTATACACTATATATTTACGACATTGATATTTCAAAACATATTTTGTAATTTCCATTTTGGCCCTAACGATACCAATTGCCGATGTCTAGCTTCAGAATTTTATTATTTTCGTCAGTATTCGATATTAGAAACGTATAACAACTGCTGATCGCAAATGTGGTAAATATTCCTAAACAAAGCAATGTACATATTAAGTTCATTGAATTTTGGCTGCACCCTTAAGGGAGCTTCCTACGTCGGAAACTTTTCGCTTCGATTCAGTACCGCGAGTTTCCGCAAGCAGTCGAAACAAGACAAGATAACATTGAGCGCGGCCTTATAAGACAGCGGGTATTCGTGACAGTGTTCGAGGAGAGGATGTAACATTCCGGAATGTGTATTGCACTTCTATTCCCAATGCGTCGGGCCACGATATAGACGTAATAGAGTAGCCAGGGACGAATGAAACTTCGAATGGTATTCGGAGCCATCGCTCTGTGATAGCACGTTCACGTGTCTCGAAATTAAGCAACAACGGCGCAGATATTGCACACCGAATTACAGAACTACGACGCTGTTGCAAAATTGTTGCTCGGCACGTTGTCTCGTGTGTAACTTCATCCTCGAACGCGTTGACGTTGAATACCATTAATTCGGTTATCGCAAATTGTGATTGATACGTCCACTGGAAATCTGCTGGACCAAAGCTCAGCAACAAAACCTGGATCTAACATCAATTTTTATCTTTTCGATTATTCTGTTTTAATGTCTCAAACATAGAATATGCCTTATAAACTGTCGCAAACTACCGGTCAAAAGTATCCGGACACTTGAGAAATCTATCTATCTAATAAGAATGAAGCCCTGACTGATTACAATCAACGTCCAGGCTACACCCTTGAACCTAGAAAGCTGAAATTTTACACAGAGGTTTCCTTCATGATGTATACGAGGAATAAGAATGGTCTTTGATACAATTAATCAAACACATATTTCGGCATTTTAAAAGATTCAACCCCTGATAGGGTGAAAAGGGGCTGCAAAGTTTGTATCAACGCCCAAACTAACCCCTTGAACCTAGAAAGCTGAAATTCTGCACAGAGGTTTCTCTCGAAGTTGAGATTCTCTTAGGAATTGAGACTATTTAATTAGATTTTGTATTTCTAGGCAGGAATTTTATTTCTGCATATTCGTTGTGTAATTTGTACATAAAAATTAATTCTATTATGCTATGATAGTTCAAAAAAGATAACAATAATGATTACAATTGATATACGCGTTCTAAATAATACCTTTCGTACAAAGTTATGTTTTATAGAACAAAAGCAAGTGTCCGTATACTTTCGAGCGTCAGTGTATATATCCTACTTTATAAATGACGCAGAAATCCGTAAGAAACACATGGCATCGGTTCATTTCGTATCTCTCCATACTTGACTACCATCGCACGATGACTACCGTGAACTAGTCTAGATTACCGGCCAACAAAGACCAACCACGCGCAACGGTGATCCGTCGCGAAATCCTACAACCGCTATTTCCAAAGGCCTGAAATTCTCCGAAATGTCCCTTCCCCGAACGCTGCATCGAGTCGTCCAGAAACTTTCCGTCGAGTGTTCCGTCCGTGGTCGCTCGTAATGCCATTAACGGTGACAGATATCGAAACGG
Source organism: Hylaeus volcanicus (assembly GCF_026283585.1). Taxonomy (NCBI): domain Eukaryota; kingdom Metazoa; phylum Arthropoda; class Insecta; order Hymenoptera; family Colletidae; genus Hylaeus; species Hylaeus volcanicus. The sequence goes on from NC_071976.1 coordinate 21,615,075, forward strand.
CATCGAGCGTAACTCACAATACGCTTCCCGAGCAAACCGGAAGTAACGTTAGGTCGAAATGTGGGTTACATTCTCATAAGTACAGTCGTGGCGCGCTTCGTAGTCGTATTAGAGCGCCCACGGGCGAACGGGGACGGGAGGCGGGTGGTGGTTGGTAGATGGGGGGTTGTAAAGGAGGAGGGGTGGATGGCGTGGGTGGTGGGTTCGACGAGGATGCACTCGGAGCCCGAAGGTAAAGGAGTGGAACGCGAAAGGGGGATGAACGTAGATGGCGATGGAGATGAGGGAGATCGTTGGAATGGGAATGGCAATGGGGCGGATAGGGGTGGGTGTATGGGGGTGGGTGTGTGTACGGGTGTATACAAGCGGGTGTACGGGACGACGACGACGTCTGCTGGCTGGAGCCACGCTGTCGCTGCTGTGGCATCGATCCACCACTCGCCACGACTTTTTTGCCACGGCTCCAACGAGATCTTTAACCCGGAAACTGCTCTGTGGCACGGCCAGTTCTCGTTACAGAACGGCCAAGTGATTTTACCGCGATCGTGCGCCATTCAAAGCGTCTTGCGCGAGACTTTTCTGCCCTTAGGGCTTCTTGTTGTGTTTCGTTAGGACGACCCGTTTATCTTTCGTTCGCTCGTGTGCCGCTCGACTTTGCGCGGCTTATCGGATCAACCGAGGCCTGGACGGCTTTGCGATACCTCCTATCGATCGGGGATCTTCATTTTTTTGAGCTACGCGGGGGACCAGATCGTTTTTAAAGCACGAGGACGAACGTTCTTGTTTTTTAAACCGGTTCATCGATGGTACGATGTTTTGGATGAGGTTTGATTTCTAAATCTGTTCTCGTGGGAATAAATACTGATTGAAATGACTCTGAAGGATCTTCAAATTGTACATTATATAGTCAGAATTTTAGAGCACCAACCGCATTTTTCTTGGATATTTTATTACACAACAGCGTAAACAACAACTTAGTCACTGTTTCTAACAGAAATAAGGCATCTACGTTATAGAAAGGTCAAAGCACCATTGAAGATAATTATTTTTGCGCCCAATCTGGCAGGTGCCATCAGCATTGTTGTGGTAGAGTGTTATTCGTGTTTGCTCCGATTTGAAAAATTGCGAGCTGTAGGGGTTAAGTACCATGATCCATGAAGTATTTTCTGATCCTCCAGTCACAAAATTCATTAATGTAGGAGAGTCATTGGGATCTTCACAACATTTTTTATTTCCACTGCTCACTGAAATATGGAAAAAATTGGAAAAATCGTTTCAAAAATCACGATATTCAATTCTAATACCTTGAAACGCAACAATAGGAAGACACGTAACGTACCACCTAGTTGCCTTCCCCGTCGCATCAATTTCTGAAACAATGTGTAACGAATGCCGTAATGAAATAATGCAGCGACGCCCCTTTTCCACGTTTATTAGACACATTTAATTTTTATTACGTTACGTGTTCCTCGACAGCAAGGAAATCTGTTTCCATTGAAAGGAACGTTCCGACCGAACGAGAGCAGCAGCGATGCATTAAAAATGAACGGGAGACATGATCGATTCAGACGATATTCAAGGATACTGAATGAGCCATTCAATCAGACGTCAATTTACCAAGCTGCAGGTGCAAGTTAACGGGCGCAGCTCATTTACAGAGGTCGAATTACATGTAGACGTTACTGTTGGACCGAAACTCGATTCAACTAGTGCCGTGATTGCTCCGTGCTTTGACTTCCGCCAGCATCCGGCAGACACGCGTTCGTCCGGCGAAAAGTAACGCGATCCGTTTCCGTTGAGTTTCTTCGTTTATGTTTTCCCCAGGGATCGCAGCAGGGTTGTAAGCAGGGTCTGTCTATAAATTTCACGGAGGGATAAAAGTGTAGTTGAAAAAGAAAAAGATAAAGAAAGGAAAAGGACGCGGAAGAAAGAAATTTGCGAACAAGTTTAATTTTTCACGAAGCCAAGTATCGTTACCAAAAACTGTTCGATAATTAAATTGGCCAATTCTCTTTACAGAACGTAAGAGCGCGATGAAACTTCGTAGTTACAAGTTGTATAATTAATGTTACAGCTAATGTCGGTGATACTCGGTCGAAGTTTCTGACAAATTACTTGACACTCTGCCAACCAAGTAGCTCACGCAATATCACGGAATTTGCATATTTATATTAAAATTAATTTAACTTTTCAACTACTTTCCCCGTGTACGGATGAAATTTGTATTACAAGCTCGCGAAACGTCATTTCCGAGCTTTTATCGAACCTACGGTCGTGTTTTTGAAGTACGAATTATGGCATCTCCGTATTAGCGAACATTAACGAGCCACTTCGTTCTCGACACTTCCCGGAAAGTGTTCGTTTCTATAAATACTCCCATGTAAAAAATAACCGAAAATGTGTAACGCTTGGTTAAAAGATCACTCGACCCGAGTTGAATTTCGCCGGTGAAATACGATATTTAAAAGTGCGAGGTCGCGGAGAGGAGACCAAAACATTATGGGAAACATTAATTTCCATCGGATGCGACAATGTTTGCGTTACAGTTCGCGCTCTTTCACGAAGTGTCGCGTAACGACAAATACAGCGCGAAGTAAATGTTTGCGCGTGCCATTATTGACCGTTACGTTGCTGCAAATTCATTTGCACGTTAGGATGTTTCCGCGGCGTCGTTAAAGCGTCCATTTTTCACTCCCATTTGTGTACACGCAGTACTTGCCTATCCCTCGCCGTGGGTAAGGTCTTACGAGTGTAACGCAATAAAATTCCTCGTTGAATCTCAAGCGGCACTCCATTTTCGTCCGGGACAATTTGTCACTGGAAACTTCCAAGGAAAAAGTTCAAATTAGTCTTGGCCAGTGGAGCCAGTTCCGGAGCTTTCCGAAGTTTCTTCCAGATATTCGCGGGAAACGGCTGCTGGCGCGGGCTTCGAATTTGCAACAGGCACGCTCGGCGTTAGAGATATAAATTGGAGGATCTTCATAAGTTTATGAATAAATCTCGTCCTCATCCGTTCACTTCGTTTGATGCACGTGGTTTCTCGGGCCACGAAGCGATACCTGCTAATGAAAACTGGCTGACTTTTTCGATGGAGACCGATAGTTTTCGTGGACGAGCAATTCTCGATTACGACACGCGGGCGGGACTAATTACACGGTATAAGGAGTCTCGAGTTGAAAACAATGTCCTAATGAATATGGAAATTCGATTGGGGAGTGATTAATTACTATTACGTAACGATGAGCGAATCGTTATGTTCGTACACTCTCGAGTTCAAAATTATTTCGATGAAGTGGAGGGGTTTTCATTTTCGATGTATTTATTTTCAGATCGATGTACATTAGATATTTCTTCGAAACATTTCATTTTGGAAAATGTTTGTTTATGTTGAAGTATAGGGAATGAAATAAAACGAATCAGGCTGCAAGAAGATGGCCTCTGAGATCGCCTAAATACGGGTTCACTCTTTCAAAGTCGTGAATAGAAGTTGTACTTCGATAATTGTGGTTATCGTCTCCATCTTCTTGGAGCAATCAAGATTTCAATGACCGCACGTACTGTACGTTCCACTCACGAGGCGCTCTAGAGCACCTGAGCCCACTATTAGATAACCTGTTCATCGCATAAATCGATGAACTTCATAAAACAAAAAATTGAGAAATGCAATGAAATAAATTATTTATTATTCAATGGCCAAACAAATTGTAGGAGTCTAAACGAAAAATAAGGCACGGAGATTCGAACTCACGATCCTCAGATCCACAGTCGATCGCTTTACCTATACAACCAATCCCCTACGTTTTGTGTTCTCGATCAACTTTTTATTGTCTGGTATGGAATACTACAAAATTTTGTCGTTCGATGGTGTTCTTCTTTATTACTCACGAAAGTTATTATAAATACAAAAAGTTATGATTATACCAAGTGCTTTGACACTTAAATTTAAGATTTTTCAAAAGTTCAAAAATCGAGTTGTGCAGTGAACGTCTCAATTATAACTTTCAGGGTTCAGCGACCATTTCTGAAGATGCTCTACCTCCTACGTAGACCAAAGAAAGCTGTCCTTCCCTTCGTACTCCGATTCCTCGTGGTCGTATGCTCGAAGCCCCCATCCCAGATCAATCCTGAACGCGAAGCTTGTTCTTGGCTATTTTCTCACCGACGAAGTCGTGCCCTTCGAATGACCGAAACAGTGAACTGTTTCGATACAGAAACGTCGATGTTATTTCTCGTTAAAGTAACACCAACGTCGCGCCAGTGTTCTGTTACACCGGTTTCACGCGCGGGCAGCGTTGTAGGCAAACACAGTCCACGCGGGTGGATGATTTTCAGAGGGTGTCAACGCCTAGGGAGCAGGAACGAATTAAGCGAACGCGCACTCGTGCCGTGGAAACCAGAAATATGACGATGACTCGAGTTTCTTGGCACGCCGTTGTGTACTTTACGATCGCGCGCCACCCGTGTTTTCCCTTGTCGTGCGTCCACCCGGAACGGAGAATACTCGCGAACGTGGAAAAGCTCTGGACGGAGAATAACGCACGGGGGAAAGGGTTGGCCACAGTATCGGTCAAGTGTTTCACACAGCTGGACGTGACCTTTCCTGGCGAGTGTGTACCTGACGGGTGACATCATGACTCAGCCGCGTTAATTAGCGAATTCAAGGGTCTCGCCGCGTAAGTGGGTCTCAGGCTTTTCAGAAAGACTAGCTGAGGCAACAGTAAACGCTTTCAATGCAAAAAAGACGTCCTTTATTACCGACTCTGCTAACGAAGGGAACTTTGAGACTCGCTCGCGGGGTCTTTAACCCTGGAATGTAATCGGCGTACCGGCCCCGCTTATTCGTATTATTTCCATCCTTCGTTCTTTCTTTCTTCCTCCCCCGACTCCCTCATCTCGCGATCGGTTCGGTGGTCCCGCGCCACTGACTCGTCTCAAACGATTAAACAGCTTTGAATTGCGAAACGAATGGAAAGTTTATATTGAAATTCAATTACGTCGGTTATTAGCATTCAGACGGTTCGCTCTCCCTCGTCCTTCTCTCTCCACGGGCTTGTCACGGATCCGTAACTCGAATTATATTCGTCCACGACCAGTATCTCGTCGGTTCGACTTTAATTATCGACGTTATCGGTCGCATTCGGAAAGAACACGCGTCTCGCGGAAAAGCGATGGCTCGGTTCCCCGCGAGGAGGACGAGCCACGGAGTCTGCTGAAGTCTGATCTAAAATTCATGATTATGCCGGTTCAAGTGGGAGCAGTATGTAATTAAGCTGGCAGGTAACTCCGCACCTGATCGAATTATGCGCAATGCTTGAACTTTATCAGCTGGAGAACGCGTTATCCGATTTACGTTTAACGAGGTTCCAATCGTGTTTCTCACCCTGGGGTATCGCACATGGCGGTCCCACCAGGGTCTCTTCGTCTGGTTTTCTGCATTCTAATCTTTAGAGTAATCGTTGGGTATCCACCCTCGTGATGAACAATTTTTATGCCGCCTGCGTTCGAGTGAAAAACTGGAGGCAAAAAGACAACTACCTTGGACTTAGATCAAAGAGGGGTTCTCAAAAGCAATGTTTCAAAAGATCCCAGCTGCGTAAGCTTCTGGAATAACTTTGTATATTTTTGCTTTTATTGACGCGGGGATAATGAAAGTAAGCTGCAGGGTAAATGTTAAAATTCTCCTGAACAAGAAACTTTGAGTAAAAGTCAGTTATTCGTATCGAGAACTCGGGGATCAACATGCTTATCAATGAATGCGAGAACCACACAGGCTTATTCTTACGTTCATAACAAATTTAATGGAAAGAATAAATTTCGACGCGGAGAAGGTAGAAAAGGTTCTTCGAATCCTCTTCATCGCTAAATAGATTTTCCGCGAATGGGGAGAACGTTCGTGCTCCCGCGCCGCCACGTTTGCGCCATTTTTCTCGAACGAAATAAACGCACGCAAAGCCTGGGAACTAAGAACGCTAACGTTTCCGTGAAACACCCTGGAAATCGTTTTAAAGCCTCTCCCGTGCGGAGTTTCGTATTTATGTAATCTTCACATCTGCTTTGATACGGGAAAAGTAAAATTGTTACGAACAAGGAAACGGGGACTATCTTGAAAATGATGGTTATAATAACTCGGGACATTTCATACCTAATCTAGATTAACATCGGAAACAGTATTGGATCCATGTTAAATCAACGCTAATATAGAATAAAAACATTAAATTTGATGAAAAAGAAAACAGATTCCTCTTTAAGATACGTATACAGTTAGTCCCATAAATATTCGTATCCTCTATCGTCTACTGAAGAAATTTGTTTAAATTAAATAATAGATTTGATGTTTTTAAGATTATATTCGTATGAATATGTTGATATATATATATATATATATATGTATACGCTTATTCATATACACATTTATAACGAAAAATTCATTTGGTAATATCAAAACTATTATTTCATTTAGTCAAACTTCTTCAATAGACGCAGGTAGTACGAATATTTATAGGGTTGACTATATTCCCCTAAAGAACCACCTCATATTTATTAAGCAAATACACACTTTTGTAAATGAAAAATTACCCCTAATGGCCAAAGAAGAAATGAAACCCTCCTGTCACGAAAAATACAGGATCCACCCCTACCAGCAGCGAAATCGCTCAGGAAGAACATCCATGAAATTCAACTTAGCAGCCCTCGCAGCCACCGTGGAACGTATCTGAAATCTGCGATTCCGGCGTCACCCCCCGCGTACGTATCACTGTTCAACGTGTCATCGTCATTCGTCGTCGAGGAGGGGGTTGGAATTCCCTTCACACGTTGCGGGTATAAAATTCTTCAGCCGTCAATAATCGAACATCCGACGTCTGCCGTCGTATTTCCATCACGGAAAAATCCGTGGACGATTTCTCACCCCTCGTCTCATGTCGGCGCCGAGATCTTCGCGGGGAGAAATCGATTGTCCTTACACGGGGAAAATTGATGTCGTTCAGGGTGGAATCGGAGGGATTCGCGATTCGCGTTTAGGCACCGTAGGGCTGAACCAGGGACGAATTTCTCGAGAGCTTAACGAAGCTTTCGAACGGATACTTGTTGAGTTTTTTAGTTCAACAGTATTCAGAGGTGTGGAAGAAAAATTCCTTGAAAGAGGAGGCTGTCGATGACTTCTTAACCCTTTGCACTCGAGAGGTGACTCTCAGTCAAAACTAGATTTCACGCAGCAAATCTACCAGCAATGTTTCTTTAGGTTTTATTTCTTTGGAACTCGAAGTGTCAATAAAATGATTGTCGATGAGGTAAAGGTGACTTATTCTTCAAATCTCAAATTAGAGATCCAATCTTCGACGTCAATCGAAGCTTAGCATTCGTGGCGATAGAATGCTAAGAAAGCATCTCGAGTTGCTGGTAGATACCAGGAAAAAAGACCTCGACTGCAAAGTGTTAAATTTGTCCTAGTCCTATTCAAATAGTGATATCTATAAACTTATCGACATTTGACTCAAAATTTGACGTTGTCCTAGAGTTTTTCATTAGCAATTACAATTTGACTTCGTATCTGCACCTTAAAAGATAATTGAAACGTCCAATAGTGCACCCTATACCGAATCTACATTTCGGAGGAGCCCTCATCCCAAAAAGTAATTAGCTCGAGGTTTCAGCAAGTCTGGATGCGCAACTAGGTTGAACCGTTCCGTGGAGTTCGACTTCCCCTGTAGACGTCGACGGTCGCGCGAATTTTCTGACAAATTGCACGCTGGAATCCGTGATTTTAAAATGCAGCTGTTCGCGCACGTGCGCTACATGAACGGCGATATTATGCGACGATTCGCGTGGCTCGGTGGATCGTCGCATTCTGCGTATACATGCATAGCGAAACGTGTTGTGTGTCGCGCGACCGCGTTTGTTCACGTGTGTGGACGTAAGGAGACGAGGTCTATTGTTCATTGTGTCGCGCTGGCAGCGTACTCCGCGGTAAACGGTCGAGGCCTGCTCGCCTAAGTGAATTTCCGCAGGTGATTTCATTCGTCGCGAAAGGTATAAAGATACAGTCGCCGGAAGAGGCAGATGCCGCGGACGTTTCGCAATCAGGAGATAGGGGGTACCCCTAACTGCGGGGCGCGAGGCGGAGTCGAGCAATTACGGCGTTTCTTGCGACATGCAAGGGGGCTCGACGTAATGCAGGCATTGATAACTGTATTTTTACGAACAAAAACATCTTTTTCATTTTTTTAAATGTCGGAGCCTTGGACGAAGAAGTTATGTTACTGGTCAACTCTGAGATTCAAAGCAAAAGGGGGGCTAGTGTGTACACATGGATTCATGTACAGTCAGTCCTATAAATATTCGTACCATCTGTGTTCATCGAAGGAATTTGTTTAAATTAAATAATAGGTTTGATGTTTTTAAATAAATTTTTTATTGTATATATACGGGGCATTGCAAGCCATTTCGATTACTTTTGGACTCGACCATTTTTTATGTAGCTGATATTTTTTGTAGTAGCCTTCTAAATACATTTTTGTAAATTTTTGTAGATTTTTGTACTGAACTAAAGAAAAGTTAGGAATTGTAAAAAAGAAACGTCGTTTTTTCTATAGTTTTGCCAGAAATTGATCAAATTAGAGCTTTTTTTCAAAATGTGCGTTTTTGAATGAACTTTCGAAAAAAAATAAAAAACAAAATATATTTAAATTCGTCTTCTATACAATTTTTTTATTTTTCGGATAGGAACTTAAATTTTTCAAATTTTGACACTTAATTTTTTTCTTTTCCTTCACCAAAATACGATTTTTTTTTCATGTTTTTACAGTTTAACTCTGCTCTTATTCAAAAGAGTAAAATGGACAAAATTTATAACTTTTTTTTAGCCAAATCTAAAATGGTCAGGTCTAAAACTGGTCGTAATGGCTTGGAATGCCACATATACAAGTGTAAAGCTCATCCATGTACATACTTATAATGAAACATTTATTTGAAAACTTCGAATCTATTATTTAATTTAGACAAACTTCTTTAATAGACTGAGGGTACGAATATTTATGAGATTGAGTATATGTATCTTTAGGTATGGCGCATTAGAGCACAGGTAACCTTTGTTCCGCCTCATACCTATTGCTCCGAATACGTGTATGTAGATAAATAAAGGAAGGAAAAAAGGAAGCTGTTAACTGGCGCACCTGGCTTGGCGTAAAATAAACCGGAAACTGGATGTACTGGCGAAAGAGCGATGCAAAAATGCACGGGGACAGTCATACGAGTATAGTTAGCTACAGTTAGCAGTCGTTAGACTGAAACGTGTCTCGACACTCTCGATACATACACAATCGAAAGTGGTACTCTTTGTCAAACCATTAGTGACTCGTTAGAAACCTTTTATCCATGTAACTGTTGTAAAGGGTTGTTATTTATTACACGAAACCAAATGGACATTCCACGTTTTAATTCATGTAAATAATGTCTTTTCCCAATTGAAATCGTATCATCGAATAAGCGAATAAAATGGTTGAACTGGTTATAACTATTCGATAAAAACGCGACGAAGGATAGAGTGTTTCTTCGCTATTTTTGCGCATTACAGATGAGTACCTATGTAATCCGATGTCACAGGATTAGTCCAATTATTAATGACACGTATGCTCGCAGCAATCGTCAAAGTGAGATTTGCTCGAATTCGTTTTAGTTTCGCTGCTTTGTTCGCGTAGAAATCGATTTCATAGCCGAGCCATCCGTGCTTTTATTTGCATTGTACGTGTTCCACGAACGCGGGCCCGCGGATCGCTTGCAAGCGGCAAGGATATGCATTTTTTTTTGTAGGTTTTGCTTCGTAGTATTCCATTGCTGCGCAGGATTTTTCATTTATTTCTTGAACTTGTTCCAGGTGCAGCGCCGTTACGCGAATAGCTTCGCGGTGGCCAAGCCGGATGGATGAATTTTAATTCGAACGCAGATTTAGCGGAAACTATGTATGACCGATAGCGACTAACAGTCTATCCGACGATGGACGCTCTCCTATCGCGAAGGAAAATACTGTAACAAAAAGATCGGGAGCACTTGTGTAGAAAACAGAAATGGTAAATATTCATCGGACAAATTTTGTTTTGTTCCTTTTACTGTCAATTCTTTTTTTATATTTATCGTCAAGCTTTTTTTCGTCTCCCACTAATTGCGGGGTGCACCTCCCTCTATAACCGTGCAATTTCTGACCGAAAACAAGAAGTTGCATTAACTTCGATATTAAACGTTGCGAAGGGAGAGCCGGTATAATGAGATTTTCATTTTTATTCGGTAATTGGAGCTACTTCAAAGTTTCTGATTTCATCTCCCACCGTTCCCCCTTTCTACCGTTCTCTGTTCAGGAATTAATAGCAAACTTTTTCAGCCCGAAATAATAAACTTCGGGGCAGTTTTAGCGCCCAAGATTTCCCCTCGTTCGATGTTCTCTCGCTACGCCCGTTACTCGACGAACGATCTTGAATATTCGCTACTCTCTTCTCGTGGCTTTTTTCCACCCGCCTGGCCCCCGCCACCGGGAATACACGGACCGTAACACGCCGCCTTTCATCGAAATAAATATACCGGAAAGAGAAGGAAGGTTTTACACGAAATTGGCGGCTCCTTCAGCCCTGCACTAAGCGCTTATCTCGCCCTAAAGAAGGGAATGTCTCAGGATGAGGCGAGCTTTTCATCGTTGAGCTCGTTTAGAAATAATCGTCTAGGCGGTCCTTCCTCGTCGAGCAAAGCACATTTCATGCAGAATGATACACAAAGTGTATCTGTAATCTTAAATTGTGACGCTGACCATCAGCACTTCAAGTTTACTTCATCCATATGATTTTTAACTGGTTAGTAAAAGCACGTTTCTTATTTTCAGTAAATTGTATCCTTCGAGCAATCAGAAATGTTTGTATATGTAAACTACCAGATATTGTACAAGGAGTGGCAATATTTTTGGCCAAAAAGCAAAAACTGCTCCTTCAAGGATCGTTCAAGGAATGTTGTTGCACTTATAATATTTTTCTCTCTAATATAAGTCATCCGATAAAAGATCAACTATCACATCCTCGGGCAAAAGTTCGTATCGAATCGACGATCGTTAAGTACGTGGATCGATCGCGAGAATGATCGAGTTTCTGCGTGTCGTCTGTTCGCCATCGGCGCGGTTGTCCCTCGTAATAAGAGAAAGGTACGAAAAAACGTGGCACGACCAGCGTGTACAAAGTGCACGTTCGATTTAAGATGCAGAGGGATCCAGTTTATCCGGATGTCGTTTATCTAAAACGACGATCGGCCGAACGCGGCTTATCCGGAGTGGTATACGGATCTCGTCTACCAGTATGTCGTACGACCTTGTCTTGTATCGAGCACACGTCCTGCGGAAACTCGAGCATGCGTTACATCTATCGATTCGATGCGGTTCTGCCCATCGATGCGATCGAGACGTTTCTCCCCCGTTTTTTTTCTTTCTTGTTCGATAAATGGTACCCGATTACTTCGAGACAGTAAACCGATGGGAATTCGAATTCGTGCAAGGATTGAAATTCGTTGCGAGCAAAGACCCATTTTCCCTCTAACTCGATCCGCGTTGTGCTTGGATCGACTATCGGAAACGAGGGGAAACAAATAACGCGAATCGCTTGTCGAAGTCGAAACAAACGATATGAATAAATGGAGCACGGTCAGACATAACGTATTAAACGTTTCGATCGACGATTAAAATGTAAGGGAACGTACTATTTGATAATCGTGTCGCCAAGAAGATCTTATAACTTCCTTTCACAGATTATACATTTGATCGACAACTCGGTAACCAAATTAAATTGAATAGCCGGATAGACATATTATTTTATAAATACTCTTCGTTGAAAATTTCTTAACTAGATCTCGATAAAGTCAATACTGAAATATTTAGTTCACAAAACGTTTTTTCGACTGCCACTGCGGCCCTTTGGTGGTTGTTGAAGTTCCTTGAATAAACTCGAATTGTAAATTTTATTTCGTCTGTAGCGGGGAACAGGAATTCACATTGAAAAATGTCAAAAACATTTAAATAATTAACCTTAACCCTTTGTTTACTGAATTTCTTAAAAGATTTGAAAATCTAGGCGTCCATGTTGGTCTTATATGATCTTATAGAGTTGTCTCTAACAAGCTTCCAAAAGACAATAAAACTTGTGGTGCCATTCAACAATTAAAAACAAACTTCATAGAAGTGGACTTGAAAGTCACAATAGGTTTCAAAGCGTTTAATTAATACAGTACCATGAGAAAATTTACGGGACTTGAGTAAGTAATAAGACTTATAAGTATAAATAAAGGGTTAAAACGTAGATGTCATCCAAAACTGGTTGTCGAAGGAACGTAGAATGATAGTACACATTGTGGAGTAGCAGGGACGAAAACGTTCTATAAAATATATACACCTCGTTATTTTTTTTTTATTAATCGCGGTCAATCCTCAGCTGGAATATCGGCAATTTCACGTGGCACAGGCTCGATACAATTGAAACTCCCGTTACGAGGTACATTTTCGCGAGAAAAAAAAAAGGAACCATTTAACAATACCCCCCGTTACATCGATGGACCCAGGTCGCACGCATCATTTCTCACGTACGTGCGCTGTGCACGCAGAATAAATAGACGTTCGATTCGGCGCACGCGAACCGGGTCAACGTTTCGATTAACGTTCATCAAACAACGAACGCACCACGGTGCAGGACAGTAATCATTTCTGCGCTGACCGATTTTTTGACGCTTTGACAAGCTTTCAAATAATAGTCCCGGATACCGGACGGCCACCCCGTCGGATTTTCAACATCGATAAATCTCCATCGGGCCGCTTCAATCTCCGTCACCGGAATCCATCTTCCACCGGCCGGTATCACAAAAGATATTTCCTTGGTAAATCAGGAAATTCGTCGAGCTATAAAATTCTGTTCGTGCACCCGCCCGTGCCCGGGATATTTACAGCCGCGTCTTCTCATCCACCTGTCGGTAATGTCAATACGTGTCGAACACGGATCTCTGAGCGGCTTGTTTAACGTTTCATTTCGCCTGTTTCGCTCGAATGCAAATTGTCGCGAGATTGCGAAGCGGTGGAAACAAAATTGATTTAATCTGGATAGGGGTAGTAATTGGTCGTCCAGGTTTTACTTGCTTTTTCGTCTATCCCCCTGCCGTTGAAGAAGTCGATGACCTTATATTGGGATTCAATACCAGAAATAGTTTTTTTAATAGAAAAGAAGAAATAGTAATTTGCAAGTACAGGTATTCTTTTATCTGTTCTCTAAATAAACAAAAAGATTTCATTAAATTGATTTGTAAAGGGACATTTGAGTTACTTAAAATAGGGGTAGTAATTGGTCGTCCAGGTTTTATTTGCTTTTTCGTCTATTCTCCTGCCACTGAAGAAGTCGATGGCCTTGTATTGGGGTTCAATACCAGAAATAGTTTTCGAATTTGCAAGTGTAGCTATAGATATTCTTTTATCTATTCTCTAAATAAATAAAAAGAGTTCATTAAATCGATTTGAAAAGGGACATTCGAGTTTCTTAAACACATTCAAGGTAAAATTATTCCTAACTACTCCCTACCTACAGTCAGTGTAATAAGTATCCGTACAGGAACCATTTATTTTAAATGGGGAGCTGTACGAATACTTTTTACACTGACTGTAGATCTCAAGTTGCAAAAAAATATTATTTCCAAGAAGTTCCGGAGGACAATCATTCAACTTCTCAACAAAGTAAACGACCGTGAACCGCCGCCCAAACGACGTACAAAGAGTCTCGAGACATTTTCCAGAATTAAATTGCTCCTTTCAAAAAAGAGGAAAAACAATCCTGAGGCGTATTACGTACAACTATTCAGCAACCGGTATTCTTTCGCTAAAACGCAATCACGCGATCATTGCCTCGAACAATGCCTGCGAGTATCGCCATATTTAAGAACCGTCTGGTGGATGGAAGGTCATTTTGACCCGCCTGATTCCTTTTCAAAATCGCATACTTTTCGCTAGAAAAAATTAGACAGAGACGATGGAGAGGTTTTTCTTTTATGTATCTCTGTAACCCTTAGGTTACGCCATAGACCATGAATAATAGAACACAGGGTTAACTCAAACCTAATCCAGTTATACATTAACTATTATTATTATAGAGAAAACGTAGTTATTTTATGCTTGATGTTAGTTTTGTTTCCTAGTAAAGGAGAAACTTTTCCTACCAAAAAGTCACTAATTTGGAGGTCAGCGTGAACTAGAGCATTACCGTGGTGTAAGAACCAGGCCGCATTAGAGAGAGGAGTTCAAGTGCTCTTCTCATAATTCTTTCTCCGAGATGAACTAAAACAAGGCGATGATAATTCTGGTTAATTATTTGATTTGGTCTCACAATGGATCAAGCGTTGAATATCGAAGAAATCAATAATCATTGTTTCAATCTCCGCATATTTTATTCGCTCGAAGCGAATTTGCTGTTACATTCCGAGGATTATTCCTCGGCGTGAGGGTCGTAACTATAAACTCATGTTTCGTCACCAGTAATAATGCATTTCGTGAAGTTTGGGTCGTTTGCAGCCCTTTGTTTAAGCACAGCACAAACTTCTTGACGATTCCTCTTTTGTTCGCAACTGAGTAATCTCGGTACAAATTTGGCTGCGATCCTTCTCATGTCGAAAGTAATAGATAAAATTTTGCATTGCGTACGAGATACAAATTTCTTATCTGCTGATAGGTGACTGATTATTCCTTGGTTTCTTTCAAACACGTTGCCCATTCGTGGCGTAATATGCAAAACATATGTACAATATATTCCATAAAATAATATAATAAAATTAACGTTTAATTTTGCATAAGTGCATATACTCTGCATGTATTTAACAAATGTTCCCCATATTTGCATATGTCCTGAATGTTGGAAACCGCACTCTATTTATAAGCTATATTAAATTATATTTTCAGTATGTTTTCCATGATTCGTATTCGAACTGAGTGTATTTTAAATGAAGATTAATATATATACTTTCACGTAAAAATTAAGTCCATGACCTGTAGTATTTAATAATTCTGTATAAACTCGACGACTTCGATGACCTGGGTCCTCGTTCATGTTCTGACTTCCGAGTGGCACTGTCGCAAAATAAACATCATAAGCAAACATTGAGAGTTAGAAAGTCTATTATAAATTATATTAATATCCCACACGAAGGATCCAACAATAACCATCATTTTAGTAAAGAGATATCCTAACAAAACTTTGAGAAATTCTAAAACCTAAGTATTTATCACAGGTAAAAATAGTTTTCTCCTAATACGTAATATCATGTAACAATCTACACAAAGGTATACAAAACTCAGCTTCTACAAGTGCGAAGCCATAAACATTGTGCTACACACTAAAACCAAGAATAGAACACCGGTTAGGTTATTTTTACTCAAGTGCTCAAGTGTTAAGGGTAGATCGAGGTCTGCAATTGTCAAACTACCCCCTCTTTCGAAACCCCGTCGCTTCGTTAATTCTTCCTCTTCCAAGGACCGCCGCGACTCGAAGTGCTCCTGACTCCCAAAACTTGTCAACCCTCGACGGAGATATCAATTTTTTTAAAGCGATTAGGGTGGTCGCGCGTCTAAAAGCGGACCGGGCGCGTTCGTCCGCGATCGCCGCAACCCCGCGGTTGTGTCCGTCTCCCTCCAACGTTTCAACGTCTCGATGAGAGCGTCCTTCTCCATGCTCTTACCCCGTTGGTCGTGCAGCCGAACCACCCCTACGGCGGCACTTTATTTCAACCTCGGCACCAACGCGAAATGGGTGGACGCGGGGTTGGCGGGTACGTGCCAAAAGGGGCGAGCGAGACCTAGCTGGAGCGAGAACGAGAGGCTCGCAGTGGGGGTGGCACGAGGGTTGGAGTCGGTTAGACGAGTAGGGTGGCGGGGTGAGGGAGGGGGGAAGGGCAGACTGGTGTTTCTCCGCGAACCCCTCCACCCCCCACCTTGGCCGCACGGGCGCCAACGTCAAGCGCTTTCGAGACGTTAAGGCCGACACTCGTGCGGCGCACTTCGGCCCGACGACATCGGCCGCGTTCGTTGGACACGTGCGTTTCGGTACCCTTCGGAGCAACCCCCATCGAGGAACGACGACACTGTCGCGCGCCACGAGGTCGTACACGAATCATCCCCTCGTTAAACGTTCCACGGTCACGGTTCTCTAATTCGTGTTCTCCCCATTTCTTCTCTCTTCTTGGTATTTTTTTCGATCCGTCGATTTGTCAAATTGATTTTTTTTCGAGTGCCCTCCTCTCTCCCTCGCACATCACGTGGCGTGACAAAATACGTTTCAAAGTGACGATGTGCAAACCTTATCGCGACGGAGGGTGAGAAAGTGTGACGTCTATATGTAAATTGTATTTAAAGTGAGACACTGCGACACGGTGATTCGTCTTGGTGAAGAGTTGAACCGGTTCCTCGATGCGCCCTTCTCTGGAGGGCGCAGCCTGTACGCGGTGGGAAGTCGAGGACCTTTGACGAAAGCTCGCGGGCCAGAGTACGAGCGAGCGGAGTCGCGGCGCTGAATAGGCGTACCGGGAGCTGGAGACTACGCGGACGACACAAGTCTTTGACGATCGACGACGACGGGGGACCATGAAGAAATCTTACCTCGTTTTCGTGAGTATCGAGTGAAAGTTCTTTTTCCCCTTATCTTGTAAGAGCAAAGGACGGGCTGATTGGAGTGTGCACCGTTCTTCGGCTTCGCTCTCTTCTTTCGTTCGTCTTTCGCGCGATTCTTCGGGGAGTTTGGCACCCTCTGGAACTCGAACGATGGCGTTTGCACGCTTCCCTTGGCTCATTCTTGCTCCTTGCCGAAGATCAAAGACCACCCTCGTTTTAATCTGCCAATGGCGGAACCGTGAGAGTCCTCCCAAACGAACTTCGTTCTCGCTTTAAGAGGTCACCGTGTGCCCTTTTCGAGTACCGTCGTGTCCCTTTTACGCGCGACATCGTGTCCCTCGTTCTGACCTTTCGCCTCGATCCTCTCAATGGTTCAAGAACGACGAAATTAACGTACGGACCACGTGACTCTGTTCACTCGGGAAGGGAATGGGGTCAGTCCGTACACGCGACCCGCGCAATGTCGATTTCGAGACTTTTCGGAGCTCGAGGAATCCGCTTGGGTGTTTTACGAGCGAAATTTCACCTTTCCAAACGGGCCACCTGAGACCGACGGTCGTGCAGACGATCCAACATGACGCTGGAGATTAAATTGGCACTTGGGAGATCGGTTCTGGCTGATTCCGCGGTCGGTTAAAATTCATTTGTAGCGAGATGGAAATAATTGATTGGATATCAGGGGTTTGGGAATAATTAAGCTCCTTGGCGGTTTTCGGAGCAAAACGGAGTTTCGATCGAGTTTGTAAATTAATTATAAAGTCCTTGTAATTAATTCACTACTTTATGTAGACAATTGAAGATGTTTCTCTTTTTCTAGCACGTATTGCAGATAATAAAAAATTACCTAAAGTACAGAGACATTGAAGAACTACTCTTTGATTCAACCGGTGACCAGAGAGGTCGTAATTAGTATCAGTACTTTTTCGATGACATTATTCGAGGGAAGTTTTCAGTGAAATCGTATACGTTTCACCGAAGTTAGAGCGACAGCTTGAATTCCGACTGCGCGGTATGTTTTTCACCGTTGATATTTCGAGTCGGAAATTTGGGTTACGGTAAATCAGAATTTGAAAGCGCAGTTGTATAGACTCGGGATGAGTGATCAATTTTCCAAGCTTGTACAATATTTAGGTCGTGCGCACGATACTGCACGAGGGATTGTCGCATAAAAGTAATAAAGCAAAAATGAGAGATAAATTCGCGGACAAAGGGCGTGCTTCGCGAAACCAGTCATCGTTGATTACGGTTCGAATACGAAGCAAATTGCTGCCCGATTCGATGGCAATATCAACTGCTATCGAATTCCGTATGATAAACTCTAATTGTGTGACGCGTGCTTTCGACTGTTTGAGGTCCTCTGGACGCGTCCGGGGTAAGAAGTAGAATGTTAGACTCTAGATGAAACGTGGATTTGCATATCTTAAAAAATTAGGGAACTACGCGTGCAATTTTCTCTTCTACGCAAACACATTACTCTCCTTCGTAATTGCTTCTAAATAGAATTTATGTATTTATAGAAATATGTGAGTTAAGATCGTACAAGTTTATTCTATGCGTGTATGTAGAATATTAATACAATGATATTCTATCTCGTGCGCCACGAATGCATA
The DNA here is from genome assembly GCF_026283585.1 of Hylaeus volcanicus. Taxonomy (NCBI): domain Eukaryota; kingdom Metazoa; phylum Arthropoda; class Insecta; order Hymenoptera; family Colletidae; genus Hylaeus; species Hylaeus volcanicus. The sequence continues at coordinate 21,633,339 of NC_071976.1, forward strand.
AAACACGCAGTTCGTTTCTTTCTCGAAACGAACAAACCCTCGTTCTAATTTTCATTTTCCATCGGGCACTGAGAGTGTCCGCAGTCGAACATTGTCGTTCCGGAAACGTGTGATACGGTATCGTTCTAAACTCTGCATTCACCGCGTTCTAATTAATATCTCCGCCAGTGTCGCGAAGTTGGCATGGAGCGGCGGATTTCGCATCAACGGAATCGCAGTCGCTCGCAACTGCATCCACGGTACCCGAAGAAAGTTATATGCCTTTTGAATCGCATTGTACGAATTTTGGGCCATTGCTGTTTGACGCTGCAGAAACTTGGCCGAAACTTACGAGCGTCGCTCCGCTGCGTACAATGCTGGAGGAAAGAGCTTCCTCCAGCGCTTCCCTCGTTTCGTAGGAGTGTTTCGAAAAGAACTTGCGAATGTGCAAAGCCAACGTATGGCCTGCCTCTGGCTACCCATTGGACGCATTCCTCGGTTACTCCGATTCTCAGGAATGCTCGTCGTGACGTTTTCATCGGAGATGAAATGAAAATATTTTTCGTTCTTTTTATTAACAGAAAATTTACTGGCTCTTGGAGCCAATCAGCAAATTTAATCAATGTAGATGTCGGGTGTGTGGACAACACTGAGCAGCGTTTCCATTGACAATTACAATTCATCATTTACATTTGTAGATCAGTTGACTTTTGTCTCTTTAGGTATCTCGTTTTTGGTGCTTAACTCATTTAGCATCTTAGCTAGTTCCTTGGGATGATTTGTTATTTTATTTTTATATACAGTTGTAAATTTCTTATTCTGGACGTGCTCGTTGACATGTATCCCTAAATCTTTATCGGAAGGTATCGCTACAGATATAACATGGTGAAATGAAAATATGAACTCTAATTCGTGTATTCAATCGAGAAAATTGTTGAGAAATATCGAAGATCGATAGAGTATGTTGATATAAAGTTAGTTTGTTTTTATTTTGAATATTTTATTACCTTGAGTGAATATAGATCGCACCGCTTGGTATCGATTAGAATTCCTCTTTAAAAAAACAAGCCTCTTTGTCCAACCCAATATTTTCACGCGACGAGTCTCTTATCCTTTCTGCGAGATTCTCAGCGAGAGATACCCTACTAAGGAACTTTGGAATCCGTCTTCATCGGCGAAGCGATGAGGAAAGATTAAAGGCCCAAGATACAATTCTCATTGAAAGAAGACGAACTCGGTGGAATCCTCGGCCGCGTCGATTTTATCTTTTTTCCTCATCTATTGTTTCAAAACTTCACGAATACTTCTCGAGCACTCCAATCTTCACGCCTATCGCGTTCGGAGCTCAACCCCAAAGATTTCTGACCCGGTTTCAATTCTTTGGTAAACAAGCGCGGGGACGACAGGCCTCGAGAACCATCGAGGACAACGCCGAGATCTCTGTTACTTCTGTTAGGGAATTTTCTCACCTTCTTTTCGGCAGACATTTCTCGTCTCGAGAGAGTCTGCTTTAGTACCTGGCGATTTTGCGTGACCACCCTTGTAGCCAGAGCCCTCACCAGTCGAGGGACCATTGTAAGGCCTCTTCACGGCGGACCTGTCGTCTCTTCTCCCCCCTGCCACCTGTACCTGGCCTAAAGGGCTCGGGGAAGGTGTCTCGGACAATGGAGTCGGAATCAGCACGAGCCAACCGCCCGCAAACACCCAGCAAATACAAGTTCGTGAGCCAGTAGGAGATGAACGGATAACGGGTGGCGTGAAAACTGACTGCGGCGCGCGAAAGAATTTCGAGACAAACGTTTCGAACGTTCGAAAGAGCGGAGTTGAGCCAAGATTTTCAAAATAAGATAGGTTACATTGAGATTTCGAGGGATGATTTAGAAAATGTTGATGCGAAGGTAGGAAACCGAAGACGAGAGGTTCTGCTGAAAGTAAAGAAGATAGCAAACTGCATCGAATTCTAGAGAAATTAAAAAATGTGAGAGGTTCTGAAAGTCGCAAGGTTTCAGACTTTGTAGAGATCGCAAGCATTTATGTCGCTGCTGTGACATAGAAGCCTCAGATTTATTTCTCGATCACAAACGTATTCGAACGACTAAGTAATGGCGTACCATAGATATTCGTACCTTCTGTGTCTATTACAAGAGTTAGTCTCAATTAAATGATAGGTTTGATATTTTCAAATAAATATTTCATTATAAATACACCCTCTTCAGAAATATGTGGAGACCTACTAACTTCAACGAATAACTAATATACACCGTAAATAATTACTATTCAACTTTCGTTGCTAAATTCCATATTGGATGTCTATTTAACAACATTTAATAATATTAAATGTTTTGAGTGGCATATTCAATTTTATACAGGAACTATGGGATCGTTTAGATAGTAAAGTTCAGAAAGAATTTTCAATATATTAAAAACATTTATGACGAAATATTACAAAATAAATGAGATAATATTACTTCGGATATAATGAAGAAATTAATACTAGTCAAGTCTGATCATAGAAATTTTAACATTATTTAGTCACCTCTATAGTCTTTTATCATTACTAATGCGATATTAAAGAAAAACTATTAATAAAATATATTCGCTAATGCAACATGAACATATCGAAACAAATGATATAATTGATATTAATAGATTCGCAACTTTTATTAGAGATTAGTTTCTACTAAGGAAGTGCCACATACTTCTGAGCAGGGGTGCGTGTACATAAATAAACATTACACATGTATATTTTTATAATGAAAAATTTACTTGAAACCATCAAATCCATCATTTCATTTAGACTTTCTTCGATGGACACAGGGGGTAAGAATATTCATAGGACTGACTGTATTTATTAAATAACCATGATGTAATAATTTCGTAAACCGCTGTAAGTCGAAGGGAGACGGAATACTCGCGAGGGTGTGGTGTCGAGGAAAAAACGCTGAAGTGCTAGCCGTGTTAATGACGACACCGTTGGAATCACGAGTGGGCCGACGCTTGCAGATTCTCGCGGACGTTCTTGCACGATGGGAAATAGTGCTTGACATGAAATTAATTTTTCCTCCCGTATTGATCACGTGTTTCGAGAACGGTCTGCAAACACGGGTGTGTCATTACGAGTGAGCGTCGCGCACAGGCCTGGAATCGGGGCAAAAAAGATAATAGAAGCGGTTCGTGTAATCGCGCGACCCATTTGGCTCTCGGACGCGGAGCAGGAATTTTCGAGTTTGCAAAAATAATAAATATCCTCCGAGGCAGATAGTGACCATCTTCCGACTGTGTGTATAGGACTACAATGATTCATTCTCGCGGTAGGTAGCTGTGTTGTGTACTCATCAAAGTCTTGCGTAAGACTTGTTTACGTACCAAAGCAGTGTTTCTCAGACTGTGGAGTTGGGCAGGATCTGAAAGCTTCTAGAAAAATCTAGTTTCTGTAATATTCGATTATTAGAAACACGCGTTGAAAGGTCGTTAGGAATGAAAACATTTATTGGTGTTCTAACTCGTTTCCTAAGCCCAAACACAGTTTGGATTAGAGAAGCCCAACGTTTCCAGTCTGTATACGAGGTCTCTCCCAAAAGTGTTCATCCTGAGGATATTCCTTTCCGAACCGTCGTGTTATTACGGAAACTAAGCTTTTACCACGTAAGGGTGACCATTTAAGCGTCCACATTGATGAAGAATGACTCCCTTTACTCACTGCAGTACAAGATCAAATACTCGTATCAGCACCTTCCTGGTAATAGTACCTTCCGCGATGGCGATAATTATAGGTAGAGGCGGCGCAGCGGTATTTTCAGAAGAGTTTGCAAATCGTTGTGCGCGGGTACGACGACAGGGAGCGACGGTACGTGCCAATTTCTCCCCCGGTTTGCGAGACAGCTTGTTGCGGCCTGTAGTACGGTTTGTTCGCGCAGTTCTGCCAGGTGGTGTTCATCGGGGGCTCGTTCACGGCTTTTGGCAGAACAGGCAAAGGTTGTCGGCCAAGTGCGATCACGCTTTGTCGAGCAACTCCGATGAATTCGGCCACGTTCGTTTTCTAACGAGCTGGAACGTCACAGGCCACAAGCGGAATTACAAGCGCTCGAACCAGCGAGAGGGCATGTAGCCATTCGCGCCGATATCCGTTCGCTCCTCTCTCTCTCTCTTCCTTTGTCCTTCTCGCGGCGCAACCTGTTGTGTTTTACCGATCAAAGTGTCAGATGGAACGTGGTAATTAGAGGTTCGACGATGAGGATCGACAATGTTGCTGTCGAGCTATCAGATATTCATCGAGAAAACCCATTCGTACCGCGCGATTGCATTACACGAGCTGCAGGATATGCATCCGATATCGCTTCCGACGGAAAGCGATACGCGGAACTCTTCGAGCCGCGATCGGCTGTTATGATTATTCTACAATGTTTGGTAATGATCAGGAACTCTGCGAATATGTTCACGGCGCAAACGGCGTGTTTTCATTTTTGTAGAAGAGCCTTTCGTTTGTCTACGAGTTCTTCGAGGCAGGTGGTCGAAAAATTGGTTTTCAAAGCAGTTTTCCGAAGCACGAACGTGCTTGTTTACCAAGTCTGAATTATCGAATTTCTCTACATATGCAACTCTTCTGTCATAAACATCCTTTAAGCGATGTACTTTAAAGTACAATTCTCTCCAAAGCCCATACGGAAATGGAGCAGTCGTTGATAATTAAAATTTATGCAGATCCGATTGTTTCTTCCTAATTGACGGCTCGTGTCGCGCCACCGAATAGTGACGCTATTCTATGTAAAGTACCACGTCAAAGGCCTACAAGACCAACTTGTTCCGTGGGCCCTAGTTACACGGCTACCCATGGGAAATCTCAGCGAGCATCTCCGACGCTCCGCATCAGCCCCTGAGTCACTCGCGAGGCATAAGGAACCATTCTGTAGATATGTCTACGAGTGACTGGTGCACCGAGATCGGTAATGGCTGCGAGAATTTCCAGGGGTCTCCTCGGATTATTCCTTTGCCGCGGACGCGAATGGATTCTGGTCCAGCGTCCTACTCGATTCAGTCTTTCGATTAAATTTTCTCGATGCTCGCAGAAGTAACCATCTTGGACCGATTGTCGAACAGATCGATGCGAACGTTGCGTCAGGCAACTTCCTTAGGATGGGATTTTAACCCTTTGACTGCGAAGGGCGTATATATACACCCTCGTGGTGTGGACTCAGAGAAATGTTTACATTCGTTGAATCAATTTTTAAATAATATCAGCTCATAGGGGATCATGAGACGAAACTTTTTTATATTTATAGTTTATTCATAGGACGCTTAGTTTCGAAAGTAAAAATTGAAAAGTTAGGAGTTCGTTGCAAAAATTGAATTTTATGAAAAAGGTCTTCTAAGTTTTCAATTTTTATCTCTGAAACTGAACGCCGTATGAATAAACGGTACGTGTAAAAAGAATTTCGTTTTTAATTCTCTATAAGATGATATTTTTGTTAACTCGATTGTTCGACTGTTGTTTTTTTTCATTAAGACAACAACAGGAAAAGGGTTTTTCAAGTTTTTAATTTTTGAATATAAAAAAGTTCCGCCTTTGTAAGATTCACACCTCTACGTCTCTTAGAATTTCCAGCCAAAGTTGTCCCGCAGTCAAAGGGTTAAAGAAAATGTGTCTCGCGTCGAGATATTCCACGAACAAGACTAATTTAACGTCTTTTATCAGTATGGCTGCGATGTTTAATACAAATATTTGGAAGTGTTCAAACAGAAATGTTTCTAAATTCAGAACGCAGATCGATCCTGAATATTTTATTTATTCCTTGTAAATATGATAAGAGCTATCAGAGTTATTTTACATTAACGAGAGCTTGATCGAAGTAGCGAGGACATCGCCTCAAGGTTTCTTCGTAATTTATACTTCTGACTCCATCCTTTATTTCTGACAATTTGGCTAAGAATTTCTCGTCACACGGACGTTCATCCAAAGCACACACAACTAGAATTTTTACTTTTCGTTTCCGTCCTCCTCTTAGAGAGCCCTCTCGAGGTATACCCGGGGTAACCCTCTTGGCAACAATCGTCTTTATTCGCGCAACACGCGATGAATGGAGCAGCTAGGTCACCAACTATATTGGCGCAGCAAATTGCATGCATACTCCAGGGATTACGTTTTCGAGAACTGGGTGTGTCCTAAGTTCTAGAGCGCGTTAACAACGTTAACACTTTGTAGCCCCGAATGGAAGCCATTCGCGGGGGCCAGGGAACGACGCCGACGTCGTTATCGGTATCTGGCACATCGGTGTCTGGAAATGCGAGAAAGTTTCTTTTCGCGGTATCAGGAGACTCGTCCTCCCTCCTCCGAGTGCAAATACAAATTGAAGAGATCGGGAGAATCCTGGGAGCACATTCGCGATAAAAAAATGCGCTCATTACCGGAGCCCTCGAGGTAGCAGCGATCTCTGGCGCGAGTGGTCGTCCCTTCGATCAGCCTCTGCGTCGGACCTGGCGGTAAGTGGCCTGTTAATGGGTCGAGGAGCAACTCCGCTGGTCCTAGCCGGCACTTTACAGATTGCCCTCAAGTAGTAAGCCGTTAAGCCTCGTGCTGTACGGAAAATGTTTTAAGAACCGAAGGGCTGGCGACCTAAAAGGATTATGGCCGAACGGCGTGACCACGCGCGAGAGAGCATTTAACTGTGGAAGCTCCACGAGCTTATCTCTCTAACGACCGCTCTCGCGTTTTACGGATTCTGTCGTCTGCCAATCGGCGGACCCGTGGCGCAGGTGAGATGTTCCGTGGATCCCGAGATTACGGAACGATCTATGAATCACCCGGGACGATAACGACGCTGGTACGTTTAGCAACGGGTGCGCGCGTGGCTTCCCGCTATGAACGGTTGAGTCATTGCTATCTGGAATGACGCTTAGGTGTACTTTGCAGGCGAAATGTTTTCTGGGAGAGGCACGCATTGAGGAATCTATCGATCGAAGAGTTGGCAGGCGTGACAAGATTTTTCGTGAGGCTCGATTTTGGGTTCTGTTGATTCGCATAATTCTGGGCCAAGTGAAACTCTTTCTTCTTTTTTAACCCTTCGCACTCTGCACCATCTCGTTGCAAAATGCGCGAACAGGAATCGCATTACATAAAATAGTCTAACTTTGGAAACGTGTCTTTTTTGGTATTATTAGACATGATTATAATGTCTTATAGCTTTCTTAAAGCGTTGGTGTCAGTAACAAAATTTGTTAGTCTTACATTTCTTCTTCAAACCACTTTCTATCTAATATAATTACTTTCAAAATTAACACCACTACTCCCAAAAATTGGGAGAATCGATACCTAACGAATAAACGCATCCTCATTATGAAGCATCCATGGCTCTGAAATGTGAGCTTAGATGATTCCATATAAGATTCCAGGAAATGCAATCTCATACAATGAAACGTGATAACACGTTGAACGCTGTGTGTATTCAATTGGATACGCACCTATGCGAGCCCATAGCGTAACGAGTATCATTCGAATACACACCACTTTCCCCTGTGATACCATTTGTACACTAATCGAGGGACTGCAATGAATTCATGTGGTGTATTGCGAACATTCGAGTTTATGAATATTGTCAAAGAACTTTATTTTAAAAAAATATTCTTTTTTATATTTTTTTTAATCATTTTCAATTTATATTGCAAACCAGAAGCGAACAATTTTCATTGTCCCCTGTCCTTCATAATCGACCTATAGGTTCCAATGGGACGAGGACTTAGTAGTCGAATAAAAACAAGTGTTTAATTTTCTCAATTTCGGCTAAAATACAGTCTCATATATATTCGTACCCTCTACGTCTATTAAAGAAGTTTCTCTAAATTAACTAATAGGTTCGATGTTTTCAAGTAAATGTTTCGTTATAAATATGTAGATGGATAAACTTTACACTTGTATATACAGGGTGTCCCAGGTTTTAATGGACAAACTTGGGGAGCATATCCTACAAGTGGAAATAAGAAATGAATGTTATTTCAAGTTTGTTCAGAAACGCTTTATTACAAAGTTATAAACAAATAAAGTAAGAATTGATAACGGTAGATTTTACTTTACTGAACATTCAAAGGTGGAACGTGTTTATCTTATTTGTCTATTCGTGTCATATTTACTTTTTTGATATGATTTGCTGTTTGTGTTAATGACCAGTTGGATCAAGAATTGCGGTGAAACTGCCTGGAGTGTTCTCAAATGAGGAATACGCTGATATTTATTTCATCTACGGAATAATATCTCCGTTGCTGAAATGCAACAAAATAGGAAAGAGATTTATTCTGTAATAAGTTCCATAAAAAATCGATGCCAAGCTTGTATTTGCGCCCAAGGACATTTTGAAATAATCTGATAAACACGTTCGACTTTTCAATGTTCAATAAAGTAAAATCCACCGTCATCAATTCTAACTTTATTTGTTTATAACTTTGTAATAAAGCATTTCTGAGCAAACTTCAAATAACATTTTTTCTGATTTCCACTTGTAGGATATTCTCCCTAAGTTTGTCCATTAAAACCTGGGACACCCTGTATATAATGAAGAATTTATTGGGAAACATCAAACCTATCATTTAATTTAGATAAATTCCTTCAATGAACACAGAGGGTACAAATATTTATGGGACCGACTGTATATGCAGTCTGACGTCAACATGCTTATTCTACTGTCATCTAACAATTCTCGTTCCGAAACACTGGCATCTCTCTATTAGTCGTGTATTGCACGGGAGATTTAACAAATGAGCTTGAAATTTATACGTGGACGAGTAGAGTAACACTCAGACGGCACGATTAACGTCACAACGGCAAGAGGCATAGAAACGTGCCCAACTTTGTGACCGATTTACGTGCCAAAGAAGCACAATGCTCTCCCTCTGTAATAGCCACTCTCGCGTTTTATGGATTCTCTAGCACCAATCGATATGGCCAAGACGTTTCGGATGACGTTGGATCGAGTAAGTCCAGCCGCAGAGCGAGACGGTGCTCGTGCCTAGTTTCCTTTCATCATTCTGAGCTGGTAATGGGCCAGTACCGTCGGGGATCCTCTATACATCGCGGTCTCGAGTTCTTCGTCTACCGTGGTAGTCAGTAATTTGGCGTCTGCTGTTTGCCGCGGACGTTTCAATGAAACATAACGTTTCTGGCCAACTCGTACTTTTCTATACGAGTCTGGGAAGCTTCTGGCAGCTAATGCTCGCGATTGATGTGTAAATTTGGAAATAGCGAACGCGCAGTTCCGTACAATATTGGAGTAATTTGTTCCCCAATTACTCCGTAAGTACATCGTGGAACTCGTGCGTGCAATTCGTCATTTAATCCACGAAGCCCAGTAGAAATTGATTCGTTAGCCTCCGAACAATTCAAAATTCGCAGTTATTCGTCGATAATACCAGCACAATCAAGAGGCGCAGATCTGTACGAGCGGAAATTAATTTCCGTAATTTCTGACCTTGGTTTTTGCAATTCATCGGCATTCATTCGAGCGTGCTGTAACCGAGATCGTTAGCCCGTGTAATTTCCAAATCATGTCTTCACTTCGTAAAGCGAAATCACCGTTGCTTCCTAAATCTAGTCAAAACACGGCGGCACGCGCGTCGACGAGTGCATCCACGCTATCCACTCGCAAACAACACACCATCATTCTCCCTTAACGTTGCCTATTAACGTAACAGTAAGCGATTCTTGCGTGCATAGGGCAGATTTATCGCGCCCGATTAAACACCGTCTCTCTTCGTCTCTGCTTCTCTCTCTTGTCACGTACTCAAAAGATCGTCCAGCACGACGTCGTCGCGCACATATGCCGGGAAAGCAATTACCCGCGTGAACGTCAGCTAGCAAACGAACAAAACAGCCAGAGAGGGGACCCCGCCCCGCTCTCGTGGCTTCGTCTAGGTGATTGATAGCCTTAGTCAGCTTTATACACTCTTACGACTGTTTCGGGGACCTGGTGACCGCCTACGTTTCCCCCCGCGGGGAATACAGGACTGTCCATAAATAAGGAATGGCTGGCCGGCAGGGCTTTCGTAACGATCGGCGTGAGTTGTAAAAATACACGGTGTATTTGCGAAGGCGAGCTTTCCAGGATGCTCCGTGGACGAATGTTTGCCCGCTCGGGAGACCCACGGACAGACATATTATGAAAATGGAATTTTTCTCGGATCGAGTCACCCCTTTAACGTCATTCGTGATGTTCTATACTCCTGGATGTAACCCAAAGCTAGTATACGCCGAATCTAAGGAGATCACGAAAATCGAGATTTTCGCCTGCGACGATTCGCACGGAGAGCGAGCGATCGTGAAGAAGTCAGTTTGGAGATGTGTAAAAAATAAGAAACAGCTATTTTTTTATGAATAGGTTTGTTCTAGGTATCGTTAGTCGATGAATTACCATTGATTGAATGTGCTGCACCGTTTCGAAGTACGGTCACCGAGCATATTTAATGCGACTTATTTTTTAAACTAAGTTTTGCTTTTATACCCCGTGCTTGCGATGTATTGGTGTTGGTGGGACTGAAAAATGGTCAAACCTGACTGTAGTAAAATACTTGTACATCCGCGGCCCGCGACACGGTAGCAAGTGCAAATTGGCCCTCAGGCAAAAGTGAGTTTGTCACACCTGATCTATGGTCTTTCGCCATCGTTCTGAAAGCAATTGTCTGCATCTGCAACACCATACTATTTCTCTGTATGCAAAGCCCTCACTCATCCACTTCGTTTGCATTGTTGAATTACCTAATGCCCAAAAGTGTACTATTTCTCTAACTATTTCTTCCAACAGTCCTGTGTTAACCCTTTCACACCTGAATTGTTTTTTTTTCTCGTACTAATGTAATTAATTTTTAGTAGTGTAGTATTCGAGAAAAACTGATTCTTCTTCATTAATATTTAAATTTTGTATCTGTTCGGGAATCTCCCGAACGTAGAGAATTAATTGTTAATCAATCTCGCCCCACACGAACTCTTCAATTTAAATAAATTAGCAAGAATTAACTCTTCCGTTTTGAGAGGAGATTCTTCTAACAGCGTCCTCAATTGCGCATGCCAGGTCTGAAAGGGTTATGAAATGATTTCATTTCATTTTCAATTTCATAAACTGCGTACCCTACGATATTCGGTAGACTTTACACGAGCTCTGTTTCGATCGGTAATTTAAAAATACCTGTAGGAACAGTAATAGAATATATGACGGGACAAGCTGGCATGCTATCGCCCTGTATGCGTGTCCAAGATTCCATCGAAGACACCCCGATAGAATATTTCCTCTATCACCGATCGATCCCTAGCCTGGAATTCGGGATTTCAGTACTCGCGCGACTAGTAACGAGGACGACAAGATTAGATATCGATTACATCGATGTCACGCATAGCAGATGAAACGATAGTTCGCTCGAGCGACGCGATGGAAAGGGATTACCTCGAGGAAACGAATAAGGAGTATCGATTTTAAAATGGAAATAGTTTCGATACCTAGGTACACCATCTATTATTAACCTAGGAGCCGTTATCGACGTCGATTACAGCTGCACCGACTCGCGACCGTCTAATTCTGGTCAGGTTATGCATGAACTCCGAAAAAAAAAAACAGTTGGACGAGGTCAATTTTGGTACAAGATTGCTCTCTCTATTAAATCTCTTGGTCTCTTCAATGAATAAATACGTAATCTTGAAATCTCTAAATGTAGGTTCATTTTGGAGCAGAATTGCAACGATATTCTTAGCGATGTTGATTCGCTCGCCGTGGTATACTACTGTGATAAGAAAATAGCAAGACTCTTCAAATAAAACACAAACGGCTTATTTAATTTTCCAAATTTATTTCATCCCCTTCGAAGTAGTCCCCATTGGGGAGGATACACTTTTGCCAACGTTTTTTCCAGTCTTCCAAACAACGGTTAAATTAGATTTCCGGAATAGACTTCAGGGTGCGCAACGATTCTCGTTGAATAATTTATAACATTTAAATGAAAAAAGTCTTGCTACTTTTTTATCACAGTAGTACATACAGTTTAGGAGTTATAATTTGTGATTTTAAAATATGTATATATTTATGAACGCTTCAGTCACTGAAAATAAAGTTCCGTAAACAGTGGCGCCATTTTCGCTAGATATTACCTCTTAGCATATGTCATTCTTACCTGTCTGTGAATACTATTTCCTTGTACGTATCTACGTAGCGGATATCGACTCTGTCAGTCACTACTTTTTCCAGTCAACATTTGGATATTCACTCGGCTTGCGTGGTCTTCGTAATGGTATTCTAAATCGCATATGTTTGATCCTATTAAGTAAATATTCTTATTTAATAGGAATTAAAATATGTGTTCGGATATAAAGGACTTTAACTTGTCTTATATTCTTAAAAAGATTAATATTAGTATATTTGTTATTCTATTCTTCTTGATTACATTGATACTAGTAGATAGAAAGGACCCTTTCGTTTTCGCGGTCACACGCTCCGGCGCCATACTGTTCATTCCCTTTTGTAAAGGCTATCGTAGGATGCAAAATTACACTTATCTTAATAATAGGAAATAATATACTGTCGCAATCTCTTTCAAAACGTGTCTATTTCTCAACTCGAGCAGTCCATCTGACTCTGGTTCTCTCCTTGCGCTTGTATACATATTTTCAAACACATACTCCCTTCTCACTCACTCCTGTCTCACACACACCTCTCACTCTTCGCTTAACCAATCATTCGTACTTGTCACCTGTCGCTCGATCTCATTTGATCACATTTCGCACTGATTAATTCACTCGCTACACTACTAAGAATAAATCTTTGAATTACAGAGTGGTATTACATCCAGAGATCGTCAGGGAAACAAAAGCCTTACCTAACTATCCTATCGAGCAACCATCTCGACTCGAATAAAATTTTGCTTAGCTGATGAGATCGAATCGAAAGAGGTAAATTCTCGGTAGAGACGTTGTCTCGATAGCGACCCAGTCTCGTCGTGAGAAAGCAACCTTAAAGCCAGCTTTCTCGCTTACCTACGTAACCGGTAGACCTAATCTCGCGCGAGGAGGATTCCTCGAGGGTGTCACGTTATGCGGACCGATACGACCGATAAGACGCGTGTACACAACTATTCCGGAGTAGTCAGACCATTGTCGAAGTACGAGGAAATGATTTCTACGTGTTTCGACTGGCGCGCTCTTGCGACCGCGTGCACACAGACACTCGGGTTAGGTCGATGGTTTGTATATGGCGCCTTTATCGACGGGACAAGCCCCCTTATCTATCGACATGGTCGTTACTTCGATTGTTTCGTTGGACTGGCGACTATTCAGCCGCCCGTACAGCCCTGTATTCCTGTCCTCTCATTAGGAAATCGTTTCTCGATAGCCTGGGTATGGATGGTTGCCAATTTTCAAATATTTTGGCTCCTCGTTACAATGACGTAATCTCATACGTGTAAGTCACGTGGTAGTTTGACCCTCAGTGGCTGTAACTATGTTCAATCGTAGGTACAGTACGGGTTTAGCGAACCCGAGGTATACGAGCTGTAAGAGTGGCAGTGGCCCAAATAAACTACTGGCATCACTAGGAATTTAATTACAATTAAGTAACTTCTATCGGAATATTCTCTATAAAACTTCAGTTGTAATATACAGGACTCCGGTTAAAATATACAGGGTATCACGTAGCTAGTGGTACAAGCGAGTAAGGGGTGATTCTATGTGAAAAATTGAAACGAGAATGTAGAATAAAATTTGTTGAGCTTTATTTTCGATAAAAATAAGTTTGAAAATTTGTCGAATACGCGTGTACTTAGTTTAGCTTCAGTTCGACGGACTTCTGCAACGTCTATAAACATTGTCAACACGATGGTATCTCTTATGACAATTTTACTTTCTTTTTATGCTTATGATCTAGAATGAAATCCGATGAGCTGAAGCTAAATCAAGTACACTTCTGCATTTTCGATTCACTTTTTTACGTAGAATCGCCCTTCTACTCGCTTGTACCACCAGTTACGGGACACCTTGTATATGTTGGATAGCTTGAATGTACATCTTGGCGAAGAGTTGAAAAATGTTTTAAGCCCATGAATAGAATAGCAGCGTGAAATCAGGATTTCATGAAGCCGTGTTGTCAGCATATGGAAGGAGATAGGAATATCTATCGAGTGAGTCGGTTAAGTCGGTAGTTTGATGCTGTTCACGCTTTTCCATTCGATTTTCTACTACGACTTCGCCGTTTCTCTGTCTACGTTGACAGGCTACCGGGATGCTGTCCTCTTTGCGGGGTACCTACCGTCAGAATGCAATTAATATACGAATCCATATCGATGAAAGAGGCGCGAAGCTACCAGAGGTATTCCACTTTCGCGTAGGTTCGCCATCGTGGTATGAATATATTCATGCGGGTGCACACATACGACGGGTTACAAGCCAGGGACGCTCCTTTTACGAGCCTATAACCGGGGGCAATTAAAATTTTTATATCGGACCTGCCATTTTGCACGCGATTGGGCGTGAAACGGGAGTAAATTGGTTTTGTAATGGCCGCGTGGCGCTCGAATTACTACGGATTCGATTTTATCGATGGAACAGCGAAAAATAATCTGCCCGTTCATAACAGCTGCCCCTTGCGCGACGGGGACGATCGAGCTCTGATTGATTCTCATCTTGCGTGACCTGGACATCTCTTTCCTTCAAAGGTATTTTTCTGCAACACAAAAGTAGAATTGGAAACAAAATAAAATAGAATAGAAGTGGAATAACTCATTACTTGAGTGCGGATGTTTGTGCATTTATGCCAAGTGGAAATATGGACAAATATATGAGAAGTGTACGAGAACTTTTATTTAAATTTCAGTTCTTTGTCTACATTTGTAAAAATTTAAATTTGCATCAACACTCTACTCAACCCGAAAAAAAAACAATTACTAAGCTTTAAGAAACATCGCGTCATTAAATTAAATATCAATCTATTGCGTTAAGATTAAAGATCAATATTCAAAATTAACGCTCATCGAATTTCCATTTGCAAACGACCGATGTTAAAATTCCTCGCCAGGCTTCCATGGAACGATTCGAATCGCGCCAATGGACGAGCAGTTTGACGATTATGGCTGCGGTGAGTAATTGCATCGAATTTAACCGCGAGTCCTCGCTTTCGCAAACTCGCGTCTCGGTATATGCACAGAAGCACATGCTCCAGCGTATTGTAAGGCTCGCGGTGCACTTTGTTAACGCACGGTGGCTGTACGGTTCGTGTTCGTCGACAATCCAGCAACCATAACGCGTTGGTTCACGATTACAACGGCTGGGTTCATTATTATCGCGCAACCGCTCTGCGATGTGTACAAAAAGCTTTCACCGTCGTTATCCTCGCGGGGGTCGGTGAATTAATTCTGAGGGATCGTCTGTGTCTGCGTTTCGCGCAGGATTCGACGAATTTCCATGCAATTTCAGAGCTGAAAGGACATTGACCACTTTTGAGTGGTCGCCGTATCCACTACCCACGTATTCATGCTATCTCAAACGCTGATTTCAAACGGTTGATGTATCTTTAGGGTGAAAATGCTGAAATACTTGTACATTGTTACATAGTTAGCTTTTCGATACATTAAAGTACAATGTAATCACGTATAAGAGAAACATTCCAAATTTTTTGTTGATAATACTCCAAGACTATCAGGATGCTGATTACGTTCAGTGTTATATTATTCAATGCTACGTGTGCAAATGCTTTTGAGAGCCAGAGTTTATTTAAATTTTCCTTTTCATTGTATCGACCTGTTCCCATTCAAAGCAGTTCGTGGTTCCAAGAATACCTCTCTTTAGTACTTTATCAGGCATCCATTGTCTTCCATCACGTTTGGCGCAATGCTTCCCCGTACGATCAGCTAATTTACGAGATTATGCCGCATTAGTTATGGAAAGAATAATTCAACGAGTCGAGTTCTGTCTTGTCTTTGAGGGATTATGCAAATCGGATCGATTCGAATCTCGGGATTACTCGTCGAGGTATTTCGAATCGCGATAATCGTCGCTAACTGTCGCTCGCTCCTCCTAATTACTTTCTGTCGCGAGTTCGCCGCCTGTCTTCTCGATTTCTTTTCTTCCTCCCTGGGGAGGCTCCTCCCGGTAGGTTTCACGGTGCTTTGAGTCACAAACGGAACCGCGAAAAATGCTGTCACCGCGCGACGAGCTGCACTTAAGCTGGATTTTCACGTGCAGAAACTATGGACGCTGATTGCATCTTTACTGGGGATGTACGAGAAGATTGAAAATTCATTTCGTGAATTTCTCCTGAAGGAACTATTATGTAAATATTAAATTTATTGTTAGCAATATATTTGCTATGTTTTTGGGTATGCTTAGAAATTTTTGTATTAATATCTCTTGAACAATCATGCAAGTACAGGAAATTTTACAGGAACATATAGAACATGATTATTTTCTGAAAGAAATTTCTTGGAGGATGAATTTTTGATGAATTTTATGGTTTAAAAAGGAGGATGGAAGTAACATGTTTCCATCGAAATTCGACAGATGAAAGCAGATTTACCCCTCACGATGGTTGCTTCAAGCGCCTGATTACATGACGCAGCAGATGCACAAGGACCTTGAGCACGACGCAGTATAAAAATTTTATCGAGAATTGCTGATCGAACAACCATTTTATGACGTTAATACGCTACCGCCCCCGACAATTTTATTCGATACATGTCCGATAGTAAAACATCCACCCGAAGAACAAGCGGCGCGTTTTGCTTCGAATCTTTGCTTCGAAACGCGAAAGTCACACCTTACTACTTTGATAGATTGTTCTACATTCCCTTCTTTATATCTGAAAGAAAGCTAATTAAAAAATTCGGAACACATTTCGCGATGTCTCCTCCATGAGCGTATAAACAAACGGATCTATCTTTTGAACTAAAGAGGGGCAAACGAAAATTCCAATTGACCATTCCTGAGCAAACGATGACAAAACATAATCAAACAGAAAATTTTGAATTTTGTTAATAATTGACATAGTTCCCTCTTGGACGTATAAACAATCGCCTGTATCTTTTGAACTAAAGAGGGGCAAACGAAAATTTCACTTGAGCAAACGTGAGCAAACGTATGCAAAAAGAAAATTTCGAGTTTTTCATATAGGTGGGGCCAGCTTCACACAGGTGTTAAATACTTGATGTGTTTTTTGTGAGGAGCTGTTCGCGCGAGGAGCGACCTGGAGCCTCCCACAAAGCGGCGATCAGGGTTGAAAGACTCCTGGTGTCCCACGAGAGCAGGGAGATCGTACACACGAGAATAGATTCAGGGTTGATTTCGTGACAGAGGTTCGGGCTGATGTATTCATTTTTAATCGTTGAATAATAATAGTATCAAGGATGCGTGCAAAGTAATGCAGCATAGAGCGAAAAGTCTCCCGAAGATATTTGTCTAAATTAAACGACAACGAGGGATTCCATGGTTTTCCATAGTTCCCACACGGTATGCGAAATATCATCGCAAACATCGGTCGCGCGCTTGAAATGCTGCCCGGTGAAAACAGGCAGTTTGTCACGCTACGGGCGCAGTTTATTAAGAACACGTGCGGAGAAAACGCGGAAAATTTAGAGGAACGGAAAGCGTTCCCGTACGGACGGGAACAATTCATTATGGCGGGATGGATCGGATGCTGACGTTAACGACCCGCGTGATAACTGGCAATGGCAATTTGTCCCGCGGTTACCGCGGTTTGTCACTTGGTAAAACAAATCGTGCTGTAAATAAAATGATTAGGATGCGGATAGGGTTTTGCCACGGGACAGCTGCTTTCGATCATCGCCTGTCGATTGTAGTTAGGCGTGCGCCTCGTAGCTGTCGAACGTGTCTGACGAATATATTGAGAGAATTCTGTCAGTGGTTCCTATCATTCTGGAGTTGCTATCCATGGTCGAAAGTCTATCGAGTTTTTCAAATTTGAGTTTTAAAACTGGGGGTAAGAAGTTCGAAATTGCTTCGGTAATATTCCGTTGGTTCTTTTTAAATCCTTATTCTTCTCGCGAAGCTGCGAGTCAGAGATGCTATATGCAGGCTTATTTCATAGGAATAAAACAAACTGATAGGGTTATGTACAGTCACTAAAATTAAGGAATAATAAATCACAGTAGTAGTTATGGAACCACTTCTTAAAAATATTCTATACCTACTCCTGTATTGTTTCTAAATTTTAATGATCCCTTAACTTTAATTTAGGTAGAATACAATGGAAATACACTTCGTCGTTGAAATACATACGAGGACAACCTTGAAAATGTCTTTCCAACCTAAAAATATGGAAAATCATGATTAATATCATTGTTCTCACCTGAATGGAAACATTAGTCATTTGAATCTGAGAAAATCTCTCGAACATTGATCGTCCCATTGGAGTCTGATCATGGCAAAATAATTGGACCGTCAAGGGTCCTGAACAGTCGCTTTTTCTCCCGTTAGGACTTTCTGTACCTCGGCCTCGTTAATCCGGAAAAACAATTACCGCGTAAACAGGATCGAGCGAGCGGCGCGCTCGGTTCGATTGAGTTGTCCAACTGGTTAACCGTGATGCACCATTAGCGGCTACTTAACTATATAGTTATTAGGAAGTTTCCCGCTCGTTCCCGATCTCTCGACACAAGAACCTCGCTCGTGCAATTACTCGGACACGAGGGTTCCGAGAATCGTTCGTGTCGCCTGGCCAGACGCGGGGCAAAACACCGACGAATAATCGTTTCGTCGATATATCGCAACCTCCGTGTGAAAAGCTGCGAAACGATAGCGCCACGCGACACTGAGCGAAGTCTTTCCAAGTGTCACTGAATGGGGCTGGACTGTGACACTTTGAGGGAGAAGAAAGACGAGGCGGTTTTTCTTATTTTTTGGGATAGTTAATTACTCGATTACTGATGTGTAGAACTGTAGCTCTCTTTATGGATTCCAAGTGAAAATGTGAAAGAATGTAATATAATACGGATTTACAAAATTTGACTACTATCATTAAGTTAAAATAATGGGCATTCGAAAAAGTTGGTGGTGTTTTGTCGCTAGATGGATTTAACATCGTATATCTTTGTTTACACGTAATCTATTGGGACATATTTGATGCTATTTGAAAAGTTACAGTTTATACTACGGATAGAAAAAACAGGTATGAAATTTCTTTATTGATTTAACAGCAATAACATCTTGAACATGGAGATAAATAATGAGAAAATTCGCTATATTTTGCAATATCACTTCGATCAAGGCGAGAATGCTACGTAGGCGTGTGAAAAAAATTTGTGGTGTTTACGGACAAAATGCTCTATCAAAACTTTGATGTCAAAGATGCATCACGCTGTGGTCGACCAATCACAGAATGATGCAAATGATTGAGAAACGCCACGAACCTTTTCGAATAACCAATATATCAATTTAGCTCGCTCCGAGTCAAGTTGATATTTCTTTTTAAAGCCAAATTCTTCAGTTGAACTTCTGAATTTTGATCTCAAGCAATCAAATCCTTATAAATTAATCATACATATGTAAAATGACATAATGATATAGACACGTAGTAAGTAACATGCAAGATATTAAATTACACGATGTCGAATAGAAGATTGAACAAGTACCTCCCGTCTTTTCCAACTCGAGCTATGCGTATCCAGTGTCGCAAAAATTTCTCCGTATCAACCTGCCCCTATATCAACTTACCCCTGTCTCCCCTATGCGAAATTTGATCGTTGGTATCTCCCCTCGCTCGGTTTTGTGTGCATTCATAACAAGGGCGAGGACAGTAGAGCGGGCCAGGAACAGCGAAAGCCAGTCAGATACAGTTAATACTTGATCGTCGCGTATGTTTCATGCATATTGCTCCCTTAAGGGTCATTTTACGTCGAATGGATCGCTTCTTGCGTTTGATATCTGGGATTATCGTGCGATTGAAATGTAAGGCAATCCACGCAGAATTAGAGAGTGTGTAATAAACACCCCAAACAAATTATTTTAATTTTATGTTGCAATAAAACTTCACGAAATAAATTTGAAAATAATAGCGGTACGATGGAGGTGTTTGAGTTACCAGTTCCAAGATGTGGCGGAGGGAATTTTCGGATACTTTGAAGGAATTTGTTGTTCAAGGTCCTCCATGGGTCACGCGTAACCCCTTCGAAATAGAAATGGCCAGCCCTGGCGAAAAAAGGACGAAATTGGCCAGGCTCGATCGGGCAATCTTTGCGCCATTACCTTGGTCCTCGAGTGGCCTCTCCGCCCTTCTCCGTGCCCTCACTTTCGTCGATATAATTTCAACTCGAAGCTGAAATTTCTTCGAACTCTTCGTGTTCCTGCGATCGCGGCCGTCGTCGAGCCGGCTCTCGGCAGCCAGCCAACGTGGAACTTCCGAGGAGATTAATTACAGAAGCGTTTGATTCGTTATCTTGAATATCTTGTTCGATCGAACAACCTCTGTGAGTGGAAAGTTTTCACCGATCGAAATTGGCCAGTCGCGTACCTGGAAATTGAAAATGGAAGTTGCGTAATATAATTCGCTCGTCTGACCCCTCCGCGAGGTGAGGAGCCTTGATTTTGTTAAGTGGTTGGTTTAACCTGCGATGCATAGAGATCCAAATCTCCCCGTGGATCATGTTAATCAGGTATAGTTGCGTCGAAAAAATCCGTCCAATCTGAACGTGTTATGTGTTTGATGTAGGTTTCGAAGTTATGAATTTAGAACTTTAGGAAAGAGGTATAATCTAACTTTTAATTTGAACAAAGTAAAAATTACCTTGCGTCATCTATATTCCATTCAAATATTTCATGTATTTAAATTTTACTTAAATTATCGAATAGTGTTACGTACATCTTCATACTTTCCTGTTTTGTATACCATGCCGCCTCCCCGGTTCGTAAAAACACGATGATTGGGAGATAAATTAACTTCCCGTCAAAGCAAAGTAATTACTGTTTAAAGCGTAACAGAGGGTGAAACGAACCGATACGTATCGCTTTGAAAGCCAATATTCCCTTCGCGAGCTAGAACCGAAACCAGTCGCGAGGTATTCTCCGCAACAAAATTTCTTTTTTCTCTCCACAAAAAAAAAGGTCAAATCGACCACATTTCCCGTAACAACCGTCGATGGGAAAAATCCGCCGGAACGCGGGTCGTTAAGAATTTCATGCGTTCCTGCGCCAAACTTTCGTCGTAAAACAAACCAACAAACAAACGTGCATGCCCCTGCGGATAGAGGTAACAGTTTTAACGACCTTGAATCGTGCCCCGGTCCTAGCTCGCCATCGATCCGTAAAACCAATTTCGTCGTTCGTCGCGTGCATGTGAATCGACACGCGTTACTCGTCGAGGCCTTTAATTAGTAGAAAAATTGGTGAAAAAAATTGATCGAATTATTCGTTTGCCAGATTTATTAGCGCCTGCGCCGCCCTTCCGCAAACAGCGCGAACCTTTCGAACTCCAGACGAATTGAATGTCGTAGTCGATCCTCCTCGTTTGCCCGACCTTAATTACCCTTACGCAAATGACTTCCCGTTGGCGCAGCGCGCAACTGCAATCGCTCCGAAATTATTGACAGCGCTTCGATCGACGAGATTCGCGTTGGTCCTGTCTCGATGGGCGTCTGCTACAATTAGGAATTCTTCTCAATTCGAATGGAGTGTTTCTTGCGAACGCGATAAATTAGATTGAAAGAAATGTAGTATCGTAGCATGAATATAGGGTCATTCTATGTGATCGAGCTACAGATTGCGTTCCTTCTTTAAATTTTATTTTCATTCTTTTTATTTGTATAGCAGAACCGATGACCTAATACATGAATTGATCCTACTGTTTTATGAGGTCTTCTTTGGTGCATGTATTATGTATCTTGAGTCTGTACAAAATTACATGAATGACGCAAGCCAAGTACATTTCCGCAGTCATCAACTTTTATGATACATCATTTTAAAAAGAAACGATAGAATGATCCACGCTTATCTTCAGAAAGCCTTCGAAAGACAGCGTACGTCCTTCTGCTTCGATTCGAATTGTCATTCACGCGACTGTAAATTACCCACGCGCGCCATTTTCGGATTTACGCGACGCGTAACGCGAATAAAAATTATTTTACGGCTCGTAGAACACCAAGAATTTATTTCACTTGTTCGAGGTGTCACGGTAGCTCGTTCTTGTATCGCTTTAGAGCGACGTAAAGATGAAAGGACGTAAAGTTTACGCTCGAGGATTCGATGTTATTGGGTTGTAACGCTCCGCACAAATATTCCCCGATTACGTAGCAAAGGCCCCCGAGATCCACACGTTTAGGATACGTTTAACCGTTTGCACTCCAGGTGTTAATTAGGTTGTCTTTGAGCGTTCAACCTCTCCACGTGGAGTGACAAAGTGATCGAACCGCGTCTTTGCTGGGATGGAACAATCCCCTTATTCGTGTGTTTCGCGTGAACGATTTCTTATTCGCCGAGGCGTGTTGCTTATTGCAAAATTTACTCCATATGCAATTAATAAAAAGTAAAAATTACCTTGCGTCATTTATATTCCATTCAAATATTTCATGTATTTAAATTTTACTTAAATTATCGAATAGTGTTACGTTACGAGCTGTTGAATTGTACTGAGAAATTTAGACGAGGTTTCGCTGAAGATGGAGAATTCTTTAGTCAATCGTTGATTTTCTACTAGTGGGGGGTTGAAGAGAATATCTCTTTCACTCTCGAGGTGGACACTATTAAAATTCATCTCGTGTTATCTATAAACTGCGGATCATTATGCAAAATAAAATCTTCGCGAAAGTGCCTACAAAAATTGAACCTAAATAGGAATCTATTTTATTCTGCAAATATTATAACATGAACTTTACATTCAATCTTTTTTATATTCTTGTATATTGTTTGTATTTTGTAGTTTCTTGCACATTTAAATTTCCTATAAATGCATAAAGATTCGCAGTCTAGTTATCTACAATTGTATTTTCCAAAGGGAGTGCGACTCTTAGGGGATGTTTTCTCACACAAAAAGTGATGAATGTATAATAGAACAGTTAAATCTATTTTGCATTCCTCTATCCTTCAGAAGTGTAATTTCAGATAGTATCACAAATTTTCACCGTGTTTTAAACAGTGATCATTTTGTCTCATAAACAGTAGAAATTGTTGTGCTATATTCTGCTTTTCTTCGGAAACCGTGAACCGTTATAAGCGATCACAAACTTCCGAGCGTCTGTATAAGTTTGATCGACCTGGACGAGGGGACGGCGTTTATTATCACTTCCGTCCAATATTCCGGCCGTCTCGACAGGCACGCAACTTTCGACAATATGAAATTTCAAGTTTTCCGCGTTTCTCATACTTTATCGAATAGGGGGAACCAAAAACGGTCCAGCACGGTGAAATAACTGGGCGTCCGCGACGTCTAGCGAGGGACGTTGCGAAGTTGCGCAAAGTAATGCGCTAAGTTCGCGTCACAGGGGCGAGAGGCGAGGATAAAAAAAAGGAACTTGTTCGAGTTTCACGTCAATTTGTCAAGCGTACGTACCGAAACGTAGCCAGGGCTCTACGTTTCGGTTCGAACTATCCTGGATCGTCGTTTCCACGCGTTCGACTGCGAGGAAGAGCAGCCGACTCTTCTTGCGTCTATTTACCCCCTTTTCCAAATAGAGTGGCACACTTGGATGTCGTTAGGCTAACTTTATCGCTGGAATTTTATTTGATCTTTAGAAAGAAATTATTTCATAGGGACTGGTCAGGCAAGTGGGCCCACAGCAAGGTCTACTTCGGGGAATTAATTTCAGAGAAATGGCTGCTGTTTCCGGCATTTTCTTCTACGCAATCTTTACTTGAATCTCGAAGACTGAGAAACAATTTTTTCAGTTGTGTATTTCTGTGAGATAAAAATGCCCCAGCACGTGGAGTACTAGAGGGCCATTTTTAGGGAGTTTTGTTAGTTTTACAGTGTCCTGTCCTTCGAATATAAAAGTATCAATATTTCCTCGGAGATGGTTATTCTAAATACTTCTACTTTGAGATTATAACTCCGAGAAAAAACGGAGTCAACAAAGATCTCATTCGAATCTCGCGCGAATGTCCCACTAAATGCTTTTTCATCGAGGAGGCCCGAATAGAATAGCATCCGTCGTGCTCGTATTGCAAGATTCGAAGACCGATGCAATTCCTCGCCTATCAATCCAAACTTGTCACCCTCTTGGCGAGCTCACGCGTCCTTGGCCACGAGCTTCCGAGAACGGAGCATTTCCATCACGGCGGCGAAGCGGCGATGCTGACTTCACAGTTCTCTCGAGTCGCCGAAGAGTGCAGCCGCCACTTAATGAGATTTGTGAGATACGAGACACCCTGGAGGCGCGGTCCTTTTTTCCCCTGTTTCCGCATACGCTTCCCCCTGTTATGCCCTCCGCGAGTGTTCCGCGTAAGCAATTCGCGAGCGACGTAAATCACGCGCGCGTTCGAGTGTCGTCCAGGGCTAAATAGAATTTACGCGCGCGAATGGGACGAGAATCTCTTTTGCGCGGCTACTCGAACTCGAAGGTTTCTCCTCTGCCGCGAATCAGTGGGGAAAAATCTCGTCGAAGCAGAGGTAAAAGTTGCTTCGATTTCTGTCTAAGAAGCGTGAGAATTCCCTCCTAAAGAGGTGAGAAAATTCCCTGTTCGTTAGAAAAATTTCCATTAGAAAGAAACAATGCGTTACAATGAAATCAACCCTCCGTAGCTGGCACATTAATACTCGTCGACCAGTATTAGAGGAACCTGATACAGTTTCATTGACCACAATGAACACATTTAACACTGAACCTACCGACCTTCATTTATAACTATTTCTATCGTGATGGGACAATGTCTTAGAGTAGAGGTTCCCAAACTTTTTAGACCCACGGCTTCCTTAGTATACAGATTATTTTTAGGCGGCTCCTTTAATACCAATCAATATGAGACTAATCTGAAATATGTTAGACAGACTACATTTTGTGGCACCAGCTAATAAAATATAAGTGTTACTATTTCCTAAGACTTAATTTCTTTATTATTAAACTTTACCAATATTTATTTTCCTTTCTCTTACATTTTTACATGTTACATTTACACTTTACATATTTACAATATATCGCGGCTTACAGTTTGCGAATCACTGTCTTAGAGATATTCTTTTCAATGTAATGCAAAAATATTTTACGTGGAACTAAATTGAATAATGCATCGAAATAATAATTGTATATACTTCGTATATAACATATAAAAACTGTATACAAAAATTTGAAAACATTCATTAGACCGTTTGGTCGTGTCAGTGTTAACCTATATTTTCAAAATATGCATCGTAAATTAAATTCCCAAGAAATGGTACCCTTCCACTTTCGCGTTCCCGCCATTCTCTGAGCTCCAAAGAACTCCTCAATGGTCCCGGCAACTTCCAAAATAAGTAATATACACCGGACATAATCCTGAACAGTCGACGCTACTCTGGACGCCCGCCTAGGAAAAAATCCCCACCACGGAGAAGACAAAATATTCAAATTTTTCTCTGAGAAATAAACAGTTGCAGTTGTTCGTGTTGTCGCGGTCCCGGCGAAACGGTCGGGCGCGGAGAAATTTAACGCGCTTTCTGCGCGTCGTCGCGTTATTTTGCACACGGATGTGTATTTTCCAGGGGAACCGCTTGCGCGAATATCCTTATTCCACGGTTCGCCGCGAGTTCGCTCTAAATTCCGCCTTAAGTCTCTCTGCTGGTCGAGGCAGCAAGTTGAGAGGAGCGTGGCCCCGTTTATTGATCAGCCTGTACGAGCGCGAATACTCTCACGCGGCGGGGGATTATAAACGGGCCACGAAGTTCCCGTACGGTTCGTTCGCTGAATTTCGCGCAAATAACGTGTTACGCAGCCTGGACTCGCCGTCTTGAATTACACGCGCGTACACCTCCGACGCCAGTCTGGTTCCTTTCGCGAAATTATTACCGCGGACACGGAAATATCGCGCGTTTTTAAATCCTTTGGGTTTACGAAGTGATCGATGCGACAGGACGGAGTTTCAAATATACAGGATTGTATGTAGTATATAGGATTCTGGTCTAATTCTAGTGGCAAGCCTTGATGGTCGATAGAAAAGATTTAACACATTGTTGTCCGGTTATTTCGTAATTGAATGTGAAATTAAAACAATCTAAACTAAACTTTATTTATATTTTACCAACATAATGAATTGAAATTAAATATTTGATATACATGTCTTTTACGTGACTATACAATTTGTTTTATATCGCCCTGGGTTTCATAAATTGAAATGATAACGTGAGTGCAAACACGAGTTTACCGGTTACTCGTCACCGGTCAACGATGTGTTAATTCAAGAATTTAGGAAATTTTCAAGTTCACTTTGAGTTTTATAGACCTAGGATTGCGAAGCAACAACTGACTCGCGGTCAGGGGCCAATCGACAATTGTTTCTACGATTGTTGCTCGGTCCTCCATCCGAGAGAGCGCGAGAGTACAAAAACTCTATTTCTCAACAATTCTCTCATGCTTTCATTCTTTATTTTCCATGTTCTTTACTCCCCGAATTATGAAACGTCCAACGCAACCCTCTTCGCAGTTGCATCCCTTGAATCCCGCTGGAAAAATTCAATCTTGGAGGAATTACCGTACACGGTCAACCGGTTGCCTCCGGGTTGCACGGTTTATCGGGTCGGAGACTGATCCCGTTCCGCTAGGCGTATTTCCCTTAAACGTTGAAAAATGTCCAGCCATCAATTGCAGCGATACTGCAAGCTTCTTTGCGTGCCGCCTCCGTTACACGGTGCATTTCATTTTTCGCCGCGAAGTGTCGATAGCAGCTCGCCCATTCCATGGCCCGATACGATATCAAACAGTTCATTTCTTCGACCTTATCCCGACGAAGGGAGGGCAACGCGGGGGAGAGACTGGCTCCTTTCTCGCTGCATCATGCAAACCGTTACACGGATAAGTCCATCAATCTTCCCCCGGCCACCGAGATCCTCTTCGCCGTGGTGTTTCGCTGGTGTTTACCTTGCTTCAGTCAGGGAAATCGCGGGGAACTGGCTCGTCGATATTTCGAGGATGGCCGCAACCCTCCCGCGTCGGAGGGAGTCTTGTTTATTCGTTCACCGCGATCCCCAGATTGCCTTATCCGATAAATTGTCCTGGCCTATATAGGAGAGCCAACCTCGGCGAGGCAACGCTGGATAACGCCAGGAGAGATGCAAATGCAATTTCATTCATTGATTGGCGTCGCCATGGCGACGAAGACGCAAGACCGACTGACGTCACTTTGATGTCTTTCTGCGCCCCCGGGGGACGAGGACCAGCGACGGAGGACGGGTCCGTCTCACGGATTAGAAAATAGTCCGCGGGCCTGCAATCACGTGGCGTGAATAGAGATTGCGGTGGAAATTACGTAACGACCGGGAGAACGTGGCGTGCCGGTGCATAGTATCTTTGGGAGGATCTCGGTGCTCGATGGGCAACGTCGATCGACGACTTGTCGCTCGAGCTTTTATCTGTCTTCTTGATTAACCTGTTTCCTTAAAGCGAGAAACTAATGTTGCGGCAACTTGGCGACGAACGCGTCGAGCTCGTCTCGAAATTGACGAGGACCCTCGTCAGGGTTGTCTCGTTTTTATTTGAGTACCGCAAAGGGTAGACTGTTTGATTCAGGGGTTCTGAGATTTAGGAATGATATAAATGGAATATTTAAAATTATACGAGGAAGGTATATTTCCACAGTCCTCCTTGTACTTCCGTGATAAATGGATTAAATTTGAAAGGGATATTTAAGCTGACTACATTTTTCTTCTGGATAGCCTCACTAAAGAGTCCATTAGCAAATCCCGGGCGAAACTCGGTAATTTTTGCTTTTAGTACCAAAGAAGATACACGTCTTTGTACTAGTCTTCGCGAGTTTTAAAGAGAAGATGTTTTTACGCCTCTTTAGATATTGTAACGAAGTACAGTTGTATTTACCGTCTACAATCCCTGGCCATCGAATTAGGACCACGTATAAAAATTTCACTTTTATATCTATTCAGGTGGCCTAACAGTATGTCATATATGGAAAATTGTCTTAAATCATTCCAATTATTACTAAATACGTTGATAATGTTGTATATATAACAATAGATTTTTTATTATCGTGGTGATAATCAAATTGTATATGTGACGAGCGTTTATAGAAAATATCTGGAGCCTTCTTAAAAGAAAAGTTTATGAATCTCCAAGCACCACATGTCACAATTGGAAGCAAGAATTACAGATATTTGGGAAAATGATGAAGATATAAAGCATATGATCAAACAATGTATGCGGAGCATGCCGGAAAGGATACAAGCTGTTATTAAAGCAAAGGGTGGAAATACAAGATATTAACAATATTATGTATAGTGGTAGTGTATTGTGTTAGTAGTTAATAAATTATATCGGTATAATTTCAACAAGCCTTTCAATTTTACGGAAAACGTGAAAAATGCTTAAAATTTTGTAGTGGTCCTAATTCGGTGGCCAGTGACTGTATATTAAGTGGAAATAATGGTTATGTTTAAAAATTGGATTTAGACTGCTTTACAAAGAACCATCTCTATTATTGCAAGTGTCGTGTAGTTGAATAAGCTCATGTCACGTGTTAGGGACGATGTTCTGTCATCCGGGGTGAGTAATCCTATGTCATGCGGAACGTTCGCAGTTGCTTGACATCGTCTCGTGAGAAGAAACGGTAATGGTTTCCGAGGAAAAGCAATACAGTGTTAATGGATCAGTAGTTTTCTTCATTCAAAGTAGCTTAAGCGGCTTGGAACATATGGTAGTTTAGTAAGTAAAAATTTCTCTATAAAGGTACACTTTTCTCAGAAACGGTTAGGCCGATATTAACAAAATTTTACACACTTCCTTTTTAATAGTAAAAATG
Organism: Hylaeus volcanicus; assembly: GCF_026283585.1. NCBI lineage: Eukaryota > Metazoa > Arthropoda > Insecta > Hymenoptera > Colletidae > Hylaeus > Hylaeus volcanicus. The sequence goes on from NC_071976.1 coordinate 21,662,209, forward strand.
AATGAAATACTGACAACACACCAAGCCCATAATAATTTAGTACCATCTTTTACCGTCTTGTAATTCTGTTCTACGTCAAGCGCATCTGTGAAGCAGCAAAGTTTTTTATATAAATCTTTCCAGAAATTCTTTAGAAATAGAAAAATTAGCATTTGAAAAAAGCTCGCTGGGATTTCCGACCACTGTGCAGTGGCGCGTTATGGAAAAACCAATCGAGGCGAGGAAACAATGTGACGAACGAACGAGCAGCAAACCGTGTAGCTTCGTCGATTCCGAAACGGATGCATCGACTCGAAGCGCCCAGTAGCTCCAGTCAATTCAGTCGATCAACATTCGTTCCGTCGGCCGACTGCTCTGTCAAATATTCCTTTCGAACGAGCACGTCGCGCTCGCACGCGCAAATGCAGAACAGTTTCTTCGTGTTCGTCGAAATACTACGCGACTACGTACACGACACGCTAATCCAACGATATCGAATTCTTGATTTCCGGCCGTCTATTTCCATCCATTGACAGATACGTAAATACTAATTGCTGCATGGAATTTATTCGAAAATTCGACTAGTAGATCTTAAGATAGATCATGATTTTGATGAAGACGTATATTTTGGATGAGACTTTAATAGAGAACAGGATTCGATTGCTAGAAATTTATAATAGGATGTGGGAGATGAAGGTTAGAGTCAGGATAAGATTAATCCAGAAAGCTGAGAATTCGTATGTTTGTGTATGTTTATATTGGGTATTCGAAAAAGGTTCGTGGCGTTTCTCAACCATTTGCATGATTTCGTTCTGTGATTGGTCGACCACAGCGTGATGTATCTTTGACATGAAAATTTTGATAACCCATTTTGTCCGTAAAGACTACAAAATTTGTTCACAAGCCTGCATAGCATACTCGCCTTGATCGAGCGACGAAACTTGACGAACTTTTTCGAATAGCTATTATATCGTTGAGAGTAAGATGTGGCCCACATTTCTGGTGGGCTGCTCGATCTGATCTCAAATATTTCCAACTCCTGGGCGAATAAAATTCCATCTTTTCATCGAATCTTGAAGTTCGAAGAGACGCTCTTTTCGGTCCTTCGAACGTTCCAAAAGGGGCAGCTGGAGTTAGCTTTCACCATGAACTATCTTGGACAGCGTCCGTCGGATGCTCGACGATGTCTGCGCGGAAAAAAGGGCGCTGAATATGGCAGAGGACAAAAATGAAAGACTTCTTCCGACCAAATGACCGAGCCAGATTTTGTTCCCGTTCTGTCCCGGCTCCGTACCATTCGTCTGTTTCGTTTAAACAGCTTTCTGCAGAGTCGTCTAGTCAGATTCTTCTCTCTATTTTTCGACGTTCCTTTTATATTTCTCTCCCGCTTTTTTTTCGGTCGCGTTTCCTCTTTTTTGCCTGTTTAATCGGCGTCTCTCTGTCCTCGTTTTCCTCCACTTGTTTGCGCCGCCCCCACCCGCGGGATTTCGCCCCCTCCCCCCCCGTCCCTCATCCCCATCTTCCAATGGTGTCCGCAACTTCGAATTCCACGTTGGCGCGGCACAATGCAAGTAAACTGAACGCGTTGTTGGAGATTTCCTTTTCCACGTCCTCTGGCGATATCAATATTCCTCTTTTTCGTTTCGAATCGACGAATGAACGAAACAATAAGGAGCTGACTTTTTGTCAATCTGTCCATTTCAGAATTTTTATTTCTCCGGTCTGTCGAAGCAATTGAAATGTGATTTTTGTCGCTCTCTTTAGAAATACCAAATTTCCTTTTTATTTTTGTTTAACTATTCCTTAAGAAAATGGAAAGAACACTTTTTCTTACACTTATCGTCGTTTCAAGCAAATTTTCCGCCACCTTCGTCCAAGGTTTCAATTGCATTTATATTTCCCATACGCTCTCGATGCTCTCCTTTATATTCGCGTCTGTTGTTTCCTCGCCTTTTTTTGGTTGTCGCGTAAAGACATAAAAAGTTGCAATAAAACGGCACCGTGGATCTTCCTTCTATTTGCAATTTCTCCCTAGTCGCCATACCATCCTCCTTTTGCTCCTGTTTGCGAGGAAGAAAGTTCTCGAAATCGCTTCTACGTACTCGAATAGAAATACCAATACGTAACTCGAGTAAACTCGCCAGAGAATTTGTCGAGCTGCGTGAACTGCATGAAAATACTTCGGCCCTATTCTCCCGCAATTTTTAAATCAACATGCATTTTTCCATATAAATGCCCGATACAAACTACGCTGCATCCTACGATCCAAATGCATGTGTTTACCAAAGGATACCTCGTTTACCAGTGCGTAAAATCGACCCACGAAATGTTCACAAAAATGTTGCACACATTTTACGTTGCTTCAAATGGGTATTATCATTTATCATAAATATTGTTGTTATTCAATTTGGTCGATAGAATGACGCTGACAAAATTTAATATCATATAGTATCTCTTACACACTGCCTCTTAAACTTCAGTGAACAGGATAAAAGTAAATATCGTACCAATATCCTATTAGTAAGATTCAACAAATTTGTGTAATATAATATGGAATACTATGCGTAGTGCTACGTGTAATACTGCATTTATTCAGAAGTTTCGTAGAGTGTGCTTTCCTCCAACTCATCATAACTTCGAAACTAAAGCTCCATCATTCTATACTCGCATAACATTTTCTCCCCGTTCCACGCTCCAGACTCGCTCCCCGATATTAACGCAAAAGTAAATCCACCCGAAACGTGGCCAAATTCGAATTAATCCGTCACCCAAACGATCCAGAACCTTCTCGATTAGTCGAACGCTCTCGAAGCATCAGCCCTCGTCAGACCTAACACGTTTGCCGTGGTTGGCGATACGAAAGGGTGGGTTTCGAGGAAATTAGCACGTTTCGCGGCTGATTGACACGACAAGTTACGCACCCTGACAGCAGGAATTGCGTAAGTGTTATCACCGCAGCGCGTGGGCGCGTCGGGCCGCGCTAAACGCGCGTCGAGGGTGATCGGGGAGGGAACGAGGTGTCGGGGGAGCCCGCACCAATACCCGATTCCCGTTCCCATATTTTTACCTCGCGCCGAACTGGAAGATACATCTAGATAAATGCGGCGAAACGTGCCGTCGGTGCCGCGATCGGGCAAGTTTCGTCCAGCTGCGGCAGCGGCGCGTCCATGGAACGGGGACAGAACTTTTTTGGGGGTGAGATTTACCGCAGGCGACGGGCGTCGATGTCGCAGCGACCGTCGCGGTCTTCTATCGAGTGTGCTCGGTCCGCTGGGAGCACCGCGACCTCGGTTTTTTCCTATCGGAAGAGTCTTGGACGCGGAGGACATTAATTCTCGCACCTCGGACGTGGAAATTGGAACTATCGTAGGCAAATCAGCAGTTCTGCAATGTAGGATGATGACGGTAGACGGTGTTTTCCCGAGGGGAAAGATGATCGAAAGGAATGCTGATATTTATGAATGTTTTTGAAGACACTGGATGTTTAAATAAACATGTATTAACCCATTGCGTTCCTATGTCGAGTGCAATAGGTTAATGCTTAAGAGAAATTAGAGATATACTTGAAATATGCAAGGATACAGTCAGTTTTCTAAGTATTCGTATTTTCAATGTCTATTGGAGAAATTTTCCTAAATTAAATTATAGATGTAATGGTTCCGAATAAATTTTTGATTATAAGTATATACACGTGTACAGTTTATTCATATACGTATTTATAATAGAACATTTATTTGGAAAGATCAAACATATTATTTAATTTAGGCCAATTTCTTCGGTAGACATAGAGGGTACAAATACTTATGGAACTGACTGTATGTGTTCATGATTTCAAATCGATAGATCAAGTTCCAATCATATTGATATAATATTGATATAATATTGATATTCTCCTTAATTAACAGCCCTCTAATGATGGTATTCACGAAGACTTTGCCAACACCGCAGAAAAGAACATATCCTAACATATTAAACTATCTTTAACATTAGTTCCCTAACGTCACCCAGTGAACCACGCTCCCGACCAATCGAAACTCGACGACATAGTTCCTCCTCGATTTCGAACTGCCGCTAGAATAAATACGTACAACGTTCAAAATTACTCAATGCCGAGCGGGATCGTTGTCTCCGCGGCTCGAACCGGATTACAGCCCTCAAAGAAACTATCGGGGCGTGCTCCGCCGTCACTCGTATTGATAAAGATTAACAGTGTCTCCGAAGCTCCTCGTCTATTCTCCTCCCTCTGGAAAAGATTAATCATAGCTTAAGACCGGGTCTCGGCCGAGGGACTTTCCCGTGGCTCGAAATAATCCTGAAAAGAATCTTCGGAGGACTCCTACTTCGGGATACCGCGAAAGAAAGTATCGAAAGCGGCTTTCTTCGGCGCGTGCTCGATGCATAAACGATCAGATTAGCGGAGGGGACTCGGAGAGATTAATTATCGGGGCCACCAATCTTAATCGTGGCTAATTCGAAGGGCAACGCGACGCTTGCTGACAACGCGGACGATTTATCTATCGCACGGGGCATTTTTCACCCGTGGCGAAGTCGCTCGATAGTAAAGCAAAAGGGGAGTAGGCAACGACGACGTTGACCTCGACCGAGTGGCTATAGCCTGAACACTTCCTGGCCAACCCTGCTTAAAAGGCTGGAAAACAAGGGCGGGTAGGCACGAACGCTGGCGCAATTTTTTACTGGACAAATTCGATCTGTCTCCCTCTATTCTCCTGTGCACAGATACACAAGAGAGAAGCCCCTCCCGGGGGTGAGAAACGTCGAGATTCTCGTCCGTACCCTCGTTCATCGCCTCGCTACGCCTATCCGATCTTTGTTTTATTTGTTTATTTATCTGGCGTGCTCGGACAGACCCATTATTCCACGTAAGCCACACGGGCTACAAACAGTGGGAAATATGAAACAGGCGACATCAGCGACGAGAAAAAATTATGATTGCATTAACCCATTACGCGCTGCAGAAGGAAAATATTTTCTGGAACAGGGATAAAGTGCACTTTTATAATATGCATTCATCCTCCGTTCAATTCATCGTTCACGCGCATTTTTCTTCCTTCTATTTATTCTCTCGGCATTAATTTCAATCGATTCGTCAAAATACTCGTATTACTGGCAGTAAAAAGATGTGTTTCTTTTTTATCTTTATATTCCTCGACGGAAGTGGCCGCGTTAAATAACAAGCAGCCGTCCCCAATCGCGGGTTGGCGTTCGTTCCGCGGCGAATTTTCCCTAACAGGGAGAAAAAACGACGTGGCCCGCGCGGCACGAAAATAAACATTCGAATTGATTTTATTATATCTGTTCACGGTGGCTCTGGACGCCCACCTCGGAACGCCTCGCAGTATTCGATGCCTTTGATGCAACCTCCCGTGTCGGTCCAATCTAGTTAGACTCATTTATACAACGAATTGCCGCGAACACGGCCAGCTCCACTTTGGAATACAATTTCGAGCAGTTTTTAGCCCCGTAGCTTTTTTGCGTCGCTGTCAAGGGGGAGAGGAGGGTAGTGCTCTGTGAGTGTCAATTGCGGGAGAGCTTTCGTCGGTTTTAAAAAAATTTACATGGATGAGATGGAAGTTGGGAGGAGCAGGGAAATTAAACGAGAGGAGTTTAGGAGTTAGAAGTTAGGAGATAGAAGTGTTAGGAGGAAGTTATCATTAGGTTGACCTGATGGATAGGTGAATTCTGAGGACTCTTTTTTATGTAAATACTTTGAGGAATGAATTTATTTTACGTTAACGAATTTTAAAGAACAAGGCATCAATGCTCTACTTGTCCTTATATCAATATACAACTGCTCTCAAATAAAGAAAAGTCGGTTCTAAAAAATTGAAATCGATGAGGTGGAAGTTAGGAGGAGCAGGGAAATTAAACGCGAGGAGTTAGGAGATAGGCGATGCTCTGAAATAAATTAGAATTCTTGACTCGCCTATGAATTCTATAAAAATTACAACCCGAATTGCCCAATCGAAGTTTCCATATTTTACATCGATCGAATAGTTACCCAGAAGAATAACCGTTCACTCGTAGGAGTCACACGAATCTCCGTTTTCGAGTAAGGTTCCGTTCGTCGACGGCGTCCTCGAGCGACCGCAAAAATGGTTCCAGTTTCCGGGATCCGGTTTAGCTAAACTCGAACACGACGCTTGGATGCTCGCCTTGCACGGGCATTTCGAGTGCGTCTTGGAGTGCATCTTGGAGGACAGGGGGTTTCTCGGATCAGGAGCAGCCTGGATGCTAAACCGCATAGAATTTATCGATGTTGACGGAGCACTCACCTGTTCGTGTCACGTTCTTGGGCGCTGGGATTCGCCTCGGGAGACCGTGGCATCGGTACCCGTGTAGTAGAGTTCCGTCGAACGCGTCTCGAGCCCGTGTCGCAACTGCGCCTGGCCGCTGTCGTTGGAATTATTTCTATCGTTTTGTTCGCCATCTTTTCGAGCAACGCGCGAAATTAACGCCAGACACGAAGGAGCGGGGTAACGGGGGGCCGCGCCCCCCCCGGGGGGGGGGTGGTGGTGGTGGTACGAATACTCGGCGACAAAGGCAGTTTGTCGGAGTTAACAAGTCGCTGCGGAAACGACGCGGTGTTGTCGGTTGCGAAACTGTTATTTGGAGCGTGTTAGAGTTTTCTTACGTTGGATTGTCAGGAAAAGTATCCAGGTCAGTTGCCTGGACCGAAATTGATCGCGACTGTGACTCTGCTCGATGGTACCTCGTTAGAGGCGAGCTAACTATCTTCGCGATTGCAAGTATTTGAATGCTACAGAGATAAGATACTTCTTTGTATTTTTATGTATAGTAGATGGTGCACAATAGATTCTTGGAAGGGTTTTGTGGATTTTTATAGATTTTGTTATTAAGAGGGAGTTAGTGTACCACTGTTGTCGAGCGTAATTATGATTCAGTCTTTAATATTCGAAGTGAATACGTATGTAATATTTTGTATAGCTACTCTATGAATCACTAAAGAGGATAAGAATTACGAAAACTTGAATAAAGTTGTAATAAACCTGACAGAATTAATTAATGTCGAGGAGTATTCTTAACAGACATCGCCACAAGTAGAAACAGGCAGTAATGGTCAGACATGATCAAATCGTACTCGTACGCGCAATCGCCGATTATTAAAAATCAATATCTTCTAAAACCAAGTCTTAAACATAGTTTATTTAGTTTAGCAAACAATAGTTTCAACTATTATTTATCTGAAAAAAAAATGAATTCCTGAAAAGGTTAAATAAATATCCAACTCCGGCGTGAAAGGATTAGCGTACTCGGCGCGTCGTTAACATCGATAAGAAAGTTCTCAGCGGTTGAATCCTGTCGCGATTCGACAAGTTCCACGAAGGAGCTCTATCGCGGAGAAGTTCTATCGCAGGCAAGCCGTCGCAGTGAGAGACGTAATTGCGAAACACCGTAATAAAGCCAGTTAAACAAACTCCGTCGGCTAGCTAATAATGAGAATCGAATCAGGAAGCCCTTCGTTACCCTATCTCCAGAGGGATTGGCGACTCGATGGGCACAAGATCCACTTCCGCTTCCTCGGGGCTAACCTCGGAGAAATATCGTCCGCTAACTGTTTCCCCGACGGTTTAAGAACCACCCCCAAATCGGGCTTTATTGATTTTCCCCGAGTATGATTACGTGGCTATAAAGGAACGCCGATTTGCTTTCTCGAACGACTTCTCCACTTGTTGGAAAACCATCGGCTAATCGAGGCGAATTTATTTCATATTTAAACCACGCGATCAATGGTAAATGAGACTTGTGCTGCGTAAATAATTTAACGTTTGAATATTTTAGAGATATTCGAAGGCTGGGAAGAAAGACATAAATTTTTACTCGAGAGAATAAAGAGTTAAACACTGCTTAAAATAAACCAATCGATCGCTCATTGTTTTTTTAATGAATGTAAATTACTACACCAAGTGCTCGAGACAAATTAATTCAATAACTCCTAAAATATTATTCGAATATTCGAATACAGTGGAGTCCCACCATCTACCAATGGGTCGAAGGAAAACAATGTCGACTAACCTAACATGAAAACGAAGGAAATTTCTTCCAGAAAACGTCCAAGTAATATTTTCAGAACAAATAAGAGTTTGTCTTTAACCGCACCACGTATCCGTTCGAGTTTAAGGATCTCGAAGACCCCTCGATGAAGCTGTAACGTTGACGAAGCATCGAGATTGTTTCCCGTGCGAATCCTCCAGAGCCTCGAGTCCCGTCGAAGACATCATTTTCATTTTTACTGAAATGAATCGCTCGGAAAACCACTACCGCCGTCTACTCTCGACGGAGTCTTTTCTTCGCTAAGAAAAACCTCGGGAGATGAGTGATGATCACCGAACGCGTAATCTGAAACGAACCAATCCAGAGTTTCCACCGAATAGAGCGCGTGGAAAGTTCCGCGGGATTCCCGTCGCGAAATAGTCAGGCGCATTTCCATCGAGCCTTCCACCGCTACAAATGAGATCGATTTCACTCGAACGATCTTTCGTTACAACGCGACTGCGTCCTAGCCTCGTATGAGTCATACCGCGTGCATGGAAGCCCCGTATTTTCGAACTTTTGTCCAAGTCGGTCGCAATTTGATAGTCTCGGGGAACCAATTTCGACCGTATTATAGCTTCTTCGGTTCGGACAACTTTCGAGACACTGTTCGACTTCCTGCACTTCTAGTGTGCCTCTTGAGGGAAGAAGTTGAAGAATAGAATTCAAACAGATACTTTGATACTGTGATACATTATTTTAGAGGCGCTCAATGGTAATTAGGAGTCTCTGAACACTTACTCGATTAAGATAATAAATGCAAATTCAAGTAGTGGTGTATTTGGTTATTTCAAGGTTTTTTACCTCTGAATTTACAATACAAATGTACAGATTCTGGTAGCTTAGTAGAAATAAGGTCCCACGTAAAAATTTATTGTGTGATTAAATCATATTATACAAAAGCCAAGTCAGTGGCATAACATTATGCAACGCACACGTGTGCTTTCCAGTATCTTCTTCTTTCCTTTTCTAGCCATTTTTCCATTCTTCCCCTTCATCCACGACGATAATCGACTGGAAATCCGATAAACCGTGACCGAAGAAGCGACAAAGCTGTTAAAACGATGAAGCCCCGATCATTATTTCGCGAAACGCGACGATAAAGTTGCGGCTCGACGTAGAAGGAAAACAAAGAGAGTTTATACGCATTCGCGTCCCCTCGTGCGGGATTTCGTTTCCAGGAAGGTAAATCGCAGCCGATTAAGCTGACATCCGGTCCGATTCTTTCTCGATTCTGGCGAATTTGCTTCTGGGGGAGGACTGTTCTCCGAGGCAGGCGATTACCATCGCCGATCGAACGAAATTCCCTCCAAGACTGCGCGATCTCGTTGCAGTCGGCCGTTGATGGCGTTTAAATCGCGTTTAGGTTCGTTTCCAGCGCAATTAGGGGGAGTGCTGTATATAAGCGTACTTGGCAGGTCCTTAGATAACAAGACGCTGAACGTAGCACGATTTTCTTAACCTTCGATAGCATCGGTGCATTAAAAAATTGTTTTCAGTGTTTAGATCTAAGATGATTATTCTTCTACTTCCGTCCTATTTTTTCCCGACACTACTGTCTTTAAGCTTCATACTCTGCGTTCTTTCTTTTCTATTAAGTTTTTAATCAGTCAGCTGTGCGGTCCTCATTTCAGCGCGCACCTCCGTGTATCGTGAACATAAAGCTTACGACAGGAATAATCGTCAAACACAGAGTATTATCGAACCGCAAAGACGGCTATATATTAGGTCGTCCCAAAAATTCACGTCACTTATACTTCTGCTATTCAAATTAATACGTGAAACATACTCTTAAATAATCAACGGTAACTAAATTTTACGCACAACGAGTGTACTCGTCAATCACAGCTGACTGGTTAATGAATCGATTATTTACTTACGTATAACTTCTTCGTTTCAGATCCATCTCCTACAAGCAGTTATTTCATTTATAAAGTTACGTCCACTCAAGCGTTAGACTTATTAAACTCCAACCTATGAAAATTAATATACAACGCAAATTAATTTCACCGATATTATTACACCGATATTGGCGATGGAAGTTATTTTTCCAGGCCATTTTATCGAATACTTCCTTGTGTAATATAGAGGCTGTTCTCCAAGATACCTTGGTTCTTCTGCTGGGATACCCGCGAAACGGACAAGCAGGAACGTTAATTCCACCTTGGCTCGAACCGCCACGAATTCCATAACTTCGTACGGTACCGCCCCCTCGAACCTGGGGCCACAAAAGCTACCCTTTTTCCACCGTTCCCCTTCCACGTTGGCTTCTTAATCGATAATTGATTTACGGGACAGGCTGATTGGAAGAAACGGGACCGAATCACCCCAGAGGAGCTTATCGAATTAACCGCGTAAACCGCTCCAACGTCCATCCGACGATTTTATTTTACCTGAGGGGTGGGCGAGGGAGAAACGTGCAAGAATCCAGTTAACCGTTTCCCCCCTAATCGACAATAGGGTCGCGCGACTTTATCGCGAACATTTATACGCGGAATGGATTCGGCGTTCCTCGGTGGAAACACCTTTATCCTCTTAAAGATGTTCTCGAAGACTCGCAATTACGTTAAAGTAGCCTTAACAATGGAGGGGAAAAAGGAAGGCTGCAGCACTTCGAATTACAATTTGCTGGCTTAAGCCCGTTACTAAGTCGCCCTCGATTACCCGGAATGACGGAAAAAGAAGAACTGAACGCCGGCCACGAGGTGAAGTATTGGAGACACGGCCGTTTGAAAATTCTCTTCTGACCGTGCTCGAGGGAATCTGGAGGAAACTGTTAATTGGCGCTTCCCTTTCCGACGGGCCAATTGTTGCGAAATAGTTTCGTTGCGTTTCAATCGCGTGAAAATATTTGGAATTTCTTAGTCGTTGATTCTGAGTGGCGAATATTTCAGTACCAGTATACATCCCAGATTCATTTCTCGGTGGGAATCTTTGATCAACTTTGGACTCGATGAAGTTTACATTTTTGTAACGTTTTTGCTAGTAATCTTAGCATTGGTATCTTTAATTCGGCAGAGCATGTGTTCCGATACGTCAGTGATCCCTAATAATACCCTGAAGCTGAATGTCCCAATGATACACAGATGGTGCAAGTGCAAAAGACTTCAAAAAATATGTTGGTCGCCACGTCACCCAGAAAGAACTATCCATTTAGGAACTAAAAAAATTAATTCCAAACGTGAGACAACAATGAAAATAAATCTGTTAAAAAATGAAGTACTACGACAGATGTTAAATTATCTAATGTTCGATCATTTCGAGAAAAAATGTTAACATCGTAGAAATTTTCATGAGTTGCGGCTTGGCAGCCAACGTGTTAATTAATTTCTGTGCACAAATATTGTAATTTCACTGTGAGTATAATTTTCCTCCTATGAGGAACGTTCCTGCTCGTCGATTTTCGCGGCTAGCCGAGGGCTGATCGATGAGCGACCAAGATACGTTGCGAACAAGTTCTATATTGAATGGAAAGTATTCGATAAAGTGCCCCGGGAAAATAACTTCGCTCGTGCATCGCTTGGAAATCTCCTAATATTGATGTATTAATATCGGTTGTTACGAGCGAATCCGTATCGATAGGAAATAACTCTCTCGCGATATTCAGGGAGAAATTTGATCGACGCCATTCGGTGGATGAAATCGAGAACGGACGCGAATATAAATTCCCTGTAAGTTTTAAGCGCAGGTGTCTCGCGTGAGGTTTAATCACTCATCGGAAATAGTATCGTCGACTCTAAAAACGTGTCCCCGACGAGGGTCGTTTCCTTCACGGAAAAAGGATTTTCCTTTCGATTTTCAGATATGAGCTGCCATGTATTTAATTTTCTCATGTTGCCCCAAACTTCCGACTGAGTTGTTACGTTCGACCTGGATATCTCTGTTTGCCAGAGTTAAATAAACTTAAATAGATTTGGAAAAACTGGAGCGGGATTGAAAAGCTTAACTGAATTTTTAAACAGATTTAAAGAAGCAGTATGCTACGAGCATATATTTAATTGTAATTGAACTTCTCAACATGAATTTTCAGATCCTCTTTGGCAATATTATACAATGTTTCGTGGGTATATACAAAATATAAATCAAATGCTGGATGCATATCAAAATGAAAATGCACACGAAAATAATTTTCCCGGTTCGATGTGTCCAAGCATTCGAAAAACCCCACCGGCCAAATGACCTAAAAAATTAGCTTCCAGTGGGTGGATATCGCGTATGGAACGAGAACAATATCGAAATTAATAAGATCGATGCCAGCGTTGATCAACGGGACCGCGGACAACAACGCGAGAGCGAAGCTGATTTACATTTACCCGGTGAATTTTAATTAACAGCCCTTAATTAATCCTCCACTCGGGCCTGGGGAGGGGGGGTTGAAGCTTGCGCATAAATCTCGCTACAATCCAATTCCGTAAAAACTCGCGCTGTCCCGAGAACGGAAGAGCGGCGCGCGTCGTTCGTAAATCTTCTTTAACCTCCGACGATGCCACCGCTGATCCGCGCGAAAATCTGATCATCGATGCGGCTGAAACGCGCCGTCGACGCGGAATGCAAAGAGGGCGACGCGACTTCGCTCCTTAAGGGGGTTTTCTCAGGTCGAGGTTGAAAAAAATGATTTATGCATTAAAGGGAGTTGGGAAGAAATAAAAAAAAAAAAATAGCGACGAGATGTCTGCAACATATAGAACATGGATAAATAAATAAATGGCGTTGAACTCTCTGACAAAAATTGAATAATGATGAAGTTTGATCATATTATCATCACGTAAATATGTTAATCCATTCACTCCAGGCAAATTTAAGGCTTTTTGCCTTGGGCGCCAAGATTTAATGCAGAGGTGTAATCTAGGTTATTATTTTGATAATAAAATGTAATATTAAATTTGTTGTTTTAAACAGAAAATTTACGTTCTTCTTTTGCTATAATTCGTGACTCGAAAGGCTATCAACTTATCCCTTGAGTAATCGCAATTAACTATCGAAACTTCTAGATTCTTATCGATGAATTATTACAATCTTTGAATTCACAAGCGTAACTTCAGCTCATCCATTTTACTCTATTCGTACACCAGTAACGCCAATGCATCCTCCTGTAAAAATAAAAAAAGTCTTTTATATGATCAATCCTCAAGTCGCCCCGGCTGAAAGCAAGAATTTATCTCCCTGGCGAATTATTTCCCTGGCGGCGAAGTCGCAAAAAAAAATGTGTACGTTTGGAGGGTTGAACCGTGGTTCGATTCAGGACACGCCGAAACGATTGTTGTTTGCGTTCCGATTGGGCCATTGTGCCGTAGGCAAATTGACGTCTACGTTGCCTGGTTTTGCCGCTGTTCGAAACGCGACCATAGCATCGACGTGCGCGCTTCCCAGCGCTCTGCGGCGAAAGGAATCGACGTCGAGGGGACGAAAACGACCCGGAAAAATGTCTGTCGCTTCCGATACCGCCGGTTGTCCCTTGGCACGAGCGTGTTCGACCCCTCGTCATCTCGTGGAAAACGGAACCGCGCTCGTATGGAGTCTGATCACGAACCGACTCTTGCCGCTGTCGCCGTATATTCTGTAAATCTGTCCATGACCAGTGGCCACCCCCATTTATTTGCCCTCTGTTTTTTTGGATCGCTGGACGTCGCTCCAATGAGAATCCCAGAGACGGGGGAATTGATTCTGTCAGAAGTGATTTTTGCTTCTGACGGTCAGGGATCTTTCGAGCCGGAAAGCCGCAAGAATTTTGGCTGGATTGTGCAATAGTCGAATTTCAAAGGATGCAAGGCTTCTCGAAATTCGAATCATTGAGATATCGCAGGATTTGTCCGCATTAAATTGTCCTTTTTTTTCTGATGGAAGGAGTTAGAGAGATTTTGAGGAACGAAGCCTTGTATCATTTATGAATTTTCAGAGAAGGTTTACGTTTTGGTGGTGTCTAGGAATAAATTTACGCAAACCTCGGATTGATTTATGAGATCTACGACGTACCAGTCCTGGTACGTTGGATCTCTTTTCAGAAATGTGATTACAAAGAAAAAAAAATAAAAAGAAGATAGTGAAACTTTCATAACAACGGGCTACGAAAAGGAATTGGTCATGATTCATAAATGAAGACGGACGCCAGGAGCATCGTCGATAAATTAAAAGTACAAAAATCAATATCCTCCGTGCCGGAGGCAGCACACCTGATTCAGGTTGCATGCACCCCGCGATGGAAGACCTCTTTAAAAACTCCTTCAAAATGCAAACAGCTTTTTTGCAATCTCTCCAACTTTTATTGAACTATCATTTTTACTGCCCCCGTATACCGTATACATTCTGAATTACATACTTCCGGAGGAGTTCGTTCTCCCGAGAAGAAAGATCTTAACCACCGCCATCATAGTTAAGGAATTCTATAATTCATGAAGTGAAATCCGAAAGTCAATATATTGATTCAGGATTATATGTACTTTTATTTGTACCAACATTTAATTTGAAACATTTTAAACAAATGAGCCACGCTCGCATAAATATCCTTTTAAAGAAGATATACCATTAAAATTAATTGCATTTCTTGCAAAAATCATACTTCCAAAACATCAGAAATAATATTCAAACTCGAAGTCTAATAACCCGAGACACATCCACTGTCAATCATAAATTTATCGATATTATTCAGTGAAAAATTATACGAGCGTTGCTCAATATTTGCACCCGCAGACAATTTAACAATGGCAAAACAAATTTCAGAAACACGACATAAGTATTGACCATATGCAACGATATTTTACCAAGCATTTTGTATAATTCACCTGTGCAACGAAGTTGATCGTATTTCTGTTTCGCATCTCTCTCGTTGGATCCCCGTTTCTGGATCAGCCTCCACGTTACGAAGACCCCCCTCTCTTTTACCTGTTCTCCTTGCAGATTCGTCCTCCTGGCCGATATGCGGCCTCCTGGCGGTGGTACACGTTCGACGCGCGCGCGTGTTGCATTGCGGCTGCAGCCGTCGCGCGCTGCACATCCGCTCGGTGTAGCATGCAGTTTCACGCAGACCACTGCTCTGCGGCGTAGTCGGGGTCCATCCACGGCTTAATATGCGGCGAAACTTCCCTATCATCGAGCGAGGAATCCCCTGTTAGCCGTGAAATATCGTTAGCGTATCTCCTTAGACGCGTTACAGTCGCAATGCCCAACTATTGGCTGAAAACAAAGTTAACCGGATGGAACGAAAACGTCAGTTTCACCTCGGTTGGAGCTCATGACCAAATTGCTCGGCGATTGGCTAGATCTTGCGGAGAATTTTGGTGCATGGAAATGCACCGTTGGATGGAATTTAATGTCGAAGGGGGAGAAGGAAAAATTGATTGAGAGATGAAAAAAGCAATAATACTTTGTTTGGGATTAGAATATAGTCGATGGGAGCACGTGGATGTGGTCCTTTTTAGAAACTGTAATAAATATGTGGAGGAAACAAGAAATTTAACAGGATAGTAAAGAGAACATTTTGAGAGGGAAATTTGAGGGAATATTTTAAGAGGGAAATTTGAGGGAATATTCATAACAGATGGAGAGTAATGGTACTTTATTTAAGATTAGAAGATAGTCGATAGGGTCGTGGATGTAATCCTCTTTGGGCATTATGATAAATGTGCAGAAAGATATAAAATTTATCGAAAAATTGGAGGGAATATTTTATACAAATGATACACGAAGGGGAAAATAAAATTTCCTACATCCACCTATGATATAATCTTTCTAGGTGGCAGTTTATACCGGCTGTAGTTGAGAGTTTAAAGCATCGAGTACTTCGTCAGGCAATAAACATGTATAGAGAGCACTCTAATTAGTTTGAGCTGTGTTTATCGATCTCCTAAGGTAGAACCCCGAAAATCGCTGGGATTTCACGGGATCCGAGGAAATTCCAAGTAATTACCATTCAGTAGAAACTTCGTAATAGAAGCTTGACTGCTGCACTACTACCGGAAGTAGTTTGAATTTTTCGGTATTCGTATTATTGTTCCATGATATTTATTCATAGTAGTATATAACCTGTTAAAAATACCAAGACACGTATTCACACACACAAAAATACAAATGAATACAAACAACAATAATATATCAGTTATATAACTAAAGGGGACATAAATAATTTGAAGAAAAGAAGCCATTAATTCAGCAGCAACAGTAGACCACCATTTCTAGCGTGACCGACGACGACGATCGCGGAAACGATCAATGGATCGAATCTGGGTCAAATATCGGCGATGGAATCCTCTAATGGAAAGATTATTTGTCGTTGGTTTCTGCGATAAAGTTAACGAGAGACTACGAGCGTTAGCTCCATCGGGTGAAACATTTATCGACAACCGTCTTCAAGTTCAGCGTAGGTATTTCGGATCAAAGCCGTTCGATTAATGAATCGAACGATTCCCAGCGAAATTTCGACAATTGAATCCCGCCGTGAGAAAATTATTTGTCGATAGTTTCGACGGCGGAGCCCATCGGGAAACGAGGGGCATTAGCTGCAACGTGTATCGATCGCCATCTTCGTTTCTGGAGCGTAGATCTCGCGGTAAAAGTTTCCGAGAAGGTTAATGGACGGAACGATCCCCAGCCAAATTTCGACGATTGAATCTCGCAGTGGGAATATTTATCGATCCCGTTGGATGGGATCTCGAAAATCGTGGCAAGTTCCCGCGGTCAAGAGGGTATTCCGAATAATCGTCGTTAAGCACGAACTTTCTAGTAGAACCTCGGCTGCGGTCCTTGGCGAGTAACGGGCTTTGAATTTTACGACACTCGTATTAAAGTATTGTTCCTATAAAGTTAACGGTGGAACTGGAGCGTTGGTTTCATCGGGTGTAACATTTATCGACCACCGTTTCCGTTTCTGGCGTCGCCGATGGCGAAACCGCTCGATTAATGTGCTTCGATTCCCAACCGAAATTTCGCGAATTGAATATTGCTTCGGTGGGAACACGGAGACCGTGGAAATTGTGCATCGGAGCCTGGGTGAAATTTAGAGCGAAAGTATTTGAAACAGTCTTTTATATAACGAATACTGGCGTGGTTCAAATAAAATATTTTAAATTGAAAGCGAGTTTTCGGGAAAGGAAATAGTTTTACTTTGATAGTCTGACGAATGTAACTATTAATTCTCGTTAACTGTGTTTCAACCTCTCCAATAGAGAAGTGATTCAATTCATAGCAATTAGATTACAGGTCTACAATCGTGGGGAAACTACGACAATAGATCACGAACAGTAAGAGTGTCTAAAATATTCAATACTAGATCAAATCCAAGACTGAAAATCCTTTTTCCTCTAAAATATCTTCTGCAATCAATCAATTTCCTCATGCCGTCAAACAACGTCTCCGCCCCAAAATTGGAGTGAAGTGTTCGAAGCACCTACGGTGAACCAAACAGTCCGTACTCCGCGAAACTATCATCATTCTCATGCGTTATCTGGGTTTCAGTTTCTTCCTGTCGCTTGCCTCGCCCTGGGCCCTCTTTGTTCCTCCAGCCGACAATAATTTATCCGTATCTTTTCGTATCTCTCCACCAGCAAGCGCAATTAAATTTCGCGACGCGCGAAGAAAAACGGGGGCTCGCGACGTTAGAATTATTGTTACCTCGGGTCTGGAAACATTTAATTACGCACGGAAGCATTGCCTTGAACCTTCGTCCGCGACATTTTAACCGGGGAACGTTAATAAAACCTTGACTCGTCGTCTTTCCTTCGTCCGTTTATGGATCTGCTCTCCTCTGATGATGGATCCGGACTTATCGACGCATGAAGGTAATTAGGACTTTTTAGGCGCGACTTCCTTCGATGAAATGTTTTGCGAAAGGCAACTGTTATTATTGCAAAAGCGTATTTATCCTCGTTGCCCGTCTGTTGATAATTCTATACTCAATTTACATTCGTCTATAATAGAATCAGTCGTTTTTAAAAGGAAGATAGTTTTATTTAAGTTTGGTCAAGGAAAATTCTCCTTTGAGATATTCATGCATAGATGCACTTGTGGTCGTTTAGATAAGAGATCTTTGCGAGGAGGATCAGTTACATTCGGTTTCATAAAACAGAAAGTGCTCTAAAACTCTAAAAAATCGAGTATATTCAAGTACATCACTTGCAATTTAAATCAAATTAAAAGCTTCTTACAGAAAGCACTCCTCGAGAACAGAAAAATGTTCGCTACCTTCGACTAGTACTTAAGGTAGTTGTTTCGAGATAGTCACGTTCAAAAATATAATTGGTACACACACACATACATTCGTAATACTCAAGAAATGAGTGTGATAACGCTGACAACCAATGCGCAACTTCTCTACGTTCAGTTTCAGATTTTAACGAATAATATCTCAATAACGACGCGGCCAATAATTCTTTTTTAATGGTTTCTAATATCGGTTTCCGTAACATATTAAATTTTCAGCAAGTTCCTAAATTGCATTTCGATATCAATTGAAAAAATTCACGTGAAAGTCTGTATGTTCCATAAGAGTCAGTGTTAAAACTACAAAGTTTTTATATCGTTTCTCATCAAACTGGGATGGTCAATTTAAATAGAAATAGAATTAAATGTTACATTAAATCACAGAACAATCAGACGAGATTTTATTAAAATTCTCCATTAAATAAATTCATGGAACAATTACCTTAAATTAAAAGATCAAAGTCCTTCGAAGGGTCCCTTTTCTAAACGGAACCACAAACCAAGGACTGGATTACTTTCACAACAAATCCGTCCCTGCTCGTCTCTGTATCTTCGAGGGTTTCCCACGGGGGAGGCCACCATCATAACAGCATTTTCTCGCGTACAAGCCAGAATACAAAGTATCGCGGAGTCTACGAGTCCCGAGAGTGATGGCTGTGCACCACCGCGCACGCTGGATCGGAAGTTATTGCAAAATGAAGAAGCAAACGGTCGTTCTCCGCGAATGCTATTGGCGAACGACGAGATAGCGGTTCTGCAATTTGTTAACATTTGAGCACACGCGCCGTGGGGAATTTTCGTGGCTGCGTTTTCAGTTTCGTCGATACTCTGGTCCGAGGAGGGGGGCACGGATTCCTCGCGAAACTGTGATTTGAATTTTTCATTGACCCCGCGGGTGATACACGGGGAGTATCTAAATCATGATTGAACGGCCCGCTTTGAAATATAATGGCCTCGTCGCGGGCAAATTTATATTCCGTTTTATCGCGACGTTTTACTCGTTTTTTCGATTCGCCGTGCGCGACTGGAACACGTCGAACATCCTAGGGAACGCGATTCGGATGGGAAACGGATATTCGCGTCCTGGTTTAGTTCTGTATGCAGTTGTGAAAGTTCTTGGCGTTACGATAAATTGAAGATTTGTGTAATTGGGATTGGTAGATTGGAATTAGAGTAGTCTCCACAGAGGTTGTTATAGGTTTATTAACTGTAAAGCACAATTTTTATTTGGACCTTTAGAGTGAAGTTATTTGATGAGGTCCTAAGGTAGAATTAATTTCGCATGTTATTAATACAAGTTCAGACTAATTCTTGTCCAATTGTCACTCAATTTATGTAGTTTCAATTAGACCAGTCTCCATGGGGGTTGTTATAGGTTTATTAAATATAGAGCACAAT
>NC_071976.1:21681859-21696244 GCF_026283585.1 Hylaeus volcanicus
GTTATAGGTTTATTAAATATAGAGCACAATATTTATTTGGACCTTTAGAGTGAAGCTATTTGATGAGCTCCTAAGATAGAATTAAATTCTCATCTTTTTAATGGAAGTTCAGGCTGATACCCCAATTTCCACTAAATTTATGTAGTTTATAAGAATCAGATCGAAAAATACACTCAACTAGGATCTCTTGCAATTTAAATAAAAGTAAGTAATGATCACCATGCTTAAAAAGGAAGATGTAACACTCCCACTAAAGGCAAAACTGTATCCTTTACTTTCCATCAACAAGCCTGAAAAAACCAAAGTCGTTTAAAGAGTTCTCCAGCAAAATTTATGTTCTTGAAAATAATTGATTAATGTAGTATCATCACAATTTGAATTTTTCAGTGTTCACGGCTTAATTTATTTGATGACTCCTAAATAACACAGGGTCGATCATCGCCGGAAACATTGTCACGCGAAACATTTAAAATCGCAGCATTTTGATGGCTCGTTGTTCGTAGGGGTTCGAACGTTGTCGCTCAGCCATGACGTCTGCTATTTAAATTGTCGTTCGGCGATCATTTATTTGCACGTTCGCGCGACAAATTTACACAACAGAATTGCTCCCGATTGACGTTATCTCCGTACAAATATGCGGAATCGCACGTCGGATCCGCGTTGCCCGCGTCTCATTAATCGAAAAACATGCAACGGCGTAATCGACGCGCGCGAGTGTAAACAACGGGAGTGGAAACAACTGCGACCAGAAACAACCGAGTGTCGTTTCTGGTGACGCTTTGTCCAACGCGAATGGACAATATTTTGGCGAAAGTGTGGTAATCCTTGATTGTTAGAAGAAGCAGATTTATACAAGTTGAAATTTAAAATTGAAATTAAAATCTGCGTTGTCGATGCTTCCTTCAGAGTTTGAACACGTTTTCCATTGAACCTTCTCTATTGAGTTCTCTTTAGCTGAATACTTAAATTATTAGCAGAAGTTGAAATAAAAACAAGCGTCGAATTTTGTTTCAACTCGAATAACATTCATTTAAAATTTAACGAGAATCGAGGTTAGCTCTTTCTAAACGGTTTTAAAACATGTTGTAACGTGCGGCCTGGCCAGTGATTACTTTCCCACGTCGCCGTCGTTCATACGTGGTCGAGGGGAATAGAACTGTCATGTGTTCCCCCGCCGACGCGTTACGGTCTTTTCGTCGGCCAGATTCTGCCGTGCTTTCGCAAAACAGGGAACTCTATTAACCCACTTCGGCCTGTGCACACAACGGCGCGTAGTCTCGGGGGCTAGAAATATCAAACTAATTTAAAAGTTCCCTTCGTTACGCAGCGCGGCGCCAGAAGAATGCTCCTGGCAGTTTAATCGGGACGAAAAACCGAGCGAAAGTACGTTTAACCGAAACACAATTATCGGACGGTTCGAGTTTTAAGCGGGATGAGCGAGTGCCGCTGAATACAGCGTGATTTCCGTCCGCGTGGGCAAAGTTTTCCGGCTGTGGAGCGGAGATGAAACCATTAATTTATTTTTAACGCGAATGCGGAAGGGCGAAGCAGTTTTATTGCTGATCCGGTCACGCTGCGACTCGAACAGGTTGTCTCAGGAATATTTGCAACACTCCAATTTTTATTTCGAATAAACCTGGTAAACTTTAACGTTGTATCGGGTGAGCTTTAATTACTAGAAGGTAACCCATACGAGAAACGAGAAATCGGGGCACATCAACATACGTGGTTCAGCAAACCTTTTAAAAATTGCTACGTGAATCGCGTACTTGTTCGTACGTAAAATAAATTAAATTACATTTTTTTATACAGATTGAATTAAATTACATTTTTGATATACATTTACTTCAATCGATGATATATACTATATAAAATTGAATTACATTTATAGCACGTATTAGAAGGACTCGAAAGTAATGTCGTTTCTGCGAATCTCAAAACTTACTTATCAAACTTACTTGCATCAGCTCATTGATTTTTATCAATCTTGCATTGAATATTTGCACACTAGATATCGAACAGCTGTTGGGGTGATTACATAATTTCTTAAAAATAGAAACTTATTAAAAACGTATTTGTTTGGATATAAAGTAAAGGAAACATTACTTTTCGATCCCCCTAATAATTAATAAAATTGAATTACATTTAAAATATACCCCAGCAAGTATGCATCCAACAATCTCATAAAAGTATTTATAAAGAACCTCGGCTCTATAAAAGTACCTCATAATCAACCCCAAAGTGTCTGAGCGCACACGTGTCGTTCGTATGGCACGAAATCTCAGGTGACATCTTTGGCAAGAACATTACCTATTCAAGGGAGTATCTACGTGTTCTCGAATGATGGTTCCCCGTACGGTGCATCGGTTTCATCAGCGAGATACATCGAAACGTTTAATCAGAACACTCGGTGGAAACTGTGACGCGCACCGCAGGAATCGTTCCGGTAAACTGTTCGAACCGTACACGAGGAGAGTTGAAATGCTGATCGCGTTTCACGGAGGTGTCTTCATCGCGACCCTGTCGGTTCCCTTTTTTCCAGGCGCAATCTGTACCGTTGGGGTTCGGGGCGCGCTGGCTGCTCAAGATGTAGGCGTGATAACGAACTAATACGGGTTACGGTGTAATCTGCATAATAATACGCGGGCGTTATTGGCCCGTGGATTCCTCTTCGGCTGCATACAGATTCAAAATTACCAGAGACGCCGATGAGTCTCTCTCGCGTCGCAGGCACGCGCGCCGACAGAGGTTGAATCAGCTGGCTACGGAAATCCACGCTTCTTTCTGTCGGTACCAAAAGCTTGATTTACTCCGAGAGTCTGTGGTCTAGTCATTTCAAACGATAGTGCAAGAAATGTTGGTAGTTAGGAATATCAAGTTGGCTACAAAGTTCGTTCGGATTTTAACGCACAAATAAACAGCGATTTTTCCTAGATAAGGAAATGTATTAAGTCTATCGGAAAATTCTGTCCGTTTCGGTTACAAGTTTCAACGAGTATGCGGCGCACATTCGTTAAAAATTATATACAAATTGCAATCACGCTGGCAAGATGTCATAAATAATGATAAAACTTATATTATTCAATAAAATTTATTCAAAGCATGAGAAATTTATTATTTTGCTTTATTCTAAAAATGGACAGAACTTTTCGGTAGACCTAATATCTACTCTATAACATGATGTCCATTTTGTTTTATAATTTTTTGATGATTCGTTGTTTGTAGAAATCCTCACCGAGTTAGTAACCACCCGAATTGTAGAATAAACTTTTTGATTAATTTAATAGTTATAAAGTGAATATCTTTTTCTAACTCTTTATCGTAAGAGAAAGAATGTTTTCGTGAAAATGAAGTGATTCTAAATGAGTTAATACCAGATACAAAAGCTTCAAGAACACGAGAATTTGCAAAACTTTTTGTAACGACCCTACGTAAAATATAACATCGATTCTATTGTTCTGATCTCCCAAGCATATTTGAGATTTGTGCTTTTCTGTAAATGAAAACAATACTAATTGGATCTTGGCAAAAGCTGTTTTCGAGCCAGCACTTTCAAATCAGTTTTGTAATATCTTTGCTAAAAATGAACAATGTGCCTCCAGCTCGTAATTTAAATTTCATTCATTATTTCGTTAATTCACTTTGTGTGTCCACCAATAAAACTTTAACTGTTCTGTTGCATACCATTCCAGCGGAGTACAAAAGATAAAACCATACACTGAATTGCTACCATAGTTGAATGCCATATTTTAATTTACGACAAGCATAACCTATTATTATTTCATTCGCATGTGCCGTGTACAAAAGAGCAAAACCAATAATTGTAGAAACACGAAATGTTTCTCGACGCGATCCCATGGTTTACACAACGAAGTTTGCTCGACGTTTGATAATTAGCATTCTCGGGTGCAATTAAACTTTTGCCGAGTACAAACGTTTTTACATCGTTCCGTGTTTATTATTGCTACCAGCGAATTTAATAAATGCTTCATTCGCGATAGCCAACAGGCTCGTGCTCGACGTCGAGCAATTGTAAATTTCGATGCGAAGCAATTATTGAAGTTCGGCGAACGTCCAAGCAGGAGATATCCGCCACAAAACTCCGCGCCTTTAAGATCGAGTTTAATATCGCACAGATATCGAAACGGGCTTGCTATAAACTTCGACTTGGGAAATTGCGCTCCTCGGGATCGCATTAATTACTTCAACTACGCGACGCAGATCATTGGTACACTTATAATTCGGTGAGAATCTGTCTTCTTCGAGGAAATGAGTTTGGCAAAATTAATTATGTACATTAATAAGATTCTCTTCGTGCATTCCATGCAGCACGAGTCCTCGTTTTATAATTCCGAGTAATTACGCATTCACCTTTAAGAAACTAAGCCTTTTTACATTCGTAGCTTTAATTGCATTGCTTTTAATTAACAAGTGGTAATACATTAATTTATCACATTCAGCGCCACGTCACTCATATGTGGGTGACAAAGATATTCACTAAGGAATTAAATACATTAATTCTGAAGGTTTAGTGTTAAAGAAAATAAATCTAGGTAGGATTAACGAATTTTAAAGAGGTTGTAGAAATCAGTTTTACCATAAATGTTAAATTGTATCATTTCTAATTGTATAGAAACAAAATTTTAGCCTAGCAGGAATTTTGACGATTATTGGTCTGGCAGTCAACGTGTTAAGAGAACTCTTAATATTTTCCTATTTAATTTCAAATTCAAAAGAAGAACTTTAGTTTCGCTGTGCATTTAGATGTTTTTCGTCGCCATAAAACGTACCAATAATTTTTATTTGTCAAGGATCACAAGCTATCTCATTTATTACAAAAAGAATCCTTTCAAGTTTTTCCTCGTCAACAATTCAACCCAAAATGTCACGGTTATGATTACTTCTCTGTGTCTCGGCTACATCCGCGAAACCAAAGCAAATAAAAGCAAACGTTATCGTCCGAACCCCGCGAGAGACAACGCCGAAACAAGGATTAAAACGCGCTGGGTGGGGAAAAAAAGAAAAACAGGAAAAATTAGGCGGCATCAAGAGATTAAACGTAAATTAACTGCGACGCAGAGGGGCGGAGTGGTCCCACCGCAACATAGTGTTATCGGGCAAGTTCCAAACGACCGAGCGGAAGCTGAGCCTCCAGTGCGGAGTTTCCGGACGTTACGACGTATCAGACATTCAAAGCGGTATTAGTGACCCTATCGTAAATCTGGAATGAGCTTAACCTCGTTGAAAAAAAAAAAAGAAAATAGAGAAAACCGGGCCGTGGAATTGGTAATGCACGGTGGCGAGGTTCCTCGTCGAGGAACGTCCCTGGACATTGGTCCGCAAAAACCGTTTAATAACGCCACGGAGCTTAAAATACAATTAAGCCGCACGGTCGACATGTGATTGTTCAACACGGATTTCATCGTCCGTTGAAAGTCACGGATCACCTTACCGTCAGTTTTAAGCAATTAAATCGCGTTGATTTTGCGGCGAAACGGATTCGGTCGTTCGCGTTCGGAGACGACTGGAACGAAAGTTTCCGCTCCGGTGCGGTTATTTCAGTTAATAGGGAGTGTTACGGTCGTTGACTTAACGTCGCTTCGTCTATCAGTATTAACCTTCTTTCACTCGGCCGCGAGATTTATTGGCGTTCCGAGCTAATTGATGTAATTCCCAGAGTCTCGCAATTGGTTTCAGTCCGCAGGTACACGTATGGTGATTTTAGAAACTTGGTTACCTTCTAAACGTCGATTAAAAAAATTAACACGACACAATATCAAAGAGAATTATTTATCATTCTTTGACTGGTTCTATAGTTTTTAAATTGAGCGTAATACTGCGTGTTATGAACTATGGTTTTTAAATCGAACGTACATATGACAATGGTTTTTAAGTTGAACGTAATACTTCATGTTATAGCAATTTTATTTAACATTCCAAGGATTATCTGATTGCAGTAATTCTTTAAATGAAACTATGAATTTTTGTCCTCTTACATAAATTGTACGTAACCAATACCTTATTTGACTCCTCATTTAATAGTGACTTTCATTGGCAAAAATGGGTTGCACTTGGTACCGCGTTGCTCACCACGTTGCCCATATAAGAGTGAAGGTGCTTTTCACTGAAGGACTAAAAAACTGAATCCTGGAAGTCAAGTGTCGAAGAAAAGAAATTTGAATGAAATCCTTGAATCTCGACAAAGTTACAAAAATAAATAACACAATCAGTGTTTCATTATATAGTGTCCAATAGTCTGTTAACAAAATTTAATCGCAGTAGAAATTTTTGAGAACATTAGCCTAGTAGTAAACGTGGTATTTATGGATAATGAGTGGCAAATGTCGTTCCAAAGATTCGGTGAATTTGCGTTTCACGCCAGTAGAGAGACTTCTGAGTGGCCCGTCCCATTTGCGTCATCGATCGAACTCGTTCAACTGTGGTCCGTATTTAACGTTCAAAGGTCCGTGGACAGCTTCTGAAACGTTAATTCCTGCATGAACCGTGGCGGCCGTGTAACTCCAGGATAAACACACACGCTTCACGAGGTCGCGGTATTCCAGGATGAATGTCGTCTTCACCTTTCCGTTTCTGCATGCTGGCACGTCAAAGGTGCGCCTCGACGCGACGTCACACGGATTTATGCTCGATCGAACGCCGGGGGAGGATTAAATTTGTCGTCCGTTTCAAAGGCGTCGCGACAAGTTTCCTCGAATCCCTCTAGACGTGTTTGTAAACAATTTTTGGGGCGAAAAGTTTGATCCGAGAATTCTGATAAGAAAGAAATCCTCGTGTACAATTTTTCTGTATTTTTCATGCTGGTCCTCGTACGAAGCCTCGATCGCGTTTTAATTGAAACGCCATTTTTGCCAGTTTCGAGTGGAACGCGAATAATCGAAGCGCTTTAAAAATAATGAGGGACAATCGTTTTCGGTTTCACCGACGCGACGCGGCGAGATATAAATTTCCCTTCGAGGGAAAATAATTTCGAATGATCGCACAGGCTTTGAGGAAAACCAATAATTTGGATAATTTCAACCTTTTTCAGAAGAGAATATTTACAAATGTTAAATCCATTTATCACGGTTGCTCGATTTAATAAATAATTCAATAATTGTGTTGCGCGATTGACTTTCCCGAAATTTATTCCATTAATTGAACATCGAGTTATTTTTGACAGCGCCAAGAAATGAATTATAATTATGACACTTTTGCGAGCGAACGTATGCGACCTGAGACGATACGGTCGTAATTATTTTCGTCATTGCGCAATTAACAAGGTTTGCCTGATCGCTGCTGAATGCATCGAGTTCCATTTCCGCTGCAAACATTTATCGGCAAATATTTCGTAGGGAGGCGTGTCCACAGAGCTGTAACATCTCGCGTGCCGCTCCGAACCCGCCGCGCCGGAGCTACTGTTATTTAATAACGAACAGTTGTCATTAGCGCAAGCCTGATTGCTCATGATCAGCAGCAGTTAGCGATGTACTTGAACGAACTGAGGCGTGTAATTGCACGATGAGCTTAATGGACGACGAGAATTGGGTCTGGAACGGGGAAACAAGAAATTGCTGGAAATAAACATACCACGGCAAACTATGTATTTGGAAATGAGTGTGATATAAATTTAATCGATGCGGTTATTGGGTTGGATGGAAACTTTTCTTGTTTTTCAATTAATTCATAGGTGTATAGGTTCTTGGTACGTTGAGTCAATATTATTAATAGATAGTACTAGTCATCTGTAGAGTGATCATGATATCAGCTCGTATTTTTCCTTCTTTTTACATACATTCCATTGGAACTAGTCCTCGAACGAGGTTCTCCAGATAATTCATCGTTCATTTTTATTACGACCAAATGAAATTTTCTATTTTAGAATCACTCATACTATTCTACGCGATTATATGCAGTATGTGTCTCTTCCCTTTAGCTTTGAAGCTTGTACAAGGCTTCGCCATGTTTCCCACCCCCAACTTCCGAAACTTCCCAACCTACGTATTCGTGCATGTTTGAGGGAGGATCTATATAAAGCTGCATGCTAATTAAGAGGTACTATGTACAGGGAGAAAAATCAGGTCTCGCCACGTTCCTCAGGCACCATCGTCATCGTGGGAGCTATTCATTTATTAACTTGACACTCTTTGTATATTTTTTAACACAGACCAGTTGACAAAGAAAGAACAAAATTCAATTTAAAGTAGAGACGATAAAGACTTTAATAAGATACCAAAGAATTCATCCCAACCCTTCTACAAATTTCACAGGGTGCTCGCGAATTCACGATTGATTTAGGACGCAAACGGTTCGGTCAGAAGAGACGCAAATGCGGCGAACCGCAACGAATAAAAACATTTTCACGCCTAGATGTTCCCAGGACATTCGAACGCGTGCAACGAACGCAACAAGTTATTTTTTTGGGGGATTCGGCCAAGCGAAGTGTGACAGTAATCGGCTACCAGTGTTCAAACAGCCGTAAGATTTATCAACTCGCTTCGACTCGGTCCATTCGACCGTGTTTCTATACACCGACGAACCCCCTAACCATCCCTCCACTCACGCGTCGCTAATGCCGCGTTCGCACTAAATAAAATCGATCGGTGGACTCGGGACGGTGATTGCGTCCCGACCAGATGTGTATACGGCTCGAATTTGCAAGTGTACATATCATAATTAAACTCCCGATTGTAACTCGCTCGGATGCGACTCTGAATTACACGCGGAAGATTAAACACGGCCCGAACCTCTGACCCGCGGCGTTTCATCGGAAACGATGATGTTTGGTTGGAAAAGATTTCTATTGGCCTCTGGATAATTCATGCGCGATATTAACGTGTTTGCCTACCTTGGAAGTTCGACGGCAGTCGAATCGGATCGAGCTGGACCTTTCGAACCACCGAAATTCGACGGTAATTGAGATTTTATTTCGGGAAAACTGTTGGCTGAATCGGATTTAAATTTTGGATGCGCGATTTTATGTAGTTTGTTCGGTTTTAAGAGTTTTCTCAGATTCAAATAAGTGATTATGTTTAAATTATTCGCAAAGGTAGAGTATACAGACAGTTGAATTTAAAGGTTCATAACGTTTCGTTTTAATTAAACCGAAATTCAAGTTAATGAACTCGTAGTTTTGGAACAAATTTGGAACCAATTTGGTACCAACCATCAAATTTTTTCATAATTTCTTTATTTCATCTAACGCCTTATACTTTCTGTAAACGTGTCGATTCTTCCGTTTAAAAATATGGTTGCAACACAGTGTGTTAGAAAGTAATTCCATAATTGGCGTCGAATTGGTTTCACACCAACTCCACGTTAAGTCTCCGCAGCAGGCACTAAACAACCCTAGTTCCCACGAGCAATCGACGAACACGTACACGGCCCTATCGGTGGAAGTAGACGTTTCCCAGCGCGTAGTTCTCCTTTGATTCCGAGTATTTCATCCCTGGCAATGGAAGTCGATCGTTAGACACCGTGCAAGCGTGAGGTTATCGCGGCAGTAAAATATTTTCGAGCACGCTTGTAAAAATGTTTATGGCCGTTACGATGGCGATTGAAAACGCGGACGCGTACCGATTCTCTGATATTTACTCGGTCGAATCGCATTATTCCCCGGTATTTCTATATTTCTCACCCTCGCGGGCCACCCTTTTCTAGGAACGGCGACGGGAGACCCCTATGAATTATTTATTCAGCGAGGGATCCGTACGTAACAACCGTCCTCCTCTATTCATGACAAACTACGTATCTGGGGCGAAATTGTGCCACTTTTTGAATATTCTTCTGCATATTTTAAAAAGAATTACGATTCTGTTTTCCAAGCCGGTCGGAATACGACTTTCATTTTATGAAACAAATTTCCATAGGCGGTGAGCCTAGAAAATCCTTGGAGTATTCTGATACCATTTGTTGCGATTAGATCAGTGATACATTTTCGATCCAAAGTGGCGTCGTTTAGTGGTTGATTAAAGACGAGGAAACATGGGCATATTTTATTAAAGCTGAAGCGTAGCACTCCGGGCCGGTACCATGCGAACACGTGTAGCTACAGTATGAGCTTAGAGATCCCGGGGTACCCTAACTAAGTGGGGGCCAGTGGGCCCCAACAGACGTGTACTAAAGACGAGGCTAACGTAAATGTAATGTACAGAGTTACGAACTAAGTAAAAATTAAGAAGTTATATAAGGCAAAGTGATGTCGAGAAGAATAGGAACAATTCCATTGCGATGTATGGATTCAGTGCAATAACTGAAGTAACAGTTGAGTCGTTCACTGCACGAATCGATTAACTCGACTTTTTGAAAAATCTTAAATTTAAGTGTCAAAGCACTCGATATAGTCATAATTTTTTTATATTTATAGTAATTAGACTGCTGATCTTTAGCCAAAATAAAATCGTGCCTTTTAACATCAACTTTACTTTCAATCTTCTTTATATTCTTGCATATTGTTTGCATTTTGTAGTTTCTCGCACATTCAAATTTCCTATACACGTATAAAGATCCGCGGTCTAATAATAACTTTCCTGAAAAGGAAAGAACTTATTTCAATATTTATTTGAATTTATATTATATAGGGAATATTTAAAAACAATGTACGTTATTTCATCGCATTTCTCAACATTTTGTTTTATGGAGTTAATCGATTTGTGTAATGAACGGCTCAGTTACGCACTTAAATAAACCAAGCGAACCAGGCAAGCTGAAGTATATTTTGAATCAACTATAAACAGCTCTTCCCTTGAAATTTGAGATTGGAGTTTACTTTTTCCTGTGCTTTTCTAATTAAATATTATAACGCTAAATATAACTCGAGACATGCTCGATGACACTGACCTGTTTTCATTATTGAATCACACTCCTATTTATAATCGATTTACTCAGTGATATTCCGTAAAAATATAACAGCTGCACAAAGTTATCCTTGACGAGGATGTATAAAAACGTCAGCTAATTTTAAATAAAAATCTACCCGGTGTAATTACGGCCTCTTTGGCCGAAGGGTATCTAAGTAAAGGCAGCAACTATTATTCTTCGAGACTTCTTGCCGTTTCGACCTACATCTTCTCACGTGAGTGAATAATCGAGCCCCGGGGTTATTTACGTTCTCGAAGTCCTCCCTTTTCCAGCAAGGATCGCCTTGGACTCGCATCGAGGAACCAAGACTCTCGCGAGTGCGGCAGTCGATTCGTCCTTGCAGCCCTGGCCACAAAGGGGTAAGCCGCGCAAACAAGCGGATCCAGGGTAAACGTCGATGCTAAAATAAAACCGTGACGCGTTTCTCCGGTAACCTTCAAAGGATTTGCATGGAATGGAAACGGGTTAAGCCGAGTAAACTATCGTTCATCTCGTCTCTATCCTCTTTGGCTGTCGTCTCCTTTTCATCCCCCCCCCCCCCTCCCCAACGCTATCGAACCACTTTCTCGTTCCTCTTCTTTTCCTCGATGCGCCCCAGCGAGGAAAACACGTTACATAAAGTTGAAATTATTCCACAGTCTTGCACGGTGATTATTTCTTCTTCTCCGTCCGCCTGTTCTCTTCCACTTCCATGTCCACCTCCTCGTTCCGATGAAAACGCAGCTTAACTTTGACGGCGAATTTATGCGACAAAGTGTAATCAAGTTTGGTCGTTTGCGGAGGGTACGTTGATTGTTCACTTTTCCGTGGAACTCCGTGTCTTCTTTTCGCCCAACTTCCCTCTGAAAAGACCTCCAGGTACCGCCGACAAGGGAACGAGTTGTTTCAGCCAGTAACGTTAAAAGTCGACTCCCTTCCCGTACCTCTACTGCATAAAGCTTTTGTTATAAATTTCTCGTAGAAGTGAATTCCGGAGTCGTGACAGTTGAATGAACTTTCCGCGAGAGTCGAGGAAAATAGAGTTCGGAACAGAATGGGTGAGCGCACTCCGTCAAGCCGAATTTTTCTTGTCGACACGAGAGCAGCCGAGTACCGATGGAACTTTCGCGCCAGTCGCTCGGAGAACATCGGTATCGTTATCTTTGTATTAAACGCTGCTCGAAAATCGTTCAGGGTGGCTCTCGGACTTGTTTCGCTCGAGAGTGAGGGGAAATTATTAACGATAGATGTTTACTATGAGTTTAGTTATCAATCATTTCCATTATAAAAGGAAGGAAGATGTTTATTGAAACAAACCTGGCGTTCACAATTGAGGACAAAAAATTTGAAAAATACCGACACTGTCGCTTAGGGCAAACGTCCTTATGTATGCACATGAAGAAAGACCAGTCTTCCCCGAAAACTATACTATTGGGATTTAAAAAAAAATTTTTCCATACTAATTTTAGTCCAAGTTAACCCTAAAAATTAAATTACATTAGTACGAGAAAAAAAATAATTCAGGTCTGAGAGGGTTAAGATTGATGTTTCCAGAAACAAACATCTATGTGTACAGGTTCATTAAAGCACGAAACCATCGAAAAAAAATCAGCCAAACGCCCTGTATGCTACCCAACGTACTTTCATTGGGGTAGCTTCAGAAACGACCAGATAAAAAGCATCGAGATGAAAATCTCAGGGCAAAACTGGACTACAGATGTTACACGATTCCATTTTCCCCAGGTAGATCGAAATCGTAACGAGAGGCTTTACTTTGTCTTATCCGTTTTCCACCCTCTGTGATCCCCTCTGACCCGGAAACCCACATGCTCCTCTTTCGCTCTCTCCCTCCGCTGCTCCTATTCCCCAAGCTCGCCTGGAGCATATTAAATTTCTGGAGGATATTTTCGCGGCGTTTCCTGGATTTTCATGCGATCAGATGAATCCAACGAGTCTCTCCTCTCTCTCTCTCCGCGGTTCAAACCGTGTGACTAAACGACTTCATTCCTTCTTTCGACTTCTTCGTCGCGCCCCGAGCGAGAGGCCAAACTCATCCCCCGAAACGAGACTACATCGCCTACGGGTTGTAACTCGTCCTCGCGACAGGATGATTCGATGTTAAGAGAAACGAATAAAAGTAGGCAATCGTCGAATTATTTCGATTGAATTTCTATTCGTTTTCGTGGATTTAATTAAATTTATTTAATTGCAACCTGGGACTGTTAATATGTAAACTTTTATTTTGTTTCGCAATTTTAGTTGAAGTTATTCAATTTTAATTTTAATTAAATTTTGCTTAGGGTGAATTTGATTACACGTGGGAATGCGAATAGTCAGGGCATTTGTTACGACGTCAAATGTTTTTCAGCTCTGAGAGAAGAAGGCAACAAGACACGATATTAAATGCAAACAACGAAGGGAGGACTAGAAATTTAGGTTCGCTTTCGTTGGCAAAAATAGATTGTTTAATTTATATCTCGCGTACTTTTTGTTTCGATTCGGAGATGGCAGGATTGATTCTTATTCAAGGAAACAATTTCGCGAGATTCCTCGTGGATGACTTCGGGATAGTGCTGTGACTCCAGTGGACGGTGGCAGTGTTGTTGCTAGTAAGTAGAGCGCGAGAGTGCTGGAAAGAGCCTAAACAATCGCCTCATACCCGAAGTATCGATCGACGTTGAAGCCCGAACAGCTTCTAGTCGGTGAAACTGTCGAACAACGATGGTTGATTTTGTTTCAATTTTTCTGTGTTATTACTGCTGAAGGCGATCCTTCCATGCGTATCCATGCTCTCTAGGGCATGGCCAGGAACAGAGGGATAGAAACTGTTGTATCAACAGAGGTTGGCTCAAGTTTTAGTTTTCGTACCATGAGGAATGGAGTGGTCTATCGCACGTTGGAGCCGTGTCCGACATTTTGGCGGAGTTATATCTGGTTTTGCCATTTCACTTCGGGATGAAAGCTTTGAGGACTAGATGGGGAATTTAGTTATAAACTATTATTGATAAAATCGGGGTTAGGTGTTGCAACCAAAGAAGAATTTATAAATACGCGGGTATATTCAACGTGTCTCCGATTCAAGAAATTTATTCATAAATTGACTTTTCTATAACTTAAAACTGATGCCTCACAGCATTTTTCATCATATAACGGGATATGAATTTCGACTGTTCGAACATATAAAGATTTTCAATCTCAATAAAATAATTTTTTGGAAAAAAATTTAACCCACTTTCAAAAAGGTGCAGTGAAAAGTATGAAATAATTTCTAGTCAATTTATATGAATACGCACTAGCTCTAGATATAATTGCTTAAACGTATGGGAAAATGCAGTGAAAAGTATGAAATAATTGCATTATCGACCGAGCACTGTACATTACCGACATAGTAATCTGCATTATCGACCGAGTACTCTACATTACCGACAGAGCAATCTGCACTATCGACCGAGCACTCTATATTGCCGACAGAGCAATCTGCACTATTGACCGAGCACTCTATATTACCGACAGAGTAATCTGCATTATCGACCGAGCACTGTATATTAC
>NC_071976.1:21696254-21750633 GCF_026283585.1 Hylaeus volcanicus
CGAGCACTGTATATTACCGACAGAGCAATCTGCATTATCGACCGAGCACTCTACATTACCGACAGAGTAATCTGCTCTATCGACGGAGCACTCCGCATTCCCGACAGAATAATCTGCATTATCGACCGAGCCATCTA
The DNA here is from genome assembly GCF_026283585.1 of Hylaeus volcanicus. NCBI lineage: Eukaryota > Metazoa > Arthropoda > Insecta > Hymenoptera > Colletidae > Hylaeus > Hylaeus volcanicus. The sequence goes on from NC_071976.1 coordinate 21,696,392, forward strand.
CATTGCCGACAGAGTAATCTGCATTATCGACGGAGCACTGTATATTACCGACAGAGCAATCTGCATTATCGACCGAGCACTCTACATTACCGACAGAGTAATCTGCATTATCGACCGAGCACTCTACATTACCGACAGAGTAATCTGAATTATCGACCGAGCACTCTATATTACCGACAGAGTAATCTGCATTAGCGACAGAGCAATCTGCATTATCGACCGAGCACTCTACATTGCCGACAGAGTAATCTGCATTTGCTTAGAGGAGTAACCTCCTCCTTTTCGAAGTCGTTTAAAAAGTAATTCAGGTCTAAAAGTGATCCTTTGCACTCCAGCCCTTTTTTCTACCTATCAGCAACTCGAGATGCTATTGTCACGAATGCTAAGGCTAGATTAACTTCGAAAATGAAATCCTTTTTTTTTTTCAAAAAAAAAAAAAAAAATCTAATTTGAGATTTGAGAATCAGGTCACCTTTGCCTCAACGACAATCATTTTATCGATACTTCGAATTCCAAAGAAATTAAACCTAAAGAAAACTTAGTGGTGACTGAAAGTCACATCTCGAGTGCAAAGGGTTAATACACCACAATCACAGTATAAAGTCCACAATTTTTCTCATCGGAAGAGCCAGTGAATCAGTCAGATCTAATCGTCCTCCTGGTTCGAACCTGATTAATACTTTAGCATCCTCAATGAAGGGGGCGATGATCGTCCCAGTCGGACTAAATCGTGAAATTTTGAAGCGCAGATTGTAGTTGGTAGTTCCTGTTTGCCTTGCGTCGAGTAAATTTACCCGCGTTCACGTTCCTGCGCGGATTAGCGTTACGCGAGAACCCGCGACTTAATTCTCCGTCGAGTTGTCGTCGTTGTTCCAAACCGGTGTCTGCGTTTCCCGGCGAACTCGCGGCGATGTTTTTCCTCCGAGTTCCATTTGTCTTGGCGTAGCTCCGGGTAACTTGGTATGTACCGCGGGACCAGGCCAAGATTACGATGCATGACGAGCTGAAAATTTCAACTTTAACCTCCCGGCCTGGGTGTCAAACGAAAGACAGCTCGTGTCCCTCTGCGTTCTGCATTCACGTCGAACGTGAACTTTCTCGGAACCGTCGTTACATTCTAAAAAGCCAGTTATTTAAATTTTGTTTATTAGAAATTTCTATCTAATAAATATCGAAATATCGCTTGAATAAACCCTACCAGTAAAAGTCATCGCCGAGTCTCCCATAAGCTACCCCCGTTATCCGTTATCACTCTACTATATGTTCAGCGAAGAACACACAACATTTCTGGTCATGCTAAAAACTGGTCGTGCAGCGCAATAACAGGTAGCAGTATCGCGAACAATGGTAACCATTATCGAGTCACATGAACGGATTTTCCTAACACGGGCAACGCCGAAAATCCAGGGTAAAAGTTTCCCTTTAAACCGCTGAAACAAACGAACGCGCCGACAGCGTCTGAACATTGAAAGCGCAATATCGGAGCCAAATACACAGTGCTCGTTCCATTCGTGTATCAATAAACACGACCCGCCGAGGGCGAAGAGGGAGAGAGAGAGAGAGCATGGTTTTTCGCGTCGAATTTGCAAACTCAATCCGGGACGGTCCGCGGCAGTGTGTCTAATTGAATCCTAATGTTGACCGTGTCGGGTGGAAAATCAATTAGAATTCGGCGAAACGCGGCCGGGTCGCGCGACGAGCGCCGTTAATGAAATTAAACGATGCCTGAGGTAATTGTAGGTTGTCCGCAGCCCCCGGGCCTTTAACGCCCGCCGCAACGCGAAAGATCGATTCGACGTTGTCCTCTGGTAATCGACGTGGCTTTCGATTCGACCACTCGAATCCCCAGGTACAAACTCCTTGCAAACAAATGGTATGAACACCTGTGAAACGAAATTTATTCTTTTTTGTTTGGTTTTTTTTTTTTTTTTTTTTAAGGGCAGGGTTGAATCAGACTTGAATATCGTTTATGTAGCTTCGATTTTTTTGTCAGATCCCAGGGGGATGTTGGAAGAGAACAGTTAAAGTGAGGCTTCCTGAAGAATGAGAGACTAAAATTAGATACTCAGGCTTTGAGTGCATTAGTACGATCGGTTGCAGTTAATCCTTTCGTTGGATTTCTAGTAGTATACAACCACTGGTGAAGGAGTGTATTAATTACAAACTCGTTATTGGACTGGTTACTTGAATGATTGTATACAATTACCGTTGACCACGGTGTATTATACACCCACTGATTGCCTTAACGAATGTGTACAATCGCATCCACTTGCATCGAACGATAACAAACATGCTCATTCCTCTGCTGTTTGAGGACCTACATTAAAGATTAGAATTATCCAGATCTTGAAGTGACACCTACGTCACAGTCAACCTTATAAATATTCGTACCCTCTATGTGTATTGAAGAAGTATGATTAAATTAAATAATAGTTTTGATATTACTAAATGAATTTTTCATTAAAAATTGTACTATTATAAATTGTAATAAACATGTACATGAATAAGCTTATACATGTATATATTTATATTCGTACCCTTTATGTCTATTGAAGAAGTATGATTGAATTAAATAATAGTTTTGATATTGCCAAATGAATTTTTCATTAAAAATTGTACTATTGTAAATTGTAATAAATATGTACATGAATAAGCATAGAAAAATATAAGCATATAAAAACATTTACTTGGAAACATCAAACCTACCATTTAATTTAAACAACTTTCTTCGATAGATATAGAGGGTACGAGTATTTATGGGATTGACTAGATATGTTTTACAATCTTAATAAATACCAAAAGAAGTGAATCTTAACGAACTCGCCCCGATTCAAAGTACCAACGCCCATGAAAAGGTTAACGAAAGATCGGTTCGTTCCCACGACAGTATCGTCTCGCCTGGCAAGTAATCGACGCGACTTTCGATTCGACTACTCGAATCGCGAGAGCGCTCTTCTCGATTCTCGTGTACTCCCTCCCTCGTACCCCTAACGGTTGAAAGGCGCGAAGGAGGCGAGGGAGGGAAAGAATGGCGCAAAAGAGGCGCGACGATGAAAGATTTGACGGAGTTTCGCCGGCGACGGCACTCTCATCGGTTTGAGTGCGCCGTTTAAAAAGAAAGAGTCACTGCCGACTGAGATTAGCGCAATTCCTTTCGACGAGCCGATTACTTTTTGAAAAGCGAACGAGACACTTTGAGCCTTCTGCCTTTTCACCGTGAAACACCGCCGCCTTTTTCTTTTTCACGGCGCGGGACTTCTGCCCCGTCGTTTTATTCGGTTCGTTTTCCTTCCTTTGATATCGAGTCAGCGTCCTCGCCGTGCCGTTCCTTGCCTCTTCGTACTCTTTTCCGCGACGAACCCTTCGCGAGGTTACGCGGGCATTATGAGACGTAAAGCTCGTCGGGGCTTCCTTCCAGGTGATCTCGAGCGCTCTGATCCCCTAACCGTCCGGTATTCCCATTGTTCGAGGGGCTAATTTAATCTCCGTGAATCCTTGAACGGCGAGAGCGAGATGACTAATGAGGTTTTTCAATTTGAAACAGTGGAATGTGTGCGTGGTGCTTAATTTTGTTTGAGAAAATTCGATTTTCGTTTGAAATCGACTTGAGAAATGAGCCGTTCACTGCACGAATCGATTGACTCCAACAGTCACATAAAAATTGTAGCATTCCTGACGATTATTTTTTAACTATTCTTTCTTTATGAATTTTATACGCCGTTAGATAAAAGCTACGTTTGTATTTATGCATTCTACAATTATTATTTGAATTTATATTAGGAAGGAAATTTTAAAAAGCAATGTATATTATTTTACTACATTTCTCAACTTTTTGTTTTATGAAAGGCTCACATATGTACAGGAATTTGCATTTCTTCAACTCAGCATCTTGTATCACAATTTCATTGTATATATTCCGTAACCTGTATGTATCCATACAATTTTCTCCTGAAGATTCTTTATTCCCAGGCGAGCGTTTTATGCTTCCCTTCGATGTGTGAAGGCTCCATAAATGTCCTGTGGCCTAGAAGCCTTTACAAAAAGGCGCTCTTTTCTTCGATCCCCCTTTAGCTGGCCTCATCACTTCTTCATTGACCACTTCCGCGTCACCTTTGTCCTCTTCATCCCCCGGCCAAAGTCTCAAATAACACGCTCCTCTCACCAATTATCCTTGGGACGGTTTGCTGCTTAGACGCCTCCTTGAGAAACGGGAGAAAATAATGGCGAAAGGTTGTACAAAAGAAGCGTCGGATATGCATGACAGTAAACTCATTTTGTAAAATATCGAAAACATATCAAGTCGTAGGCTCTAAACCAGACAATTCATTGCAACGAGTTCATTCTATGCAAAAAATTAGCTCAACGAAAAGACATTCCCGCATTAGTGTCGTTTTCTATTCTGGAGCGATTGGGTCACCCTTAAGAATTTATTTCGCGTCAGATATGCATGGCAATAAACTCATTTTGTAAAATATCTACGAAAACTTATCAAATTCTAGACTCTAAACCAGCAATTCATTGCAACGAGTTCATTCTATGCAAAAAATTAGCTCAACGAAAAGACATTCCCGCAATAGTGTCGATTTCCATTCTGAAGCGACACGGTCACCCTGAAGAATTTATTTAGCGTCTCCTTTATCCGGAAAAATCAATCCCAGTGAGTCGTTTAAATTTTGTTCGAGTTCTGTGTACACTCCATTGCGTTACGAGGAGTCGCTCCTTTAATACAACTTCTACACAACTTTTCCAGGGAAGTTTTATAAATTGAAAGTTTGTGGGCCGATGTATTTACGTTAGCGAAAAAGGAGCGAGTCGAGTCAATAGATTCTCGAGCACGCCTGCAAACAGCCGTGCCATTTGCTAACGAAAGCCAGCCTTGCGAGCACCGAGATGCTAAACAGGTCGCCATTACTACACATGCTTCTTGGCTGGAAAACATGTAAATTACTGTCTGCGATAATAGTCTTCCGCCACGGGCACTCGATGCGAGCATCGCGTTGGCTTTTCCCTCCCTTAAGGTATCTTGTCATCGCGGCTATCGGATGAAGACCGATAGGCGGATGCACGCCACGGGAAGATCCGATAGGAATGAAACCGTTCTAACGTCACTCGTCACTGGAAAATTCGTTCCACTTAAGGTTTCTATTTTGAAACCAGGCCAGAATTGATTTCTTCTCGGCAAAGAAAATTATTTTCCGCCGTCACCACTCGATTTAGAACAATGCGTCGCCCGGTTGGCATTCCGAATTTTTATATTCTTCGCGTGAAACTGCGGCTTGCGATTATTATGAGTTATTCACTAGTACACCAGCGATGGTTCGATAAACTGGAACGGGCTATAGTTATGTAGAGTTTAATGACCCGATGGGACATAACATGTGGTATCATCCTCTCGAGTGGAATCCGATGTATGGATGCGAATGTACAGTCACGCTTTTTCTTGGAAACGAGACTACGCATCTTTTACACGACAGCGGGACTCTTACGTGTTTATAAAGTATACAAGTCGTTGGGAAGAATACGAAGCGGTTTTGAAACTCGTGTATAGTTCGATGGAATATTTATATTTGTGGTATGACGCTTGAAGAAATTAAAGTGACTTTGAAATACATTCGATCGAAGATAAAATTTCATTGAGGATTGTAGAGTGAATGTGTAGATTTATATTTAATCTCTATTTTGGGTTCCGCTCTAATCCATTTGTACATGATGCAAATTTAAAAATATATACAGTCAGTGTAATAAGTATTCGTAGAGGAACCATTTATTTTAAATTGGTTACTGCGCGAATACTTCTTACACTGACTGTGCCTTAAGTGATTCAATCCCGTACCAAAAATATGCTATGAAGAGAATCACACTTAACTACAAATTAGGGATAATATTTTTTCTATCACGTCGCTCTGTTAATCCTTTGCACTCGAGGCCTTTTGTCTGGTATCTACCAGCAACTCGAGATCCTTTCTTAACTTTCTATTGCCACGAATCCTAAGCTTAGATTGACTTCGAAGATGTAGCCTGATTATCATTTTATTGACACCTCAGGTTCCAAAGAAATTCAAAACAGATTACTCATCCCAAAAATATTAAACATACAGTTCTAATGACTTTCGTCGCCCGTAACTATAACCCAAAAAACTATATCTGATTCAACCAGGAGCCAGTGTTCAAACAGTAGGTACATTCTCCTAACCCAAGAGTCTAGAACCACCCCCGTAGAGCAGTTTACATCCCCGCGCGTCGTTCCCAGCGCGATAAAAGAAACCAGTTCCTTTTTCCATTTAACTTTCGGCGGGTCCGTCCTCCGAAGGGCACGAGACGTTGGAGATATCCGACGTCCTTGCCCTTTGGGGTCGACGAGCGTCACGAGGAGTCGACGTATTCGCTCCCTCTCAGAGATCATGCTCGTTTCCTTTCCTCGCAGCCTGTTCGTTCACCTCGTAATTGAGCGGGCGATCTTAACGCTCGAATGAGCCGGAATGGGCAGCCGCTTCGGAGCCGTGCACCAGCTCGTGGAGCGTTTCCACGAGCCGCGGCGGGTCAACGATTCGTATTTTGCGGCCTCCGCGCGGATTCCAGCTTTGTCGAGAGTCTATCGCGGCCCTTTCGCGGCTTTGTTCACCGCTACGGAGATTTAGGTATCCACGCGGCCCCCACGGGGAAAGGCGGGACAGCTTATCAAGCTCCTTCGGTCGACGTTCCCAGCTATCATCTCCCCGTGATTGTCGGGGATCATCGGGGATCTGTGCATCGATGCTCATCATCGAGAATCGGAAATGGAACCTCGAATAGTGCGTTAATGTGTCAAGTTGGTGGTTACGGTTAGACTGCGAATTTCATGCGTTTACGACGTACGATAATGTAGAAAACATATTCTATAATATCGTTATTTCATTTCTCGTAAGTGTGCATACCTTTTTATTATGTATAGTATGTATTTATTATATTGGTTTATATTGTAAATGCATAAAATCCGCAGTCTAGTTATGGTGGAATGGCAGGACAGACTTTATTCTAATGTTGTAATATTAATTTAAATATTATAAAAATAGAAGAAGTAGGGAATATCGTGAAGTAACGTTAACTGGAGTTAATGGTCTGACTGCCCAGGATTCCTTGGCTATCAGCCCGAGTCCCGTCATAATTAAGCCTTCGAATCTTGATTAATTGACAGACAACAAACAAATTTTGTGAGTTATATTTCAACATTGAAGACGATAGAAACGTTATAAAGAATAAGCAAAAACCATCGTTCTGGGTAAACGAGCCTAAACGCCAGCAAAGAATGCCGCAGAGGGAGGAAGACCGGGCTGGTGAACTGCTAAAAGAATTTGGCTCGGTCACAAAATTTGTACCGCGGCTCCTCGGACTTGCCCACCGCCGCGCCGGGTCTCCATCTTTCGCTCCCTTGAATCCGTTCCGTTTATTGAAAAGCTTTCTTTGGCTGACTGAAGGACTATTCTACTGGAAATGCCGCAATCCCTGAATCCAGTCTCAGAATAAAGAAGATTATTAAAGAACTCTTGCTTCGGAAGGGAAGTTAATACCATACCTTATGTTACCATGAGCGTTAACAATTTTCCAAGCACCTCGTACACCTGTACAAAGTTTTTCCAGTCTCGTTCGATCGTCACAGTTTATGTAAATACGTATTTAGAGACACTCAACGACGGATAGAGCCAAGGGTGATCAAGATAGACCAAGTTTCCGATCGGAAGGTAACTTCGAAACGGTGCAGCGGGAGACCAAGTTCCACTTTCTCGTTTCACCCGCGTTTCAAGTCCTCGAAGACCTCGACCGCGATTAACCACCATTTTCATTGGCGAATGCGCCCAGAATGAGCAAACGCGCACTTGGGCAAACTCCGTTTTTCCAGGAGCGTCGACGCGCCCTCCAGGAAAAGTTGGCCCGGGATTAGGGGCTCGAGGTGGATTCGGTTGACTTGCAATTTAGTTTGTTAGTTAGTTACCTCGACGGTAATTAACCCTTCGTTTCACGGTCTTGGGCATCCGCGAAGAAGCCACGTTTTTGGCGGAGGAAGTTCACCCAGCTCACGGTAATTATCAGTTAATTGTTAAACGACAAAACAGCGACCTTCTACTCGCACCTTTCGCGACAGAACGGAATTTCGAAATGTAAATTGCTGGAAGTAAAAAACATTGAAATCTAATTCCTTGTACACAGTAATTTGTTGCTAAATTAAAATTTGGATGTTTCTGAAGCTTTAATACGAAAAGTGTGTATCTTCGTAAAAACCTAGAAACGTATTCTCGTGTTCTCATTTCAGTATATTATCTTCATGTCTTTAAACTTCTCCTATATCGTCATCCTATTATCGCCATTTTATTATTAAACTATAAATGGAACCCTACGACTATCACCAACTTGATTAAATTCTGAAACTGGAATATTTTTCACTTTCAACGTTGCGATATTTTTTTCTTTTACGTCGCGGAATCCTTCTCGATTCCCACGGAATTTTCGTCTGATCTTCGAGTGGTTGGAACATATCCGCGCAGAAATTCGTACTGAAACTATCGAGTCGATACAGAATCGGAACGAGGAATTTTCTCAGGGCGCGAATGGCGCGAGAACGTTTCGACGTGAAAAATTGTTGAACATGCAAATGAGTAGACGATGCGAAATTGCGACCCAGATTTTTTACAACGCATAAACGTCGAGTCCCACCGAAATCGCAGAACCGAATTTCGTCGACGTCCACGTTGCGGGCTGGTAGAATTTCCAGTGCAGAATCTTCTCACTTGCGATCAAATATATTCCGTACAGAACCATGTTGACTTTTCAGAAAAGTCTCCGTGGTGAATTATTGCATGGTGAATTATTACTAACAAATAATATTTATTATAATAGGCCTATTCTCAGTCAGACATCTTATGAACTCACCTGACATATAGACAGCCGAAATATAATTACAATTTCAGTTGATTCTATTTTCTATTTTCGCAGCGTATGAAAACTGAACAACTAATGGACAATAATTGGATACTGCCCTCTCGCTAAACAAATAGAATTTGTCACCGTTCGAACAACGATTTTTTAAACAATTCGGACGCGGAAAATTGGCCAAACAGCCCATAACAGCCCGTTATAAAATCGCGAGCCGGAATGTTTTTCCAGCGCGAACGTCGAATCGACGGGAAATTCCGGCGCAGAATATTGTTTCGACGTGCGAACCGCGAATCGCTGAAAAAATTGCAAGGTAGAATTTTTCGACGCGTAAACGTCGTGTCCATGTAAAATTGCGACGTAGAATCCATTCGACGACCATAGTTGGCCCATAAAATAGTTTTAACGTAGAAATTTATCGACGAGCGGGTACCGATATAAAATTTGCTTACAAAATGCTTCTTCGACGCTTAAACCGTGGCTTGTTACTTTTTGGGGAACGATCGATTGGAAGTATCGAGTTCACTCGAGAAGTTCCATCTTTTTTTTTTCTGCAACCAGTATGTCAAAATTGGATGTTCGCTTTCTGCTGTCATGGATTAACAAGTGTCACGTTGACATCTTGAACTCTGTTTTTTCTTTTATTTTATATATTTCATTTTCTTTTTTTTGCTATTTGCAATCAATTCTTATACAGAATTATGAGTAAATTAAATTAGCGTGGTACAATGTCGTGGTGCAAGTACCAAGGTAGTTGCTTACGATGTATTCGTTTCTGAATGTTTTACATTAGCATGTGAACGGAATTATTAGCATAAGGCACCTTTATTTAAATCTATTGGGTAGGTCGTGAAGATAGAATCTTTTTAGCCTATGAGTAAATTCTAGATTATCTAACACTTGGGAAGCTAGGGGATTCGGGTGATTTGTTAGACGCAAGTTATAACGTTCACTGAAATTATAAGTTTCTTCTTTCACTGTTAACATATCCAGATCGTGATGTATCCTTTCGTTAGTAATATACGAGGAGGCGTTACAGATCAATCGTAGGGGTCTTAGACTGAAATCGTTGTAGAATTATATATTTCATGCGTCTAAAAATTCAGTATAGCAACAAAAGGTCTTACTGAATTATCAACGAATGCTAGATAGTTTATACGCTGGATTAATTCGAGTATCCATAAGAAAGTAAAGTAACTAAAAACAAAGTAGATGGAATATTATCATTTCATCATTACGTCTTGAGAAAAACGCGAGAACTTTCCGCGGGAGCCGATAGTTTGGCGAACGTGGGCTGGTTTCTTTCCACGAGCGAACGAAACTCCATTGGCCCGCAACGGAACTTCGTTAAAGCGCCACGTTAATTGCATTCAAAACGTTTCCGCTCGCAGATTGTCACCGCGGCCGCGACAGTTCGCGGACGGGCGTCCTTTAATTACAACTTGGCGAAGAATACGGTGTACGGCGGACTGTTGGTACGTGACGGAAGTTATAATTATGGAAGTCGGTCGCCGATGAGGATATCCTTCAAATGGCACTTCGAATTAGAAGTTGGATCTCGTATCTATCATCAAGTTTTTTAATATGTTTTCTTTTTTTTTATATGTTCTGTAGTCTTACAGCAATCGCAAACCATTGAGAATAATTTTGCATCCATATAACAGATAATTTTCCGTAATTTACTATTCACTTTAAATTATTTGACTACTTGACAAATTTAATTTTCTGATGAACAGGCACGAGGTTATATCGTTTTATTTTATTCTAACTATGTTCTTCCATTTCTGTTGCAGGTACGTATTCGCCATTTCATAAAGTGTGAATCTTTCTTGCTGAATAACACAGGGTGAGTGTTTTTGTGTTACCATTATTCCAAGTAAAAGGGATGGTCGACCACAGATTTGGACAGTTGATTGTTACCTACCCTTACACGACTATCTTCTCTCACTCTAATTTTTATTTACATTTTATACATTTATGTACAAGGAACTGTCTTCCTTCGCGTAACACACTTATCCTAGACGCACAAATCGATTAACTCCATAAAACAAAAAGTTGAGAAACGCGATCAAAATGGCCTCCAAAATAAATTATTAATATTATTAAATCGTGTTAATCTTTATTATTCAGGAAAGTTATTATTAATTTAAAAAGTTGACTATACCAAGTGCTTTGACCCTTAAATTTGAGATTTTTCAAAAACTGGAGTCGATCGATTTGTGAACGGCTCGTTTAATCGTCGAGCCTTCTCGTTGAATAAAAATTACGTCACCTATCGTCGAACATTCCCTAACAGTCCCGAGTTGTCGGGATAAGGCGTCTCGACGCCAGAGACGGTTATTCAACCGAAGAGTTCTCGATTTCTTCATCCTCCGACAGAAGTCCGCGGATCCTATAATTACCTTTGAGTTGGGACTTTGATCGTAAGGCGTCGCGGCACGATCGCGTCGTCCATGGGAAAGACGGTGGTCAGGTAACGGAAGGCAATTTGCAAGCAATCAGCGTCGGGGCGCAGTTAAAAGCAAAGAGATCCGTCCTGGGACCACCTCGCCGACCTGTGATTCAGCCAGCTACGACCAGGACGGTGTCTCTCCCGAGACACACGCCAAAGGTTCTATCGCTCGTGTTTCGAACTTTACTCTGACCCTACGTTCGATCTTTCCTCCATCCTTTCGTTCTCGACTCTTTATTCCCTCCGTTCGTCTCAACTCCCAACGAACTTGAATCCTCCGCTTCGTCCTGTACCCGACACTTTTAGGAGCCTCGTAGGGGGTATTATTCTCCTAGGTTCAAGGACACCTACCAGAGCCGAATGCTGAGCAAACAAGGTGGCCCGCTTGCGTATGCAAAGGAATCAAGCGACTTTTCATTCTCGCGCGGACTTTTTCACCGAGGTCCGCGTGTGTACGACTAGACTGGCGACGAGTTGGGTTAAAAATGGATGATCTTCATTGTTGGGGATGTCTCTGACGTTTGGAATTCTAGCTCGAATCCTCTACTGCATGTATGTATATTCAAAAGTATGGGATATAGATTTGACCATCAAGATTAACATTTTGCACTCGGATGTACTCTTCCGAGGGGACATCGTAAGTCCAGGCAAACTTTATTAGTGATTGCACAGGATAAACTTATGGGAGAGTACAAATTCGTAAAAGTGTATGATTCCTTGAAGGTTTCTATTCAAATATCATGGAAAATCAAATAAAAATATGGTACATGTATTAAGATATACAGTCAATTCCATGGATACTCGTACCCTCTATGTCTATTGAAGAAATTTGACTAAATTAAATAATAGGTTTTGATATTAACGAATTACTTTTTCATTATAAATATGTACAGTCAGTTTAATAAGTATTCGTACAGGAACCGTTTATTTTAAATTGGTTGCTGTACGAATACTTCTTACACTGACTGTATACGAATAAGGTTTTACATCTATATATTTATTTATATCAATTATATTATATATATCGACACATTTATGCAAACATACATTTGTAAACATCAAACTTACCATTTAATTTAAACAAATTTTTTCAATAGTCATAGAGGGTACAAATATTTATGGGACTGACTGGATACAACGAATATGAGCTTGTGTTACATGGAAAAAGAATGTGTAAATAGTATACGCTTTAAAAAAGCGACAAAGAGCATTTGTATAAGAAAGTAAGATATCGGAACATATTTTCAATGGCATGGTGCAATTTATGAAGATAAAGAAGACAGCCTAAGATTCCAATTTAAAATATATAAACTATCAATCCATATCCACGACTGTTTCACATATTATTACATATTAGAATAGTATAAAATTTTGATTTTTGATATAAATATATTCCTTAATGTCTAAAGATTCCTATAAACTCGAGCATCATTACAGATTACAGTAAATTACATGCTTAATGAGTTACATTATGTAATACGATACGATTCCTGTTTGCACATTTCGTAATGAAATGATTCCGAGTGCAAAGAGTTAATTCAACAGCGTAAAACGCTTCAAGACACCCATCAGAAACTTTCTCAAACAGTGGCCGTCCATTATTGATTTATTCTCTTAACCTTTTTACTGTCAGAAAACACATAATCTTTACCAGCAAAGACCAACGACTCATTCCTCATCGCTATCGGTCCCCCATGCGCCAAGGATCCCCCTAAGGATCGTCACTGTGCATTAATGACTCGTTACGCCCCCTCCGATGGAGTGACACCCACAGAATATTAAAATTGCCAGAGAATGGAACTTTCGGACCGTCAAAGCGGACAGAGCTCCGTCAGGAGAATAAAACAACCAACAAGCCCTAACGGTGGTGACATTTAAATTTCAGAAGCAAACTTTGCGAATCGATGGGAGAACGGTCAATCTTTTTGTCCGGCGCTGCAAAATAAAACACTCGTGGCGAAGAAACAGGGGGCGAAAGGAAAGAGCGAGGGACGGGGGGCGAGATAGGGGACGAGGGAAGAGAAAAGTTGGATGGCTCGATGGTCGGCTTGCCAAATGACGCTTAGTATTCCGCGGGACGATCGGACTTCGCGAGTACCTGCAAGCAGCGCACTGTGACGGAAGTGCCAAGTACCTCCAGAGGAGGAGGCCCCAGCGAGAAGTGACTAAGGAGCGGTTGGCTGACTCGAAAATAGCCCAGCCGAGATGTGACCAGCAGTTTTAAAGTAAGAGGGAGGAATTAAGCGCGCTAAACGAAAGATTTAGGCGACTGCCAGCTTCGTTCCCCGCGAAACTCCCAATTAAATTAACTCGTCGGACGAGGGTACCGGAAGTGTCCTCAAACTTGGTTAACGTTCCGTTCGCGGATATCGATCTACGCTCGCGTCAATCTACATATTCATACGCGTGGAATGCCACTTACACAGAATCGGTGATCTTCAGGTTTGTGTAAGTGATATACATATAAACTCCAGTGGCGCTGGAAACATAGGTAATACGTGCTACAACTAGGGGCAGGATTTATTAGGGAGACTGGTAAGTAATGTCGTTTCTTTTACATTAAATTCAAACAGATACATTTTTATTAAGTTTCCATTATGAAATCCCCCTCGTTATCGACAGCCTTTTGCTATCTGGTGTGCATATTCTCAATGCCGGATAAAAATCAACGAGCTTATGAATGATAAACAAGTATCGAAATTCGAAGAAACGACATTATTTCCCAGTCCACCTAATATTGGGTATTCGAAAAGTTCGTGACGTTTCTCAACCGGTTGCATGGTTTCATCGCATCGTTCTGTGAGTGGTCGACCACAGCGTGATGCATGTTTGACATCAAAATTTTGATAGAGCCTACGTAGCATTCTCAGCTCGATCAAAGTGATATTGTAAAATGTAGCCAATTTTCTCATTATTTGTCTCCATGTTCAAGACGTTATTACTGTTAAATCGATAAAGAAATTTGATACATGTTTTTTCTATCCGTAGTATAAACTGTAACTTCTCAAATGACATCTAGTATGCGTCAATAAGTTACGTGTAAACAAAGATATACAATGTTAAATCCATCTAGCGACAAAACGTCACGAACTTTTTCGATAACCCATTATTTATGGTATCGCGAACAAATGAATAAAACATGAATTACTTCTGTTAAAATATTGGATGATCGTATAAGTTCGTGTCTGATTTAAAAATGAAGTTCAATGTGTTAAATTTCAAAGAATACGATTTAATTAATCAATTATGTAGTTGGCATTCTTTTCTACAATCTAATTTTGCACGTGATACTATAACCTATTCAGTGGGTTAATCAAACCAAACAAAAACAATGAAGTTGTCATAGCAACGTCTATGACAATCGGGCACGAATTTACGCAATCATCCAATAACATGTTTAGAGTACAAAGAATTCTTTCATCTACGCTGTGGGAAAAATTAAACGAGATCGGACTTGACACTGTTAACCCTCGTGTTTCAAAGGGGTTTAGCCCTAGTACAGGAATTCCATGGAGCCCTACGTTGCATCGTTCGATTCGCCGCGCTTTTAACACGGAAACGAAAACACGAGAGCGTTCGTGTCACTCGGCTTAAAACAATTCAAACACGATTTTACGAGCGTGCCGTGACTTCACGGCGGCCGAGGGCCGTTCGTCTGGTCCTGAACGCACGATCGCCTTCGTGTGATCCTTCCCACCCTTCGAAAACACCGTTTCCCACTCTCGAAACGGCCGCTAAACGGTCTAAAACGGTTTTTATCTCGTAACCAGGGGAAGCTTCCTCGACGTTAACGTGATTTCGCCGGCAGCGCACGACGATCGATAATTCTAGAAAGGAAAAATAAAGGAAATGGAACGTGGTCGTCGAGCAAGTGGTAGTCGAACTTCCCTCTCCTCTCCTGGATATTATTCTTTGGGATTTCTTCGCCGTAAAGTCTTTATTAAAACTCGAACCGTTCCGCTGGCCAGCCTGTGCAAACTTTTAACTCGATTTTTTTGATACCCTTTCCCCAACCCTCGTTATCGAGTTGGTGAGATCGGGGCCAGGCCTTCCATCGACTTCTCTTCTTTCTCACGTCAGCTCCCAAATGTCGAACATTTATCGGCTCCAGTTCGCACGCGTTAAAACACTCCACAGTTGGAAACGTTACCCTTCGTTGATATACATAGAACGCGCTGCTTTTTTCCATTTCCAGGTTCGGCTTCTCTATCCTCTATTCGAGGCTTGGGAACACGTTTTCCGCGTGCTCTGGCGCTTCTTCAGGAATTTCGCCAGTTGACGTGTGCTTTTAATGGAGTGGAAATCCTGAGTGCAAGGAGATTAATTGGTGGAGAGTAAAAATGTGCCAAATTAGGGCGATTTAGGAGAAGATCGTAATGAAATTAATGTGGCATGAACCAAGTACGTACAAATCGAGGAGGTTTAAATTATATTCAATTATTAATGAATTAATAACCACATTGATTGGTATTTATTGCTGCTCGTGCAATGATCAGTTTTCAAGTGGTAGAAGAAAAAACTTCGCCCCCAGGAAATTATATAATTTCACTACACTAAGAAAGTATTGTTCCATTAGGGTGAACCAAAAGTTTGTGCATTTTTTACGTTGTTTCAGTTGGTGCAATTTTTTGAAGTCACTTTATATGCAAGTGTTATATGTCACTTTGTAGCTTTTGAAAAGCTCCTTCATATTTAATTATTAGTTACATTCATTTATTTATCGTTTAATTTTTTTTCGCTTTAGTAAAATCATGGACAATTTTGAGATTCGACTACTTTCACGTCACTGCTGGAAGCATAAGTTTATAGCTATTGAAACAGCAAAGAAAATATTACATTCAGTAGATTTAAACCCTCGCTTCCAGTAGTGATGTAAAAGTACTCAAATCTCTTGATTTTCCATGATTTTACTAAAACTGAAAAAAGTGAAACGTTTAATAAATTAATGTAGCTAATTATTATACATGAAAAAGCTTTTCAAAAGCTACAAATTGATATATAACATATAAAGTAATTGTAATTACTTCAAAAAATTGCAAGAATTAAAACAACGTAAAAAACGCATAAACCTTTGGTTCACCCTAATATTACACTTTCAGTACTTTGCGAAGACCTGTTTTCTTGTCCGAGCGTCTTCCACTACCAATCCACACAATAACTCGAAACCCGATTCCGAATGAGCTCAATTTCTAGAAACATGTAAATCTCTATTACTGTTCAGTCGTACCAATATTTATATCGATTGACCTCCACATGTAAACTCAAAGGGCGAATCTTCCCCCGAAATATATTTTCGTCGACTCACGTAGTCCGACTTCTCAGTTCTTTATAGACCATCGCATCGAGGCCTAGTGACATTTAAAGTCCAGCGCCCAATTTAACGAACGAATCGTAACCCCGATTCTGTCGTGACAATTTTCATAATTCTGTTACCTAATTGACAGATTACAAAATACCAAACGGTAACTCCGCGTTAAATGATTTCCAACCGTGTGTACGTAATTACAAGTATGGTTACCGAGGATGAATACCGCTAATACCGCGGCCACGCCACCGAATTCCCTTTAGTTGCCGTTATCGAACTGAATGGTGGAATTGTTCTAAAATATGATTGATGTTGCGGCGCGCGTCTGAGTCTGTTGTGATGACCGCGCGACAGCCAATGAATTATTTTAATGCCCCTGCCAAAGCAACATAAAGCCGAAAATGTAATTGAACAACGACCAGCGAGTTTAACGAACACGAAGCGGTAACGTGGCGAGTTTCTTCTAATATTAATTCACTTTTTCAGGGGTTGAAAATTGTTAACATTAACATTAATAGCGTACGATGACGACAAACTGCGACGTTGTTCGGTATTATTGGGCAACCGTATTTTACATTAAATCTAATCTGTAGTCTTTATAGAACAATTCAGTTACTCTTTTTCTCGTGGGGATTAATGATATATTTTTAAACAACGAGGATAAATCAAATAAAGTAGGTAAAATTCACTTAAAATTGTCATCCATTTTCAACAAGATCGAGCAAGTTTTACGGAATCTTATTAGGTTTAAATGTCTTGAAATTTCAAAGGACATGGCATTCTAATCTTATTACGTTTAAATATCTGGAAATATGAAGGCAATGGCATTTTAAGCGAAAAGGGAAATAAATACATTTCTGAGAAGGATCACACGGATCCTTCAAACGTTAAAAATTTGTAAGAAATTCATGAGGGAGAGCGGGGGAATCCTTCCTGTTCAACAAGGCCCTTATCAAGTTCATCGTCCTTGAAATTACAAGGTCACGGCATTCTGTATTCATTAACGCAGCGAATGAAGGAGTTAAGAAATTAAAGAGACGCGCGGAACCGGTTCAAAGTGAATTGCAGGCGCGTCCCTATCCACGCGACAGCCTCGCCGGCACGCGAGGGACATCGGAAAATTCCCATTTCCCGTGCATCGTGGAAACGCATTGTTGCATGCAATTCGTCCCTAGGAACACGCACGAAGCTCGATTCCAAAGCTGGCTGATACAGCCACTAATTAACAAACTTTCCGCATTTGCAGAAGGATTCAAGTCCGTCTCGTTCTCGTCGTTGTCGCGGAATCGAAATTTTAGGAGTTCGTTAGTGTAATACTAATTACACGTCGCGGCAAAGTAGTATTTAACTAGACAACTATCATTCCGCGGGCTAGTATGTTCGTCCATTAGTAGACCAGGCAACATGTGCGAGAAAATTACTCGATCCATCTGTGCTCTACTTTATTATTTCATAGATGAAAGATAGATTTCCCAAAAATACAGATTAAAAATATTGATATGCAAATGAAATGTTCTCATTTATCATACGAGCATCTAGAACCGAACAAATTAAAAACATCAAGATACATTTACTCACACAATTTTCTGCGCCACACTCGAGTCGTTAGAACCTCCATGAAACCAATAATTCAATAATTAATCCCACGCATTCCCGGCTATCATTTCCAAAACGATACATACCACAAATGCCGGTCTCGTATTCGCAATATCGAAATTTCAGGAGTCCGTCGCAATACTAATTACACGTCGGGACAAAGTAGGATTTAACTGGGCGACTGTAACGCACATTCGTCCAGCACGTCAAGCAACGATGTTTCGCGGAAAGCAAAAGTAGAGGAACAACGCGCGAGCGTTTAGTTCGCCAATTCTCTTTCCTCTCATAATACTTTTCATCGCGCGATGTGTTGCCCGCGAGTTTCAATGGTCTTCGCCGTTAACCGCGCGACGACGAGCTTTTCAAAGCGGGAACCGCTCGCCGGAGGTACTTCATTATTCGTGGCGAACGGAGAAGAAAAACCCTAACGGAAATGAAACGATCCCGCAGTTTCTCTGTCCATTGAAACAATAGACGGGATTACTTCGTCGGTGGGCAAATAATTAATCGTTACCGACGATATTTTACGCTCTCGAGTCTAGCACTCGTCGAAAGACGAACGTCAAAGGCGACGATCAATTACTGCCTCTCCAGCGAACTCGATTTGCGCGTTAACCGAGCTCGATCGTTGCATCCGTTACCTTCGCCATGGAAAAGACTCGTTTCTCCCCTTCCCCCTCGCCGCGGAAACGGCTGAAAGAAGGAGAAAAATCGTTCGCTGGCTCGATGAATATTCCCAGGCTGGTTAATGAGACCCAACCGACCAGAAGAGCAATAATCGACTATCAGCAGAGAAGTACAGAGTAAATAACACGGACGAATCGTCGAGTCGGTATCGACGTCGATCGCTGAAATGAAAACAACTGGTAACGCTGGCCAACGATTGGACGGGGGATCCTTCGCCGAGCTAATGGCCGATCTAACTCGAAGATTGCGGTTGAGATCAGCGTTCCACAGCTTCGTGGACACGAAATCGCGGAGATAAATACATCTGATAGATCCAGGATATTAGGATACATCTTTAATCGATTCTTAACCTCACCTTTTGAGGTAACAGATGACGGACTTAAATTCTTTTCGAAAATATTCTAATCCGTGGATTGGTGATTCTTGCCACAGAGAAGTGTTCAAGTTCTATTAGTTAGTAGTAGTTATTAGGTCTGGGTTAGGTTTGCGAGTCACCAGGATTTTCCTTAAACTATTCGGACTCTTTGGACTCTTCAAGTCCAAAACTCAAATAATTACCCACCTGTCCAGATTGGAACCAGCTAGATCTTACCTAGAGTGGGTTACGTCTAGATTGGATCTTTCCTCTTGTCCAAAAACAGGTCTAAAGTAGAGCTGGTTTAGGTCAGTTTCAACGAAGCATTCCAGGCACTCCTCCCCCGCTAATGAGAATCAAAGTAAACCCGTGGCCCATTATGCCACCCTGATCAAGGATATCGCGATTGATGTCGCAGCTAGACGTCGACCTAGAAATATTTCTCGTCTGTTACCCTCGTTTCGTTGTTATTGTTAAGGTGAGGTCTCATATATGTTATGCTCCTGCTCGAGCAATAAATTATCCGTGCTCGCCGGATTTTGTTCGAAAACACGTTTCTACTAGCGACCAAAAGGTCGCTGAATGCGACGACAAACGGTTTGGAACCACTTGAAAGGGTCGATTTTTACGAGCGTTTGGGTCTCGGCCCATGGTCTAGGTTCGCGAGCACGGGGACTATTCCACGCGAGCCTGGATCGAACGCTCAAAAAAATCGACCCTTTCGAGTGGTTCGAAGCGAGACTCCCAATACTTGTTTTCACCGAAACCGTAGGCGCCTACCTGGATTCGCTCAAGGGTCTGAGGTCAAACGGGCGATCGACTCACCAGTTTTTGATCAAATCGAATTCTTTATTCTTCATTGTATCAACGTGAACGCGATGCCATTGGATTCTTGGCGTTCTCCCGATTAAAATGATATCTCACGTCGCGTAAATCGAACTATTTTTAACGAAATAACTTTTCAATTATGCAATCATATTTTGCATATAATTTCGTTAAATAGTCCGATTTACGCGACGTGAGATACCATTTTGATCGTAGAAGCATCAGGAATCGATTGAAGTTACTTCCGCAAAGTTCCGATAAAAATTGTCGAGGTTGGTATTTTCAATTCTTTATGACATCCCCTTGTCGACCGCCCGTTGCGATGATGGTGCGTGGCCGTTTTCGGGATTCCGTGCTCGTTTAGGTGTTCGCGGCTCGTTGTTCCAGCTCGCTTGGGTCCGTCAGACCCTCCTGCGCGAGGAGATGACACTTTCAAGTGGACGTTGTTCGTGCTCGCCGCCCGAACTTACATACATTGGACCTCACCTTTAAGCGAATGGCACGTTAACGCGTGCACGCGAATCGATTTTGCTTCACGCACGCGCTCTCCTCGCCCGCTTACGCTCGCGTGTACGTCTCGCGCGCCAGATAATTAATATCGTTCTATTGATTAATCAACGTTTTTCAACGAATTAGCGCTTTTTCGCAGGGAACACTTTGGAGACGCAGGTTTGTCGACGCGAGCCCATTAGGGTTTCCGTCGATACGGCGATTAATCCACGGTCGTTCTCGAAACACTTTG
Source organism: Hylaeus volcanicus (assembly GCF_026283585.1). NCBI lineage: Eukaryota > Metazoa > Arthropoda > Insecta > Hymenoptera > Colletidae > Hylaeus > Hylaeus volcanicus. The sequence goes on from NC_071976.1 coordinate 21,717,261, forward strand.
TTACTCAGACCTGTAATTTATGCTTCGCGACGTAATTTATGATGTCACTCTACGCAAACACGGCTCTGCATTATTTAACCCAGATACATTAATTTGTGGATAATTTATGGTGTTCTCCGTAGGCCATCTGTCTTTCTTGTTGTTTTTCGTACAATAAATCGTGGATCATTTAATCGGTGTAACTTCGGTTTCGAACCTCGTATACGTGTGTATATCACATTCTTCTGTCTACGATGTATTATTGACCAATTTCGCGATAAATACTCTCATCATAAATTAAATCGACAAGAATACATTTCCCTGTAATTTCCATAAATAATGAACAAACTCTTTTCGACTCTTCCTGCATAAAATATGCATAGACCTTTCACACTCCGCTTTTAGAACGCGAATGGAAAATTTACAAAGTTCTTCGATGAGAATGGATGATATCCGACCTTTTGGAGATTCTTCTCGTATATTTAATCGGGCAATAATGAATTAATCGCGAGGTATCGGACACGGATTTCCTACGCTGGTGATGAAAAATTCATCTATTCGATGTGCCAAGCTGAAGGAGGCAGGATGGTTCTTTGATATAATTAATTTTTCTATTTGCATTCTATTGGAGCTTAGGTCTGGGAAATATGTGTTAGTTAACAGGTAAATATTATTTTTCAATACTTTTCTGCAAATTTAAAAGACTTAGTATTGAATACAGTAAGATTAATTGTATTTACCTGTTTATATACATGCCTAATCGACTGGTCTGACCATGCACGGTCCCATTCTACTCCCTAGTCTCTCTAGTAGAATGAGTCCATACCTGATCAGGCGAAATTCTACTTGTCTCGACAAAGCTAAATAAAATCATTTCAAACGAACAAGAAGCATCGATATATTTTTTAATTTGCATACAGCACATTGCATGCAGCACTATAACTTTCGCATTTTTTATGTCCTGGCGATCTACAATTACTACCTTTCGAACATCGACGACGGCTAACAGATTAATTCCGTTACGAAACACGTAGTCGAAAGAAATTTGGGGAACTAATGAAATGTCGGAAGGGTAATCGAACAAGCTGCCGCAAATGGGCGGAAAACCCATGCTCCATCTCCGACAACGGTGGACGAACGGTCACGCGCACGTTGTTGGGCGGTCGAGTATTTATCAGTGATCGAATTAGTTCCAGAATTTTGATAGGAAATCCATTAACGTGCACGTACCTAGAACGCTGCTCGCGTCAGCCAGCCAATTTCCCCGTCCGAGGAGGAAAATTAGCTTCGGGGAAATTTTTACGATATCCGATTTGCGTCGGTGTTTCTTCGCGGCGCAGCTGTGTACACCACGCTCGCGTGCTGGAACTTTTCGCGACACTTTCGTTTGTTTTATGCACAGATTTAACTGCCTGTTTACGGACACTCGAAAGCAACGCAGATAATTAACCGTGGATTATTTTCCAGCGTGTACGGAATTCCTCCTGAGACTGGACAGCCGGTGCTTGGAATTATTTATAGTCCTGACACGGTATGCGTGTTTTGTATTAAATAATTTAGTAAGGTAATCGTATAAGTAGTCGTTCCTTCATATTCTACGATTTAGTATTTCAATTTCTTTTTATTTCCGTCTTCCTTCTGCTGGAATTCAAATTAGAACAAGGGAAGGCACGTTTAAATGATTCAGGGAATAAAAATTAATGAAAGAACCTCGGTATTGAATTAATTAGAATAAAATTATGTATTTTTCCAAGACAGGCAACTTCCACAGAGCTTGGAAACAGTACGCTCCCTTGTTTACCTGTGCATATTTGTACCTATTTTATCGTTTCTTCCGAGTTTCCACGCGTGCCTCGAATTTTACAAGGAACGATTTCACCGTGCTTTCCTAACTGAAATTTTCCTGGGGAAACCCGTACTCGAATTTGTCCTGCACTGGAATTTCTTCGAGCACAGAACAATTTTTGTAATATCAGCAATAACTTCTTTTTCTTTCCACGAATTTCTTAAATAGCTGACGGACCAGGATGAAACGAACCTGGGTTGCAATCCGTCGTGCTTAATTTTCATCGTTCCTCCTGGCGTTCGACCTAATTTCGTTCCATCGGAAACAAGAAGCCGGAGAAATGATCTTTGTCCAACTTCCTCCCTCTGTCTCTGTCGCTCTCTCGCAGCTGTGTGGGAAAAAAAAAAGTGTAATAAATCTGTCAGAACGGTTTCTCGAAAGACGCTGGCTTAATCCACTGCCTACCTAAATCAAACTCTAAATCACAACTGTCCTTCGTTGGTCGTACATCGTCGAGGCCACGGACAGCAGATAAGCTGAACCGCGCATTCGAGATTTGTAGTCATTAGAAACGTCCCTAGGGAACACATTTTTCGGAATAATTCGCATTCGACGCTCGTGGCGATCGAACGCACAATTTTACATTAGTTGGAGGAACCTTATTTCTAAACACATAGATCTGTTTTATTATTATTACAAGTAAATTCATGATAGTGCTAAAAATTAATACACACACAACCCACGATCATCTTCGAGCAAAAAGCTACTCTTGTAATGGGTATAGAAGATTCGAGAATTAAGTTGATTTTTGTATGTAAATTACATGGAGAATATATTCATATGCATAGATAAGATAAAATTTTTAAAAATTTAGAGAACGTAAACTCTACCTTCTGCTACGTTTCTACTCTCAAGTCAGTAAAAGCTAATCAATTACTCCATGGTTGGTTCCATCGAACCACAACCAGAATCAATTCTTCCTATTCAGCTCGACATATCGATCAGCCCACTGGCGATCATCTTTTCCACTCGAACCGATCGCGGCGACGCGGCGACGCGTCGAAAGAAGCGGTCCAAAACAGGAAGAGATCGCACCACCAGGAAACATTTCGCCGTAGCCCTTTCTCCAGCAGACCCCGACGCACATAAATATGCATGAAAACACGGACGATGAAAGAAGAAAAAAAAAATCACCTTCCTCTCACGGACCTCGTATTCACGGTTTTCATAAAGCCCGACCGGACGGTTCTTCACAGGCTACAGTCGCGTCTCGTCGGCATAATAGAGCCTTCCCGACGATGGCTCCTTTAAAGAACACGCGGGCATCATCGACTTTGCCCCGAGCACCGACTTGCCTATCAGATGATGTAACCAAGCCTCCACCTCCATCCAGACTCTTCTAAGCTAGTGCAAGCCACGTTCGAGCGCTCTTTTTGGTGCCGGAACGGCTACCCAGTGGTCGCCAACCAGGAGATAAACTAGCTGGGAATGATGATTATAACTTGTATCAAATTGCAGGGGCAGGAAAAAACCTCAAATTCGAGGTGTTTTTAGATTTGAGACTTGTTAATATTCTTAATTCAGATATGTGGTGTTCTTAATCGTTACGCGGCGTCCTTGGTTTTAATATGTAGCATTTTTAATTTGTATACAGTCAGTCCCATAGGTATTCATACCTTCTATGTTCATCGAAGAAGTTCGTCTAAATTAAATGATAAATGTCATGTTCCCAAATTTTCATTATAAATATTTATATGTGTAAACTTTTTTCATATATATATATTTACAATGAAAAATTTATTTGTAAACATCAAACTTATCATTTAATTTAGACAAATTTCTTCGATAAACATAGAGGGTACGAATACTTTGGGACTGACTGTATGTGTACAGTAATAAGCATAGAAATTTCGTGTCACATTTTTCAAGTTTTGTGTACGTAGGTATGATCTCGATAATTCCTGAAGTTGCAGAACATTTCCACACGTATTATCAGAAATCATGCGATAGAAACCATCACCACTAGCTTTTACCTCACACTCTGAAGATTGGACAATTCTAAATTCCACATCCCGCGCAACAAGGTCCCCGGAATACCGCGTTGAATTTAGCTCGAAGAAGTACTGATTTCCAGCAATTGTACACTACCAACCGCGTCGAAATGGAACAGCATCCAACAGGGATTTTCATTTGTCCGGTATTGAAAGTTACGGGCGCTAGACCAGCGTCGTCCTCTTCGTGTAGGGTCGATAACCACGCGTCTCGACGCTGGATATCGCGGATCATCATCCCCCTCGGCTCTCGTACCCGCGTCTTGCTAAATTACGCGGTCCCGTTCGCTCCCAGGCGCTGAAAAGACCAGTTTTGCGTACTCACCGACCGACGCCGCTATTATCCAACGAAAGTGGGTCGGCGAGCTGAATGCGCGACGGCTGAGCTGCCCCCGGAATCGATTAATGGGCCATAGTCTTCGCCCCGCAGTCGAGGGCTGGCTGATCCACGGATTTCTGGATAGCGCTGCCCATCGTATCGGGATTGTTGCTCCCACACAACGAGATGACGGAGTTTTAGTTAACCTGGATGGGTGCTTGAAAAGTTTTCGTGCTAAAAACGCTCGACGCCGAGTTTGTCGCGATCGAAACACTGGAATTTCACGCCTGTTTTGTCGGAGGGACTGCAATTTTACGCCTGTTTTCACGCTGAGAGCTGTCAAGGATTTATAGTGACACGCTTGGCGTCATTTTTCTTTTTCTTTTTCTTGTATTTCATCGGCAATTAATTTACGATTAATGAACTAACCATTTCGAGGCAGTCTGAGGAACTAAAGATATTTGAAAATGTTTTAGAGGGACTGAGCGTCCTTGAGAGTCTTAAATTTCTTAAATGATCTGCAAATAATCTTGCAATTAATGAAATGCGGTATGCACTTGCTCAGTTGTGCCAGCAAAAGAAATGATATCGCCAAGAAATAGTCTCCATTGCGCGGTTCGATCGTTACCTGTGTTTTTTGGATCCCTGTTGCGAAAAGCAGTCCAGCTTGTAGCAGCTTCTAGAATCAACCTGCGTCGTGAAATCAAAACTTTAAACTCAATCTACTCGCAAAATTTTGTACCGTCCATTGTGGTACATTATTATGCATGGTGCGCACTACCTGCCTACGGGGTTTGAGAATTAGAGAACAACTGTTTGTCCATTATTTGTTAAACAGGAATTAGTATTTGAATATCGAATGAAGCATTTCGCAATGGACAACTTGAATTTAGCTATGTGCGTTGATTTTATTCGCTCTCTATTATTCTATGATAATCGTGCCCATTTTTGATCCTACGGAGCAGTGATGTAATATTAATTGGAATAGTTGTGCGATAGGAATTAATAGCTAAATGGTAGAATTAAATATTAATTACCAGCTAGTAGTATAAGTCGATAGAGTAAACGTTACGAATCAATTACTGTTGAGATAATATTATTTAGTTAATGCAAAATATATTACACTGTATATTAAACAAAAGTCTGAGCTCTGTCGCTATAAAAAATCAATAGGTCTTGAAACTATATTCAGATCTGTGTATCTTTCATTATAAATATTGCAGGCTCGTTTCTGTTATTTTCTTCTCGTTAATTTTCACCAGTATTTTCTTGTCTATATTTTTTCGTTTATAGTTAAATAAAGATCGTTCTTCCAAGCTTTCATAAATAAATAAAATAAAGATTAAAAGTATCGATTGAGTGTTTATATGATCCCATATTCAATTAATTACTGTACAAGGATTTCATTTATTTATTACTCGAGGCAAATTTGCGCACATCTGGTCTTTCCAAACAGCGATATTAATTTATTATATTTATTATATATTTATTAATTTATTATATTGACGTATTAATTAAAAATCGACACTATGTATTTTTTTAATCAATTTTTCCCCTATCCGTGATTTTACAAGAGATATAAATTCATACTCGACTATTGCGACGTATAGTAAGCAGCTACTCCCATTTCGGTGGATTAAATAGATTGAACTGGGCTCAGTTGCAAGCGCTTTGATGCGTTCGCTGGAAAACCTATCGCATCGTTGGCGTATCTTTCCATCTTGGGGGCTAAACGCAGACGTGTATCACGTTTCCTATGTGCGACGAACGCCACTCGACAGCGCGAAAAGCGCACGAGTAATGCTCGTTGCATCAATACCCAGCGTCCGCGTATCGCGATGTATCTATCATGCACCCGCTGGAACATAAAAAGGAGAGATCCAGCAACGCTGTATCGCCCCCGGCGAAAATTTGTCTCCCTTACATGGATTCCGATGTTAATGGAAGATAAATGATATTGCGCCGAGCGGAGGAATACAAACTAGGGGAGGGTAGGCCAAGGGTGGGTTCGGGACATGATTGATACACTACTTTGTGGACCTTCATAAATATACGACGATATTCCGTATTGGTACCGAGATTTAGGACGCGTTGAATGACTCCTGGTGGCCCTTATACAGGGATGGCTTCCAAATTTGTTAGACAGCGCCCTCGGCAAGAAATAAAATTTCTTGTCATGAAATTTTATCAACGGGAAAGCTTGAGTGTGTAAATTTATCGAGCCCAACGTGTGTTAGCTACTGATCCACAACGAAAGAAAATTGCAAATTAACATTTTACACTCTTTCCCGCTTTCAAATGTCTATGACATCTCTTGGAAACTTTCAAGTGGAGCTTGAACTCATCGAAAAAGCCTGGTTCCATATTTGGTTCGCTTCACGCGGGTTTATTCGCGGTAATTAATGCTAGTTTCGCTAACGATGCTCGAAGGACCGGCTAACTGAATTATCTAAACATCGTTTAAATATTGGAGCGAAATGGGCCAAATGAACGCGAGTAACGGTGCCGCGTGGAGGGCACATTTATACGTGTACCCCCTCCCTGCGTAATTATAGTTACGCATATTGCGAACATCGCGTGGCATCAATTATCTAAATCCTCGATTGTCTCAATGCTTGATACGATTTTGTTAATCAGTACTTTCGCGAATTGCCTCTTAACCCGGTAACGCCGAGATAGGCCGAAGGCTGACTAGTCACCCAGTTGTTCCTTTTTTCGCTAATTAATCATTGACTTGGCAATAGCTTGAATACAATTGCCAGAGGTTTTAGAAACGCAGGAAAAACTTCGGGGAAATCAAATTTTCGTTCGCGAGATACTTAACAGATTCAGCGATTCAATTCAACGGCTCGACGAGCCCTACGCAATCTTAGTCTTAATCTTGGCGACTGCAGTCGGCTAATCATAATTTATGAAGAAATCTAACGGCGATTTCTGGAAAATATTCTGAAATAGAGATTTATTCAAGCTTCATTACCATTTATTCGAATTTTCTGTACTTTCCTCGCAAGCTAGAGAAATGGTGTTCAATGAAGTGTATGGAATACATTTTTCAGGGGTGCTTATTAAAAACTTTAGCAGTTTGTATGACGCAACAAAATTTTTAAGTGTATGTAAACCGATAGTTGTACTTTACTTTTGTCTGTCGTCGTTCTTTTTGATAATTGCTCTACTTCTTCTTGTCTTCTGCGAGCTTGATAAATCCGAGGGACAGTGTAAAATAGAAAAGTTCATTTCTGGTACAATTGCGCACTTGTAATACGATAGACTGAATAGATAGAGCACAACGATTATTGAAGTGATGAGTTGTATTTGCCTATCGATTACTTACAACACTGTACATGCCCCAGTTTTTAGATTACCATCTCACGAATCCTCCGTCTCGTACTGCATCCGTCCAAACATTCGTGTAGCTCTACAATAGCACCAATTGCTGCTGGCTAACAGCAAGAAACTCCAAGTTCGCCAAGTCCTAATTAGAAACTGTACTTCTGGTTACGAAGCACCGAGTTCGAAATGTTTCCAGTAAACGTACGTCCAAATTCTCGATCTCACAATCAGCGAAGTAGTCAAATGACTACCATAAACTCACTGCAGGTCGTTTTATTTTTATCAACTGTTCTTCGCAGTTTGCAAACTATGATTACAATAAATACTGGTAGTTTCACTAATCAAATCAATGATTATTAACTAATATTATTCGTAAGGGGGTGAAGTAGGTTGAGGACTACAGTTTTTGTAGTGATACGTATAAATTTTTTTCTCAAGAACATATACTTAAATAAATATTGTCATTTTTTTTAAGTATTTCCTCTGAAAATATGGAAGACATCAACTGCTACCCATCGGAGGTCACCATTCAGTACAGTCTGTGTACATTCTGAAGGTTACAGTTTTCATATGAAACCAATAGAGTTCACTTCAGCTGCATGTCTTTCATCTATATAAACCTAATCTCCCTTCTAAAAAAATTGCAAATTGCATTTTAATTGGTGTTTACACAGAAGAGCAAAATTTCTTGTCACTTTTCCTCAACTTCTTTTGTAATAAAATGGTGTTTTCGCTGTCCTTCCCTACGTTCGAAGAGGCAAACATCAGAGAATATACGATAATATAAACACTGTTCGACGATCGAACTCCTATACCCCTCCAAGGGGTATACGCTCCAGTGGGGATGGTTTCAGTGCATTTATGGAGACTCTACTGTAGGAGTTTTTCCAAACAGCCCAATATGGGAGGTGAACTGATACGTCTGTAGGGGTTAGCACGCATCGATTATGCATATCCGGGGGACTGCACGCGAGGTGTCAGCGGGTGTAAACGACGAAACAGGGACGGGACGTTCACGCAGCGCCACTTTGTATCCCTGTTGAAGCATCGGACACGTTGTTCCGCGTTTACAGCGCGTGGGTGGCGGAGTCGGAGAGGCGGGCGGTAGCCGATCCTGCGCCAAAAGTGCACGAGTAATGCCTGGCGATTTGTCACGGGGACAATTTGTAATCGTTTGTCAGCCGCTGTACACCGTAAACACAACTAACTGCCGTCTTATTCAAATGAGGACGGGGGCGCAGCTCTCCTACGGCCGATGCCTATCCGTGCAGCCTCGCCTTTCGAAACGCGTCGTGTCCCTCCCCCCTCGTCTCAAAATTCCGTCTTAAGAGTCTTGTACGCAACGAGCATCGTGTGATCCGTGTCATTAATCTTCCGGAATCATTTTCGTCCCCCACTCTCCACGGCCATCTCTTTCTGCCGCTTCTACTCCGGCGCCATTCGTTGCATCTTCGACGAGACTGGATCGATGATCTAACAAGGATAATGGAGTCAAACTGAATTCAATTTAGGGTAAATTGTGATACAGGGTATTTTTTAGAAGAAAGTATTTTAAAGAAAGAGTTTTCACATAGGTTCTCATCGATATCGAATTTCTTGATTGAATATTCCCGCATAAGACTATCCAGAGCTGAACTCATTCATCTCGACGTTTCAGTGTTATATTCGTGTTATTTTCAAGAGTCTTCCATTAAAAAGATCTCTTTTGTAAATCAGTATAAATTATTGAACCCCTTGGCACAGGCAGGAAGAGTATAATAAGACCCAATACAACTATATCACAGTATCTCAGAATTTTATCGAAAAGACACAAAGTAAAATAGTATACCATAACTCTTCTCTATATTTATTCTCTAGTTCACAGACCACTCTGCCCAAAACATCCTATTTCGAAATCCTAAGCGCTCCCCACATGTCGCACGATCTAGCGAGACGTACAAGGTACGAGTTTCTCACCCACACCGCGTCCACAAAGTGCATTTCCCGAATGTTCGTCATTCCGGCCCCAGACATAAATAGTCCCAAGCTAAGTGGGCGCACGATCTATCCCTAGAGTCGCTTTACACACCAGAATGGAATTAAAATCCAACGAACACGCGATAAACTCGAAGTGACTCGAGTACATCGTCGGTATGTAAACACAGACCCTCCGAACCCCCGACGCTGCTTCCCCGGCGCGGAAAAAATTACGAAAGATAAATTCGAGAGCCTTATACCCCGTCGGGGGCAATTTGCAATTTGTCGCCCGGCCAGCTCGTATCTCCTGCCGTTTTATTTTCGCATCGCGGGGACGTGGCTCCTCTGGTAGCGCGCGAACTGTAAATTTGTTGACGTATACGAGCGACGGTTGCCGAACGTGGCGTCGATTCTCGAAAATCACACTCGCCGTCTTGCTGAGAGCGAAGTTCTTCGGTCAGAGTTTGTAGGGACATTATTTCACCCTCATTAGGGGGTGAACATATGAGCCGTTCATTGCTCGAATCGTTTAACTCCACGAGACACATCAATATTGTAACATTACTGACGATTATTTTTTGGCTATTCTTTCTTATGAATTTCATGTAACGTTAGATGGAAGCTACATCTGTATTTATGCATTCTAAAACATTTATTTGGATTTATATATTATAAAGGAAACTTTAAAAAATAATGTACATTATTTCATCGCCTTTCTCAATTTTTTGTTTTATCGAGTTAATCGATTTGTGCAATGAACGGCTCCATATATCAGTGACTTAAAAACATAGTTCATTTTCGAAATTGAACACGATTAGGAACAGGAGGACTCTGAGCAACTGTCTACTTTCTGACTTTAAAGAGCAAACTATTCTTTAAATCGGTGGTTAGAGTCACCCGTTTCATTAATGTAGTTTGATCGATGCAAGAACTAATCTGTGACAAATGAAACAACAAACCATTCCATAAATATGGATAAATAAGCACGCGAAAATAAAAGGAATGTCTTCAATACTCACTTGTTTCGGTTACCATCGAGTAAGAAGATATTCAACCAGAAAAACAACTTCCTCTCTCCGCCATAATTTAGAATCGGGTATGATGGCCACGAAATGGATGACCAGGGGTTTCGACGAGATTATTATGAATCGTAGGGAGTCCTGGCGCGCTCGTGTCTCGAGGATTCCTCTCATAGCGTTCGCGGAACCGTCCCCGCTCTGAACGAGTGAGTCCTGGCGCCACGTCGTCTGTTCTCTGATGGTATTGCTTCGTCAGAGCACGGAATCGCTGGAAGGGGTGAAAAAGATAGGGTCGGACGGGGGTGGGGCGAGTGTTTGCGCCAGGACCGCGAACCCAAGGCGATGCAATTCGGTCTGAGACTCTGAAAGCCGGAAGGAAGACCGATTCGATGAGAAATTGGAGGACGCAGCGTCACCTGCATCTTCTTCGAGGATTAACGAGGACGATTGGCGCACCGAAATATTCTCCCTCGAAGAGGAACACGGAGAATTTGTCAGGTGTTCGCGATTCTTCCGATTTAACACTTTCAGTGCCAGACATACTCACGAATATACGTATGAAGCTAAAATTTTGTTCTTATACAATTCGCAACTATATAATATAACATTTACGTTAGTACTTAGTTTTATAGCCTGATCAAAATCCACGAATCTTATCCAGACATGTTACCTTTAACACATGACCTTCAGAATTAGTTTCTTAATTCCTCAGTGAAAATCCCTGACACCCATACATGGGGGATGTGGCGATCAACGTGTTAATACAAATTTCGCAATAAATATTATCTAAACAAGGACGATTGGTTTTACGTGAGTGTATCGACTCGCGAATTGCGTGTATCTGGAAACACAGGGTGCATCATGGAGGGGCCAAGTCACGGGTGGATTAAGGATATAAAAATAATGAAAGAAGTTAATATTAATATTTGTTCTATTCGACGTAGTTCGCATGGTATAGTCATTTTTGTACTCAGGTCATTTTTCGTCTTAAACTGAGCTCCTTTCAGGATGAGAATCACAAATTAGCTTTTTGTACACAGTTATTGTTGTAATTATATTATTTACTCCTCAAATAAATCATTAACAACCGTTCAGTCTAAATATATGAGCTGAGAGCTTCTTCCTATCGATTGTGTAAATAATTGTTCAGGTTAGTAATGTGTACAAACGTACCTTCGATCCGTTTTTTGAAGATGGAGGTGATAAAGCAAGCGAGGAAGCTAGAAATTGTTAGCTCGTATAAGTTACCCAAGAATGAAATTAATTTCGACGATGTTGCACTCTGAGGAAGATACGTAGTATGCTCGCGTGTTCCTCATTTACGGGATATTATCCTTCGCAAAATATATATAACTGTATGAAATGAGACCGAGGAGCTACCTCTTCCGGACTACTTCGTTAAAACCGAATCGTTATTATTGCACGTTTTAACGGAAAACGAGGATACTATTACTGTTGTACTGTCTTGAAAATGGAAAACGTCGCTTGATGCAATTTATGCACGTACGTCTTCAAGGAAGGTTTGGCACTGTACAAGCCCCAAAACGAGTCCTATGCGAGCATCTTGAGTATTTTACTAGTTGATAGATAGCAGGTATCATCAACACTGAGTAGTGACTGTCTATTGGTACGCATCACTGAAACATTTTCCAAAGCATGGACCTCAAGAAAAATCAACTCAATGGACGCAAAATTAACATTCAATGGACTCTACGAAGCACAGTTGACTATCTATTGGTACTCATCACCGAAACATCGTCCAAAGCTTGGAGGTCGGGGAAAAATCAACTCAATGGACTCGAAATTAACGTTCAATAGACTCTACGGTTAGCAAGAATACCGTACACCAGCTACACGATCTTTATTGGCCTGGATTGTTCAATCGACCATGCGACAATTTTGGACCACCGTATCTCCGAACGGGACATGTGAACGCGTTGATCATGGCGCGCACAAGTCATACCCAGCCACCAGGACGCGTTGCGGTACATACATGATATCGTATAATCTTGCACGAAAGGCTACACACTGTGACGCGTGATTCCCGTTTAGTTCATCGGAAGCTGGCCCCAACGAGGAGTGGCTGTCAGACCGCTATCGCGCAGGTGGTTCACTTCGGTCGACTTGGCTGCCATCGAATGAGGATTATCAATTAAGCAACGAACAAAGGTCTTGTCTGCGACAATCGAACACGCGCCGCACGTTAATGATTCATCGATCGCCTCTGATACGCATCCCGCGCCACAGCCAGAGAACCCTCTGTGTGCTTGACAGATGTCGTCTTCTGTTAATTGAACCTTGTGCGTCCCGCACGATCGTCTGCATAAAGTTATTCCGTCTTTGCGTGACAGAGCGCCAGTGTTTCGTATTTGGTGCTCGATTGCAGGATTGCGGGATGTGTTTGTTGGGCTATGACTTAATTGATCCTTCGAGGGATCTACGAGGTCCTCCAAGGAACGTATTCTCAATTACGAGGTCTGGGAGTCTCGATTGCTGAGATTTGGAATGTTGGAAATTTTTGGGATTCTGGAGGCTCACTTGTTTCCAAGTACCGGAGAATATGTCTACTCGGTTGGTTCAGAGCTGGATCGCAGGACGTCTTTATGGGAGTATGGCTTGATTGATCTTTCTAGAGATCTATTACGTCTTCCGAGAAACGTATTCTAAAGAGTCTCAATTGCTAAAGTTTGGAATATTGGAATTTTTCGGATTCTGGAGTTCTGGTCTTCTGTGCGAAGGGTTGAATGAGATGAACTCAAGATACAGTTCACTGGGAGCTTTGAATATCCTTCGGATTAATCTTTACAGGAATAATTATCATCATAGACGTTAGTTAACGCCGAGTATATTTGGAATCCTCGTGGATTTGGAATGTTTAGATAGTCTCTGCTGGCGCAACACGCTGTACATGGTATTCTAAGTGCAAATGAGGATGTAATGGGTTCGGATTAGGAAGGTTAACTGGAAGGACTGGGGATGGTTAAATGGCGCCAACTGGAGACACATTACCTTGACTCACTGCTGTGACCCAGATGTCCTCAGGATCATTATGGTGGTCTGTTTGAATTAAGTGGACTTATTCCTGCAATATTTAGATGAGGATCCGTGGACCATGTCCATAGTCCAACTATGAAGTGAAACAGAATTGAATGGCAATCAAGGAAAGAAAAATTCACTCACAAGAATTGGCATTAGGTAACAAAGTTGGACCTAGGTAACCAAATTCTGAGGTACCTTAAGAGTAACTTAAGAGATACCTTAAGGGCCGAAAAGTAATGTCGCTTCTTTTACATTAAATTCAAACAAATACATTCTTAATAAGTTCTATTTTTAATCAATTATGTAATCACCCTCGTAATCAACAGACATTACTTTCCACCCCATCTAATTGGTATCAGCAGGAGGGACTAAGGCTTGCCTGACACAAACACAAAAACAAAGACCAAAGCGATTTAACCAACCTACAATTCTTGAATTATTCGAACAAAACTGTGCGCAAGACCAATTCTGAGGTACTGTAATGGACGTCTCCGTAAGTGTCCTATCCAAATCGGTTAGGATCAAAATTCCAGAGATCCATAGGGCCCTCTCCACGGTCATGAGCGTTCCCGTCACGCTAACAGCGGCGTCGATACAAACAAACACGTACACGGTAACCGACGTCTTCTGTCAATTCGGCTTTCCGGATTATTACAGCACGATTGCGTAGAACCCGTTTACCCGGGACGTGTTGCGCAAGGGATTGCCGCCACAGAGAGTAGCAGGAGGGCGTAAGGGCGGGGGAGAGGGGGATCGACGCCGAGCCGCACGACGCCGACGTCTGCCGGAAATTGTAAACGTCGTCGAATCGCGTGCAGCCGGAAGGTGCGACTGACAGTGCTCGGACCCCATAATGCGCTGGAACCTGCTACTGGTGCTGCCTGTGCGGTTGCTTGGCTTTCGTGCCTCGCGGAAACTTGCGCTGAAAACGACGTGAACCTCGAGGATGATGGGACTGGATGGATACCCAGTCGAACTTCCAAGATTGCTCGTAATTATCTTGCTCAGGGAAGTTTCGTGAGAACGAAACAACCCTTGCAACGACAACAGGCCCGCTAGGGAAACGGGACTTTGAGTTATAATCGAGGATCGCTTCTGATGGACGCTTCTCGAAAGCTTTGGGGTGGGAATTAAGCCTCTCCGAAACGTTTCCGACACATTTTTCGCCGAGGAACCGAGAGACGCCTTGTATAATTTTTGGCAACGGTTGTACTGACCTCGGAATTATTTTATGAGAAGAACGGGGTCGTTTGTGAGCTGGCAACAGGAGTTTTTAATTTCTCAGCTGAAGAGTTCTCGAGCTGACTTTCTCTGGGAAGCAGACCAGTGAAGGAAACTCGGGGGACTGTAATTTCTGGGCCAGTATCTTGGAAGCCAAGGAACCCTTGCGCAACTTTCCTGCGGAGCCGTGCAGGATATATTTAGAGACTTCGAGTCTTAGGCTACAATGTTATCTTGGAGTAACAGCCCCTTCGTCGAATATTACATCGGTTGGATAGATTTCGTCAGACTTCGGTCATGATTTTAAAAACATTGCACACAAAGAACAAACTCGAGCAATAGTAACAGCATACTTTGTAGTTCCTTGCAGTTCCTTGCAGTGTGAAGTAGCTGTCATTTAGTTGACTTAATACCAGGTCTAATCATGCAATAAAGTTCAATTTCGGGTTACCAGGATCTCCAAATCGTGAAATCTCGCATCCCCGCTTCGCTGATCTCCTAAAATCAGTTGTTACATACTTCAGTCCCTGTGGGTGTGCTCGTTTCCGTTTTGCCTGTAAGTAAACGTCCCTAGAGCACCATAGATCCAGACGGGTCTAGCGCTGACCTCTATAAGGGTTAACAACACGATGCATTACGGTCCAGGTGCAGCGGTTCAGAACGCTATGCATTATTTCACGCAATGGAAATTAGATCGGGTTAAGTGGACCCGATTGCATCCCAAAGCGCGTTTCAAACGACTCATCCGTGCGTTTTATTGATAATCTTCCGCGTCTTTGTTATCTTGTTATAATTGCTCCGATCGATCGAATAATTACAAGAGGATTCTTCAACGAACTTTTACGAGGATCGAAAAAATTCATTGGCTCGGTTAAATAGGCCAGTGGCCTCTGCAATAATTAATTTGCCAATTAAAACTTTACTTTTAGTTCTCACCGCGTGAATATAAATATTGCCGTAGAGAGCTCGACGCAAGTTTATCACACCGAATTTTTTTCTCTTCGAAATTATGAAAAATATTGAAATATAAGAATATGTTGCATAACTTTATTCCATCTTTCTAGAATTATACAAAGAACGTACATAGGCACATATTATACTTGATATACGCATACATAAAAAAGAAAATGTACATGTCGAATTGGGTAACCTCTTCCTTTTCGAAGTCGGTTAAAAATGTAACATTTCTTCCAAAATTAAAGTCCATCTTCAGATCTTGAATAGAATTCTATGTACAATGAATCCTCCAGCGTACATATATATCCAATTCTAAATATTTAATGTTGCACCTGGTTTTATGTTATCTTCCCAACGAGTTACACAGGATCTCATCCATGTTTCGTGCAATTGATATCGCCTTTAGTGCCACGTGTAACCGATTCCAGATTTAATAACGCCCAATCCCGTTGATACGTTTTCCGCAATGGCCGCGCTGGGAACGCAACGATGGGAAAAACGTTGTCGAACGTTCGATATCTGATATCGTATCGAGCACAGGGCTGAGTTACGAACGGCCATCAAGAACGATGGAAATCACCCTGTCCTCTCCCTCTATCTACCTCGGCGTCCGCCTACCTCTGTGCAATATACGATCACGTGACAGGACCTTCTGGTGTCTGGCACCGAAACGATCAGGAATCGATGTTCACGCGTGCCTTGACTCGTCCGACATAGAAGGTGAATGTTCGTGCCGTCGAGTACGCGGGTATCCGTGGTATCCCGACACGAGTACCCTCGCCCACGCTGGTCTACGTTACACATCGCGTGGGGCTTCCACAAAGCGCCTTCGCTGACTAAATCGACGAGGAGTCGTAAATACGACGCCCCGGCTACAAAGTAGACGACGACGAGGATGATGAAAATTACCGAGGTCGAGTGCTGGCAGGCGAACCGATGTTCAGGTGTACGCACGCTTGTAAATGGTAAGAAGGTGAGGACGAGGACGATGAGCGCCAGAGGGGATGAGGACGTCTTCGAGACGGTGGTTCGGAGAGTTTCAATGGTGGCTTAATTCGTATTGTTAATTAATAGTGTTTAGATTATAGACGATGGAGTTTCAAAGCTGATGCATAAACAGAGGTGGAATTTATTGACCTCCGGTAAATTGGACTGTGGAAAGCCTAAGGATAATGGATTCGAAGATAAGAGAATACTAATAGGTATTCTGGAAATGATATAACAGACTTGTCATCACAAAATCATTATATCGCAAGTCCTTTGTGTTGTTAAAAAGTAGTTTAGCCCGTGTATTCGCGAAACGTGATAGAGGAATAAAGTTCAGGCCAAGGAAAAGACACACAAGTTTTGATGAACCAATGAAAGAGTTCGGGCACAGCGTAAAGTACGCACAACCACACTTGTTAGCACTCTTGGTTACTGGGCAACACACAGCTAACTGTCCTCTCGCATGAACGGTGTATATGGTTTGGATATACACACATATAAACAGTAAGGCGCTAAATACAAATTGTACCTGACAACACCTTTCATCATCTTCCGAATGTCTGGGAAGAATAAATAAAATTTCACCGATAGTTACACTTCTAATACACGGTATTCCACGCGCCCACTTCTTATAACCAAAGATCTTATTACAAGTTTCCAGCCATTAGATTGCTATTACTTGCGACGAAGAATAGTATTATTCTATCTGCAAATCATTTCAACGACTGGCAGAAGACTGTTAAGTAGACTGCGAATCTTTATGCAAAATAAAATCTTGTGAACGTGCCTACAAAAATAGAACCTAAATATGTAGGAATTTATTTTATTTTGCAAATATTAGAACATGAACATATTGTTTGCAATTCGTAGCTTCTTGCACATTCAAATTTCCTATAAATGCATAAAGATCTGGACTGGAGGTCCAGAGGTAGAAGAAATCGCAGTTCCTTCGATCTCCCTCTACATACATTGTACATTGTATGTAAAGCATGCAATCGACTGAAGTAAGACATAACCTTCCAAATATCTAGAAAGAATTAATAAAATTCCATCATAGCAGTTACACTTGTAACGCGCGGCATTCCACGCACCCACATTTCTTTTTTCTTGCTAATCAAGCCATGAACAACACCAGTTCCACGAAAAGCCTGCGTAAAATTCGCCCTCGAATAAACATCCCCGGCAAGTGTCCCCCTCCCATTGTCAGGCATCGTCGGAGCATGTATCCACCCTCTGGTCGCGATTAACAGACCTCCCCGATTCGGGATTCAGACACGGGGAGGCCAACGAGCCGTTTAATCGGATGGGTCAGTCGGTAGCCAGGCCAGCCATGGTCGTCCTTGGCAGAGGTGATCGCGGGGTTGATGGGGGGTGGAAGGCGCGGAATTACTTGGCGTGTCGTATCGGAGAAACGATCGCCAAGGGGGTAAGATCGTTCTCGCGAGCGGGAGAAGTAGGGTCACAGCCCCCAGAAGAGCAGCAACGGAGCGAAGTCGTGTCTCACGGCGTTTCCACGCTCGTCTGGTCTTCTGTGCTCGCACAAGGCAGCTCCGACGTCGCCTTTCGCACACAACCGGGACGGGGGTGGCGACGTTACCCCCGGTACGGTTGCCAAAGTTTAATGCACCTTTGGTTTTCGGTCGTCGCGTTTCGCCGACGGCGCACGAGGACGCCGACCGCCGCTCTGGCGCCGGCTGGTCCCCTCGCTTCCTTTCCGCCACTTTTCGCTCCTGCTCCCTTCGTTCCCTATCTTTTCGACTCCGTCTTCGTCCCGCCAACCGTCTGCTTCTCCGTCTGGCCTGTTCTTTTATATCCGACTCCTGGCTCGGAGTTCTTTCTCGTCTTTCCGCTCGTCCTCCCTCCCCTCCCCCTGCAGTCGCAGTTTCTTACGACCGGCGGGCTCCGCCACATCTGAAGAGATATCTTTCCATCGTTGCACTTTATTGCCGTGCTACCCCTTCCTCCTCGTTATTGAACGTCTTCCTTTACGCTTCTCGCGCCTCCTTTTCTCCTCTTCGTCGTCGATTATTGGTGTTTTGACCGTGCTGCATCCCTTTGCCGCGGAACAAACCGTCGAGACCAGGGCTTCGGAGAGATTGCCTTTTGGGATTCGATGAGAAGCAGTTTTGGGAAAGGGTGGCGCGATGTTGCTCTAGATTTCATATCACGTTGTTCAGGGGTTGTCTTCGGAGTCACTATCGAATGAACCCTTTTAGTGGAGATCTTCTGATGGACCCTTCGAGGAGGGTTACATTCATATTTGTGAAAGATAGTCTTCCTTTTGCTAAATTATTATTTATTTATACACCTTTGCATACCTTTAAGCGTTATTATACATGGTGTCACAAAAATGTTGTAACACCTTGAAAGGGGTTCTCGTTTTATCGGTTGTCAAGAACCGACAGATATTTAAATGAATAGAATAGATACTTAAATGAAATGAATAGACAACGAGTTCCCGTTCTTTCGGATGTCAAGAACCGGCAGATATTTAAATGAATAGAACGGTGACAGATCTGACACCGAGCTGACGTGTTTTCCCTATATGAAAGTTTATTGAGTTGTACTTAATAAACGTTAAGAATCATTGTTTGTTTAATAAACCCTTTGGTAATGAGTACTTCACGGTGTTCAACGGCGCAACAATATTTAAATAATATATTTTTATTAAATCTCCTCATGAGACCTACTATTCTAACCACAACTACTTCTCTGCTCATAATTTCCAAGATTCCACTTGGCTGACGCGTTTCCAATAATATATAATATTGCAACCGATCTACCGAGCACTCGATAGCGGTCAGTGACTGAATTTGCGCAGACGTAATTATTCGATTCATTAAAAAACAGCGAGCCATCGGGGAACTGTCATTCGATTAACGACAGATTCATTCCGGCTATCTGGCAAGGCACGACTCGCTGGGATTTAATTTCGCTCGAACGCCGGTCGTCCTCGACCGTGACAATCGGGGAATAAAGGGACTGGCGTTTCAAGGATATCGAGTAACAGACGGAAAACTGGAATGCCTTCCTGCGTCCACTTTAAAGGATTGACCGCGGCGTATTTCATGGCAGAACGACATCCAGCTTTTTCTTCTCGAGGATTGAGGCCAGAGTTCAAAGAAACGAGCTATCTAGGCGAAAATGCTATTATTGGAACGCTTTTTCAGATTTTCAGAAAAATATTTGCAGGCGACGTGGAACGGAAAGCTCTCGTGGTTCACGATATTCAAACGATAACAGTGTTAAATTTATTAGAGTAATTAGGGGTTATTTATGAGGTATTCTTTTTTTCCCAGTTTCGAGGTAGTCTTCGTTATTTTTTGCACCCAAAATACTTGATATAAGCTTTTGAAATTTGCTACGTTTATTTGTACGTGTATATACAAGATTTCAGAAAGTTTTCAACTGTCCTGCTCAATTTGTTTACAAGTTGCATACAATATTCTACGTCACATCAAGCGGAACGAGCCAAGAAAAACTTGTTTTATTCTTCGTGTCAGAGTTTGAT
Source organism: Hylaeus volcanicus (assembly GCF_026283585.1). Classification (NCBI taxonomy): domain Eukaryota; kingdom Metazoa; phylum Arthropoda; class Insecta; order Hymenoptera; family Colletidae; genus Hylaeus; species Hylaeus volcanicus. The sequence goes on from NC_071976.1 coordinate 21,737,416, forward strand.
AGTCTTAGTTTGAGGAGCACTGTTCAAAGACTCGATGACAAGGTGTTTCAATTTCATCCCTTCTAATATTCGTCATTTACAGATTGTCAGGATATACGTTTTCATTTCAGCGGTACCCACGACGTTCGCTTTCATTTCCTTGGACTCGTGACATTTACACGATGCCCGCGTATAAACCCCGCGATATATCGTCGTGCTCATTTATAAATGCTCCCCTTCTGAGGGTAAAAGGTTCAGCAGCGCGAAAGTTCATCGGGTGGAGCCAACGTGGGGTCCGAATGTAGTCGATTAAATTACATTTAATTAAAAGTGTGCGCGACGTGTTAAACAATCCCTCGTATCCCCCCCCCCTCTCTCTCTCTCTTGCACGCGAACGCTATTGTATCTCTCATCCAAAAGCTCCCGTAACTAATGTCTAAACTATCCGACAGTGGAACAAAAATCCTCCCCCGAAGCGTTGACACGGAACGCGCGGATCTCGAATTTAATTAAAACGCTGCGCGAGTCTCGCATCACGCGGTGCTCGCGGAGAATCGAAAACGCGTCCCACGAATTTGCTAGACACATTTTGCGAGCTCGCGCTGGAATCATCGCTGCTAATGAATCATTTTATTTTATCCCATTTCGTGCCTTTATTTTCGTATCTGTGTTTTGCTCTTTCCGCGTTAACGAGCGCGAGCGCGCGCAGACAGAAACGGTCGGCTGTCGATTATTTGGAGCGTAAAATTAACGGATTTTAAAATAGTTGAACGTTTCACGGCCGGTTGCACGCGCCGAGCGGCGTTATGCGTCGCTGTTTATGTTCAAATCGACTTATCGATTCGAAACTACGGCCCACAGCCGTTTTCTCGTACGAGAGCCATTCATGTAAGCGCTGTGTTACGCTTGTATCGTAATCAGGGTCGAGCACCCACGCGAAATTGTTTCCCACGCAAGCTAGTTCCAAGATAAACTCTCGTTTTATTGTTGGCTTTTATTTATTCTCTTTATTTTCGTCCATTTTGCTTTTTTGCGCATCCGCGGGTGCGTGTGCAATTTTTGCGACGGAGAGTTCGTGAATTATTTATGGGACCTCGTTGAATGTTGAGTTTCGAATTTCTACGAAGTACGTATGTATCGTGCACCTAATTATTTTCATTCGTTGACGACCACCTTGCTACCCGGTGTGCATACGTTTCGCAATCCCTGAAGCTTCGTAATTTAAAGCACTTCCAAAGTGGAGGAACGATCCGATCGTCGCGTGCGAAGAAATTGATTCACCGATGTATAGTTGGAAAGCGCCTAGCAGCACCCACGCGATCACTTTAATTTTAGCGTCGTTCGTCGGCGTAAATTCGAGGATAGAAGTTTCCTAGCGACGATCGCGGGCGTTCTCGTGCAAGAAATATCGAATCACTGATCAGCCGCAGAGCAAGTTCCCATCGATATTATCTACCTGATGGATCGAAATTATATTATAATCCCCGGCTCGTGTGATGGATATTCGGACGGTAAATCGTTTTACTAATGGCTCCGCAGTTTTGAAAGTAGATCGTGACCTAATCGCTCCTCGAGCCCCGTGTAGATGCTTTTTCACGGTGTGGAAGTTATAATCTTTCCATCGACGCGGATCGACCGTTTCCAACTTCGTTCGTCCTTCCCAAAATCGGGAAAATTATGCTTCCTTGGATTTGGAAGCGGTAACAGGTTCATTGGTTTATGGGTGGTGTGTATTATACGCGATAAATATGTCTGGACGATAGGTATGCCTCCTAACTTCTTCAAATAAACAAATTCGTATTGTTTGGGGTTCAATGAATGCAATTGAATTGAATAATGCACTCATGTATTTTAATAATAGCAATTATATTTTTTCATTGATTTACTTCTACATATGTCAGTCTTGAATAAGTTATCGTAATATTAAATATCATTCTGCACCTTATGAAATATTCAATTAAAATTGTGGAAATTCAAAATAAATAGCGCGAGGAAAAATAATATTATTAAATGCGGCAGAAATTATAAAATGCAAAAATAGTGCAGATGGGCCAGGTACACCTATGTGTGTCTAATAATTAACTCATCGCAATTACTTATACTTTACAAATAAATTTATTTAGTTCCATTATAATTGTACACTTGAAAATGATCAAGCACCTTTATAAAACCGAGGAACCGAAACGTTGTTAAAAGTGCTCGTTCAGGACTGGCGTTAGACCTTGTTTATCTACGGTACGAACAAGTTCGGGACTGATTAAGTTATAAGCACTCTTTAAACACCTCCTCCATCTTTCAACTTTAAAGCGCTCCAACTCGGACTAAAAGAATTCGAGGACTCACGTTTCTCCAACGTTTGTTCGTCAGCACAATTAGTAAAATAAGCTCCTGGAGTTCGACCAAACACTTGAAGAACACCCTGTACATTCCTCCCCTCGAGAGGAATAATACGAGAGCCTCAACCCTCCCGCGCCCCTCGTCACCAACCTTTCTCGCGAAACTTTCTCGACACGTTTCTCGGACAAACACAAGTCCTATCTATTATACTCTCAAACCGAAAAACAAATGGGGAAAAAACCACGGCACGAGTAAGGAAAGATTCCCGTGCATTAAACGAATAATCTTGGTCCGTGGAAACCGTGGAAATTCCTTTTACCCAACAGAGTGACTCTTAGGGCGCTGGATTCGAGTGGCGACGACCACGAAAGTCTCGCGGGTTTCGAAATGAGAAAAAAAAAAGAAAAAGTAAAGAAATGAAAAGGTAAAATGTAAGTGAGGGGGAGGGAGAGTTGGGGGTGGAAAAATACGATTGTCCGTCTCGAGAGTTTCCGAGCATTTTCGCAAACGAGCGCTCGCGGGCTTCCTACGCCCTATAACGAGCAGCATCGCTGGTTATTTGCCCGGTTAAAACACGGCCCATTTCGTCGTTTCTACTCGGACCTGGCGAGTCCACTGTGATTTATGTAGCGCGGCGCCATATTGAACCGCTGCCGTTGGCACGCGACGAAGGATGTTTCCTAAATTATTTCCCCGCGGCCCGTTTGACCGCTCTGCGGGGGAAATGTCAGCGAAACCCGCCCTCGCCACGTGGGAAATCCTTCGCAACGCACGTTATATTTTGAGAAAACGATTGGTTACTCTTTGCAATGGTTTAGTTACGGGTGTCCTCGTTGTAGCATTCTGGACGGATGAGTACTCCGAATTTCCATCCTTGGCCCTACCGTTCTACAGTAACTCAATCGAAATTTTATTTGCGTCAATTTCCATCTCATTGAAAAGAAAGAGTGTTGGTATACGTGTAACAGAAACAGATAAAATGAAGTTTCACAAAGGGAATTAAACAAATGAAAATGGGAGTCATAAAGAAATTCTAATATGCTGTTTCCCAAAGATTTTTCACGACAATCTTAATTTCTTTTTATTGAAAGTTGTTTGATCCTTGATGAGGCTAATCGTTTCGAGAGATCTTTTTATATTGATCCTACCTAGTGCATTATTGGCATTTATTAAATTTTCCTACCATTAGAAATTGACATCTAGCACACGTGAACGTGACATGGAGTACTGATAATCCACGTTTCCCGTGATTGTGATTTATACCTGAAAGAGAATGACATCCAACGGCTATTGATTCGTGATGTAGTTTGAATAAATAATGGAAGGGAATAATCCACCAGCTGGTTAAAAATTCATATCGCTTTTCGGAAGTAGATTGTTGAGTGGTTAAATTAGAAATCTATTGAGAGAGGAAACAATAGCTCCAAAAAATGGGGGATGAATGGACGTAGAAGTTTCGGTTGCAGCTTTTAAACCAGGTCCAGTTTTGGACCCCTTTCTATGAGGAAGTACTCTATTATTTCTGTACTCGAATTCTTCCAATATCGGTGGTTTCGTCTACTTGTGCCGTTTTTATTCTCAGGTCTCGGGGACACTCGAATCGAACCTATCCGAGAGCCATTACCAACATTTATGAACCTCACGAGGGAGAAGTTATTTTAAAATGCTCTCAATTTATCATTTTTTACTTCGACCCATTATTTTATTTCAAATAAATTAAAATCCAAACTAATATTAAACCGTGAAACTGTTTGTGAATATTTAAAATAATGTAAATATTAAGGTACACCAATATTCTGACACCTCTAAACGCTAAGAAACTACAAATTAAATAGTAGAACTGTTTACCCAACAGAATCTCTAAACTGTAATAAAATCCAATAGCCTTCCAGCAATATATGTAGTTTATTTTTCAAAGCTCTGTCTTCGACTGTAATTCTGGCTCGAATAGGATATTCAAGAGGGTTAACGTCCTTTTAGCAATTCAGCCATACAAATTGAGAGTTCGTTTATCGACGAGGCGACAAGTGTATGTATGTAGGGAAAAGTATCTGTGGACGTCGTTTCTTTCTCAGGTAGCCAATTGAAGGCGAGCCAGCCAGCTTATCCACTTTCTTCGTCCGTGTAATTATATTATGTTACGTAAGATATAACCACGGCCCGCAACGCGCAGCTTTTAATGCAGCAATGTACTTCGCCTCGTCTCGAAGCTCGCTGGAGATAATTCCGCGATATCCTTTCCCGTGATTTTATTTTCTACTAAACAGAACAATTAGATCTCACTTCTATGGGACCCGACGGTAATCGAATTAAAGTCACGGAAACGCGTGCTCGGGGGAACGCGATAATTCGATCACCCTGTTCACTAATTTCTACATTATATAATTTTCATACCGTCTTCGTTGAAATTGAATTCCCTCGGTGAAATTATTCCGACATGTGGGGTGGCCCCGTTCCAGCTTTCGAATCGTCGACGCTATTTTTAACGAGTGACCGTTGGTTTCGTATATTTCTGGATATCCTCGTGACGTCCTCGCTAGATTTTTCCCGACTATCGAGCGTTATAATCGCATTCGCTATATTTGAAACTTGGTTCACGGATCTCCAAATTCATAAATCAATTCGAAGGTTATTTTTAAGAAATTGGGGTTTAATGCCGAGGGAATATATTTTCCTTTTATCAAAATTTAAGTATTCAACACGTTTACTTATCATCACATACTTAATTTCGTCGTTTAAGAAGCGTCGACTTCCATTAAACTTTTCTTCCGCGTCTCTTCGCGGCCCGCGTTTAACGATCATCGCGGTTTATCGTCTCAACGTATCGAGACCCCCTGTAACGAAAATAGAGCAATTCTCCCATTGAGGACACGCGGGGTGGCCAGCCAGGCAGTTTCTGTTGGAAACAATATCGTAAATACCCCATTAAGGCGTCGTGTCCCGCCCCTCGCGGGATCCATTTGTTTTATGCCAGCCGATACTTTCGCGACGGAGATTACAGCATCGTTTACCGATAACGGTAACTATTCGTTCGATTGGATCCAGTGATACGGGATGTACCCTCGCCGAGAATGCAAGTGTTCGCCACGAGCAAGACACGAGCTACCTCTGGGGTGGGAGAGTTTTAACGGCAGGAGCGGCAATGACCGAAAGAGAGCGTCGAGTTTATGGGAGAGGAAAGAGCTTTACAAGCTCCACCGTAACCGAAACCGTGGGACCGTGCAACCAGCCACTCTTTATTCCCAGCCGCGGCGTTTATCTAAACTCCCCTCGCGACGAAAGTATCCTCGAATAAATTGTTTTACCATGGCGGAGTGTTCTCACGATAAATGTTGGGCGAACTTAAAAATCGAGGTGTGTTGCGGCCAGACGATGAGCCACGTTACCGTTGTGTCTCGAGTTCAGTCGAGTTTGTGTGTGTTGAATACTCTTGGGAAACTATCAGACGTACTGACAGTGAATTCAATCTAGAGATAGTTCGAGCAAAGTTCGCGTATGCGATAGAGATCCTAATATGACTTGCTTGGAAGTACGAACATGAGTTTTGGATATGGAAGTAGCCTGCAAACTCTGCTCGCGAAATGATAGTTGCGAAAGAATGGAAAACACTGTGTATATACGATAAATCAGGTGTACTTAACTCGAAGTAACTTGGATTTTGTCTGAGACGTTCTGAAATTGCCTAGACACAGAATAACACTTCTCGAGGCAGACATTTTATGAATAAATAGCGGAAGTACTCCGCAGCAGTTGCCTTGAACGCAGATGTAGGCTGGGCTTTTCAATTGCACTTGTGATTCTTATTCTGCCTCCATTCATTTTCTTAATATACTTCCATCGTTACACTAGGTCATACTGTAAATCGAGTTCAGGCTGTAAATTGTGTTTGTGTTTTATACAACAACAAAAATACATAAATTGTATGATGACGGTATAATGACTCTAGTTTGATGGAAAAACAAGCACGAACTTGTGGGCACGAACTTGTGGGCCTAATACATTAACAAACATACAGTCGGCCTCATAAGTATTCGTACCCTTTATGTCGATAGAAGAAATTTATTTAAATTAGATGATAGGTTTCATGTTTTCAAATAAATGTTTAATAATAAATACGTACACGAGTAAACTTTCCATATAAATATTTTCATTTTACTCTTTCAAATAAATATTTCATTGTGAATACATACGTTTGTAAAATTTACTCATTTACATATTTATAATGAAACCATTTAATTTATTATAGACAAGTTCCTTCAATAAACACAGAGGGTATGAATATTTATGGGACTAACTGCAGATCGAATTGGCAATTTTACATGGTTAGAACTGAGACAAGTAGAATTGCCAGAACGATGCTTATTAACCCATTGGATGGTTGAAAATTGAATGTAATCATATTCTTCGTAAAAAACGATAAATTTAATATTAACATTTTAATTATCATAATAATACCTTAGATTGCACACCTGTATTAAACCTTTGCGCCCAATAAATTCCAAATGCATATTGCACTGTCTCACGTACCAAATATCCTTCATCTCCGCTTACAAAAACAATAATCCATCGAATTTTATACTATCGGAGGCAAGATAATTACCATTATCAGGACAAATGGTCTTCAAGGAATCGCAAGACGTAACGAGCAAAGTTCCCTGACGCGTCGCAGCGTCCTCCTGGTTACGCTGGCGGTCCGCATCGTAATTCTCCCGATGACTTCCGGTTCTGGGCTCGGTAGCGGGGCCCCGGCTCTTTCCTGCCAGCCCACGAGCAGCCCCCCACGCAATACCGAAAGTTGCGGCGTTTATGCCGGCATTAACTTTGAATAATTCGCCAAGTTCTTATCTCGCGGCGCCGTACATGGTGCGTAACCAGACGACACCGGAAGGAGAACAAGAAAACCGACATTCGGGAAGGGGAGAAGGCTTTCTGTTCTGGAAATTAATGCCACCGCGGGCCAAACAAATTTCCACGACGCCGCCAGTTTGTTTCGCGATCTCCAGCTGCAATTTCTGGCTGCCAGCAATTAAGATATTCGTTCCTCGACGCGTTGAAAGTACTGTAGCGTTCTCCTTTAGCAGCGTTTGGTAGCGAACAGTCTGGGATCGTCGAGGCAATTATTGGCAAGATTATCGAAGCAATCCGCAACGGATCTCGTCGGTTCGTTAAGCTGTTTGACGGATGATTGGTTCGCTTTGTTATCGTTCGCTGGCTTCTTACTTTCTCTGTGGGTGGCAGGATATTGTTCCGTGGGACATGATTCCATTGTTTAGGTCGATGTTGTTAATTAGTGTTTGCGGAGGGATTGAACTGAGAATTGCGAAATATGAAATTGATGGAAGGATAGCACGGGGATAATTGTGGATAGTTTCATGTTTTTGCAGGATGAGTTAAGTCTGAACTAGGTCAAAAATGAACCTCTCATCTTTGCGCGATTGTTTGAGGATGTTTGAATTCGACTCTGGTCTTCATCTCTAGTCTTGGGCGTTGTTAAGGATGTCTCGAGTTTTTCTTGCTAATGTGGGTTAATATAATAGCTCCAAGCGTTGACTATCTGATTCGAAGATTAGACTGAACATGGAATACAATGCCTACAATCTCCTAAGTCCATTCAAGATCAAATCGATCCACCTACAATCGAAAACAAAGCCAAGATTACGGAGCCATTAAAGCTAAGGCAACAGGGCCATTAGAGCGAACATGAGTCCCACTCTACAATATCTACAACCTCCTAGGTCCCTTTGGTCACCATACCCACGCCATGAAAAAAGAGAGCTAAGAATCCCACTGTTGCAATCAACCCTTTCTTCGGCGTCCAATTCATCAATGCACTCGAACCCTTCTTTAACTCCAATCTTCGGTGCCAATGTTCTCTCGGGTTACTTCTAACTGTCAGAGTTCAACGCAACACCCCCATCTAACCAACAGATTACAGTGAACAGTAACGACGCAATAAATATAACACCGCAATAACCAATCCTTCGAGGGCCTAACAAAGGGTTAAGAAGCGTCCTCCGTCAAACGAAGTCGCTGCTCGAAATCACGGGATCCCCGCCGCCGTTGCCCAAGCTATTACTCGAAGTTAGCAATGAATCTCTGCACTCGACAAACCGCGAACGAGGACCGTGGAGGCCAAAATCCATTCCACCTGGCCGCAAATAGACGAAGGAGCGGAGAAACAATACCAGAGGCGAAGGATCGCGGCCACGGGGCGAAAAGGAGGCGAAGTCTGGGGCGGTCATGCGTAAAGGCAACCCCGGGGCCCACGCGAGCCAGATTTATTGCGGATTCCTTCTTTTCGAATCCTAATACAGATGGGCCGACAGGCGGCATTACCGATGCCACGTCTGACTCGACGCGTGCTAGAGAATCCGAAACTGTTCTCCAGCTTTGACGCTTCGTTGGCTTCGCCACTCGCGGCGATGCATCGATAAACACCTCGACGGGCTGGTTCCCTTGGAAAGGCCACGAAAAAATGTTCGATTGATCAAGGTTTAAGTCGGACCATCCATAGAGAAATTAAAGCCATCTTGAACACCTGGTGAAAATCGTAGCTATATGTATGTATGTATGTGTTTATTGAAGTTTCCCCTAAGGGTCACATGGCCCCCCTTCCCCATACAATCTCCTTAACCTACCTTAACCTTAACTTAACCTATTCTTAAACCTAGTCCTTACGCCTTTATCTATCTTAACACTACCTTATTTAATTAAAATTTAATTTAAAATTTATGTCAAAAAAGGTTTCCGCAACAGCGTTACCAATTCTTTTTCACCTTCTTTTCGTTCGTAGCTCGTTTCCCCGTCTGAAATTCGCGTTCGAGAAACCGTGGACGCGAAACGACCATGCTGTGCCCTTTCTTAACAGCTCCGAACCCGTTTCTCGATTTCACCCAGGTTTTCAAGGAGCTTCAACGTCACGGTTGTTTCTTTCCAAGGATATTTACGATGCGAGTGTGGCTGTACGATGAAATTACGTGGCCAGTGCTGTAGTAGGATGTGATGGACAGATTGTAGAGGAAATAAGGTGGACGACTGGGAAATACTCTATATTACTTTATTAATAATGACTAGTAACACTACCCAACTGCAACTCTCTGATTTGAATGAAATTGAACGTACTTATTTAACACCGAAAAGTACTAAATACGTGTTTTTTTTTATTTCAACTTAATACGCTTTTTAGGGGTAGAAGGCACCCCTGAACCTGTGGAGATGAAAACGTTTGTAGGTAATTATTACTTAAAGGTTACAGTTTCTGAAAAAAATACTAGATCCAGAGTTGTACAGTTCAGAGTGATGAGTGATCATATCTTTCGGTGTTTAATAAGTACGTTGAATTTCATTCAAATCAGTGAGTTACAGTTGAGTAGTATTACTTGTGAGTTGAACCACCATGCTGTCTTTAAAACACTCTCTAAGCTTCCAAGGCAATTTCTGGTTCAGTGTTCCTGTCGAAACGCCTTCCAGGTTACGCCAAAAATATTCCAGGAAGAAATCTATACTACATACAGATATGTCAAAGTACAAATTGTATTTTTCAACAGTACTGCAAAGCGTATCCTGTATCCTCAATGTGTTGTTTGTTCCAAAAATGTACGTGAGTGAATAAAATTACAAACAATTAAGTGACGAGAAGTGCATCGCATTAATCAAACTTGTGAAAATTGCCACTTTACATCGTTAGAAAAATTTAATTCTCAATTGCTCTGTTCGTCTACAATATAAAGTCCCCAAAGAAGAATTACTCTATACAGCAATATTGTAACGATTAAGACATTCAATTTAATCGTTCATCCGTTGTTAAATTACTCCTGTTATATAACAGCAATTAGGGGAAGACTGTCTATATCGGTTGCGTAACGAAATTGCATCGATATCGGCCATTTGCGCTACAGGACCGTACCATTAGGAGTCGTCCTCTTTAATGCTGCTCGATACCTCTTCCCTTCCTTCTCCGTATTGTTTCTCCGCCGCCGTATCCTTAACACGCGTTTCCACGAAAGAGAGGCTCGAATGCAAATTCGCTCGTTTCTCTTTCCAGGACCTGGACCCACGAACAAGCACCGCGGCGCCAGTTAATTCCCCCCCCCCCCTCTTCTCCCCCTCTCTCCCAACAAAAAAAAAAATTTCTACGTCCACGTGAGAACTCGGATAATCTTTGCGAATAGCCCCACTCGGTCGAAATTAGATCGAGAAATTGAGCTATTTATTCGCTGGCGCTTGCCACGATCGCGAAGAAGTCGAGAACTATAATTTATCAATCGACCAGTTTACCTGTTCCTCTATACAATTAGGTAAAGTATAGTACTCAAATAGCATTAATGTTCTTGCGGGTAATAGACCGGAAAGGAATTGTTGCTTTTATTATTTATGATAATTGTTTCTTTGAACAGGACTCTCGTTCCACTCACATCACGAATGTGTCTACAGTATCTCGCCTCAGAATTTATATTTCTTCCATATATTCACCGCCAACAATACCCTTTGTAGTTCAAGATACCGCAAACGTCCAAATTTTCCCATTCATTCGAGATCCTTTTTAATTTATATTTCTCGCGTTCAAGGGCTGAAAAGGTGTGCTAACGAAGCGGCCTCCAAATTAAAGGAGATGTCTCTCTCGGTCGTAAATTCAACCCCGGAGGAAGCTAAAAAATGAATGGCAAAAAGAATAATAATTTTAATCATTATTGCTCTTCTAGAGAATCATTTGAAACAGGATATACGGCCAGTCCCATAAATATTCATACCCTCTGTGTTTATTGAAAGAATTTGTTTAAATTAAATGATACGTTTGATGTTACCAAATATATTTTTCATTACATATATACAAGCGTAAAGTTTATCCACGTACGTATTTATAATGAAACATTTATTCGAAAAAATCAAATCTATAATTTAATTTAGACTGTATATGAACTCTTCCGAAATCAAATATTATTTCGAATTCCCCTATATCACAATTCACAGCTTATTGCAGCTATCCCTTGATAAATTATAATTTTAAAGTGGACGACACCCTAATGCTTCTAAATTGGAGATGAGCCTTTGCCTCGAAAATCTATGATGCCTCCATATTCTGTTACGACGACACCAGAATAACACCGTTGATTTAGAATTTCAAACGTTTCTTTCAATATATTTTCGTCACGTCTTCGGGCTGGTAAGCCGGAAAAAAGGGGAAGACGGGGCGGTCCCCAGAATCGAAACAGGCCGCATTAAATAAATCCTCGAAACAAGGTATCCCGCGGAACGGAGTTCACGAAAACACGGCTCCCTATAAAAAGAAATCCGACGGTTGCTTTAAAAACAACGCCTCGAATATTTATTCGCCTTACGCCCACGCCGCAGCCTTAATCTAATCAGCTCCCCCGAACCGTGGCATCGATCGCGTCGATCGGTCGGAGAACGAGCACAACCGCGCGGATGGTCCACGATTTCAATCTGATCGAAAGAGGAGATGGAGTGGGGCGAGAAGGGGAACGGGTGGGAACAAGGGCCAGGGAAAAACGCGGGTGGCTGGATCGAATACAAAATTGAAGTTGAGGTATTTGTTATGAAAAATAGAGTTGGGGGCTCCACTTCGATTCTAACAAGGAGAGCTTTTTAAGCGTCCGCCTCCAATTGTTTTGATTTTTGGATATGTTTTAAAAGACTAAAAAGTAAGATATACGTATTGCTTTATATCGGCATGTTTTCATATTTAGGGGGTGAAACGACCTCCTAAAGTTTCGCCTGCAATAGACTATTATTATAAACAAGTTATTTTTTACAAAATTTAGGGCCAGATTTTATATGCAGATAGAAAACCATGAAACTTTTTATTAAAAAGTTTTCTTGTATCTATGATTGTTTCGGAGATAACCTACTGCAGCTGAAACTTTAGGGGGTCGTTTCACCCCCTACGTATATCTTACTTTTCGGTCCTTTAAAACATATCCAAAAATCAAAACAATCGGAGGCGGACACCTAAGAAGCTTTCCTTGTAAGCCTATTGCCTATTTGTGAAATTGTTTTCCTAACCCTCGGTATATCTTCTCGCATATCGATTCGGCAAATACTTGTTACACGTCAGCACTAAATCTACCGACATTCATTTATAACTATTTCTATCGTGTTGGGACAAATTACTAGTCTTAGTGAAACTTTGTTCAATTAAACTCAAGAATATTTTACATGGAACAAAATTGAATAATGCATGAAATAATTCTACGCAATTTATGTATAGCATATAAGAAGTATACACAAACATTGGAAAACGGTCACTTGACCGGTTCGCGGTAGGTTCAGTGTTAATTTATTAAATGAAACAGGAAGAAGAACGAGGAATTGTTTCCTAAAATAATAGAATTAGAAAAATATAGAGCAATACAAATAATGAATTTTCACTACTTCACTACTACTTAACCTAACTTACAACACCGCGAACGAACAAACAAATAGAAATTAATTTGAATCACGGACAAAAACGGCAAGAATACGAACTGTCCGACACAGGTGTGAATCGGAAACGATACGGTGGGCACGAAGTGGTTAAATGTGCCGTGAGCTTGGAAAGTTTAATAATCGCTGGACCAAAGGTGCAACGGAGCGGCCTGCGGAAGAACTGGAAACGTAGCGGCCAGAATAAGGGACGGAACGATCATGCACACCTGCACACGAGTCTGAGAAATGTCTGAATTCGAGCGACACGATCCTCACGACAATGTTTACATTTACATCCGCGGTTGGAGACACGGAACAAGATAAAGAATACTGTTTCGGGGCCAGCATGGCGCTTCCGCTAGTGAAGATTTCTCTGGATCCACTCGGATCGGTCTGGCAGTAAAGCTGCGAGACAGGGGGAGAACTAATACACTTTTTCGTTCCTATATAACCTCCGCTTATTCCGTGGACCAAGGG
>NC_071976.1:21750733-21803058 GCF_026283585.1 Hylaeus volcanicus
CCTCCAGTCCGCAGCTCTTTCTTCCTATATCCGCTTGAGATCCAAACTTTCCTGCGTCGCGAAGCTCTCTCGATCGTCCCTCCCCTACCACCTGGCCATTCTCCTTCGAGTCGTTTACCTCGAGAGGTTTGTAGAGCCTGGCCGAGCACCATTGTCGTTTCTCACTTTATCCTCAATTTTCCGTTTCGTCGTTCCCAGAGGCGAAAAGGCCGCCGCGTGTGAGCATCCGAACCACGCTTCGGAAAATGGCCGTCCAAGAACGCGGAGACCCGAAATTATCCCATATGTTTCTATTTGCAGATCTGGTTGTTGCTGGACATGGCAATTCAGCGAAAGTGGACGAGAAATGGCGATGATTCGCGAGTGTTTCCCGAGATCTCTAAAACGAGAACATCGAGGGATCATTTACTGTACATATAAGGAAGACGATTGGGAAGACTGCTCGCGAGGCTGGGCCACTTTTGACCCACGAGTCTCGCGACAGAATCCTAAAGTGATTTCCTGAGAATTTTCTTCCGAGTCTCCAGAGCATTTACAGCTCCATAATTACTGTCGTAATTAGGTTTCGGTCGACTAGTGCTCTACTCTGAGACAATGAAATTTATTTCACTTACTTCCTTCGTCATTTCTTCGAGTTTATTAGAAGATACATTTGTCTCTTTGAGGAGATGGAGGAAAGGGAACGTGAACTATTACTTTAATGTCTTGGAAAATAAAGTAGAATAGAGCACGTATAACGCAGATTCGCGCTTCTAACCGTTCTTCAACCTCCCCGAGTGAAATTTCAGGGAAACTTTCCTTTCCAGGCTTTTGTTTTCGACTTCCGCAGTTTCCTTGGATAATTGATCAATGGATAAGGGTGTTTGCGATACGATAACAGGACCACGAATCAATACTTTATGAACAAAAGAAGGCAGATAAAACCACGAATAATCTCTCGGACCCTTGAATCATGGTAAACACTCCCTAATTCGAACACAGTTTACCAGAATGTCGGGTAATCCGATTGTGCTCGGCACTTTAAAAGACACACACGGGATTTTGCTAAGCAGATAAGTCTACATCGAAGTCTTGCTTATTCTTCCAGTGTCATTATTGACGTTCGACGATTTTTTTAATTAATCCCAGTTATAGGTGTTCTAAGTTTCTTCGGCGTTTAAGGGCTGTCTTTCGCTCCACCGAGTCGGATTATCGCTTAATCCTGATGACCTCTCACTCGAATAAATCTGGATTAACGAGATTTTACCGTGTTTGTGTCGAATGATACCGTTACTGTCCAGATACTCATTTCAAGGCTTAGAGGACTAGTTCCATGACACTTTAAATAGATTTATTCTTCGACAGAAGGTTCTCTATAAGATCCAAAATATTGAACTGAAGTAAAATTATAATTGTAGTTGTTACAAATATTCGAAGACTTCTCATATGCAAAGTAGTTACTTGATAGATGAAGCTATTTTAAATGTTCGAATCGCGCAAATCCCTTTCAAAGCGTTGAAGCTATAATAAAGACAAAGACAACGACCTTTATTAACAAGACAATGGGAGAACGTTTTCTCAGTACTTCAGAATAAGTAGATACGTCTTCGTAATTGAATGAAGCATTATTTGCCGAGCTCCATTTGTACGGAAGTCCCATTCATTATGAAATATCCTTATCAAAACCGTCCAGGTTTAATCTAGTCCTGTGTACGTTGCTCTCACCAATTTCGATGAAATTTTCCCTGTTCATGTAAATTGTATCATATGTGTATAATTAACCACAAATATGTCACAATTGTTACTGTAGGAAACATTCAGTGACAATTTCGGCAATCGCGAGAAAGATATGGTAATATTAGGCATTCCTGGTATTAACTCTTTAGAAGGTGAAGCTCTTACAAAGATAACAATATTAAGATGTCTCTGGAGATTTATATACAACGTGACGGTACATTTTTGTCGTGTAGAGAACAGAACAATTTATGTACTCAGTAGGAATTAATACAAACAACGATAAGGTATCCATCAGAATCGACTTCTCGATAATTGTAACGTGGGTTAATATACATCCAGAGACAATCACAGTCTTACCCTCAATTCGAATTACCGAAGTAGCCGCCGGCTGAATCGCAGGAACAGACGGCGAAGGATAGATCAAGACCCTTATCTATCTAATCACAGCCAGTGCCAGTTAGTTTCCCTTTCAGGATTATTTGATAATCCAATACTGATTACTCCGTTCTAATCAAGTGTCCCTCTGTTTTATCATCCATTCACTGTGGACTCAAGGGAGCTTAGAAACTGTTAGTACACCTAGCGTCGAAGATCCTGTTAACCATGCCAATGATTAGGTACCAAATGCCCTGTATTCGACGACCAGAGTTATTTTCGTTTCGAGAGATTTGCATCTGGCACGTGTCACGTTCTCGGCGCACGAGTTACGAATAATCGCGAAGAACGCTCGAATGAGTCGTTCTCGGTTCATCGGAACGTTTTCGATTACACTCGATCTCGTTTTTGTTCGACCTGCCGTGAGGGCGCGTTTGGTTCCCACTCAATGTTGACGTGGAACGGACACGTTCTAAAAAGCGCACCCTTTTGGAAATAGACGAAAAACCTACGCGTTCAGTGCCAAAAATTCTCCCAGATAGCCTCTTGGTCTGGGTTTAATGCTATCGAAGATTAACGAGTTTGAGGATGGTTGAGGATGTGATCCTAACAATTGAAATGTAAGTAATAAAATCTCTGTGTGATCTTGGTGGTTCATTATTTGATCGAACATTATTGTAGAAATTATTGAGGAACAGAACGATGTTCCATACTCGTTCAAAGCTGTGAAAGTGATGGGGTTTGATCCCGTGTGATGCCTGGCAGTGGCCTATAGGCAACAAACACTTCCTCAACATCATTCTCTAAAAAGAAAGAAACACCACATAAACGAAACATTCCACGATTCGCTGTTTGAAACTCCTCTTCCCAAGACAGAAGTCAGGAGACAACGTCATAAACGCGCAACAGCGATAGAAGAAGTCATGAAAGTGTCAACGATCAACGACCAAAGGGCTCGTCCGTTCGCTCGCGACTCTCGCATCTTTGAATCGGCGTAACGACACGCGGGAAACCGAGCGGAACATCGAAACGTTGGGAAAATTGGCCTCGATCGATTACGCTTAAACGAGAAAATCGCTGGAGCGGAGGGGGATGGGTGTCGATTTTCGTGCAATCGAGGGAACGCGGAGGCGCCGGTTCGCCCCGTTCTCCTCGAGCGAGCTTTCGTGATTACGCTAAGCCCGAGTTCGTCTTAAAACACTGCCAGACGTTGTGGAAGCCTTTGAACGACTTAGAGGGTGGGCTCCCCTGGCGAAATCGAGGCGGAATACGGCGAACTGCAACAAGGGAAAAGACATCGAGGAAATCTCGCGAGATGAGCCCGTTTCGCCGCCGTCGCGAGCTTGGGCGACGAGTTTAACCCTGGCTCGGGTCTTTCTGGACCCATTCTACTAAAGACTAGGTATATAATCTAAATATACAAATAAGGAAAAAATTGCTCAATGACTAGAAAAGAGTTCCTCAGATGAACACGTTGGTCGTGAGTGACAGGACTTTTCATTAGGCAACTAAAAGAATTAATTTCGAAGGTGAGGCGGTAATGAAAATAAATCTGGATAGGATTCGTGAATGTGGTGAGGTTAAAAATGAACCCTTTGAGTGCCACAGGAAATTTTCATACATATCCGAGAAACGTGGAACAATTTTAAGCAAAAATGTATGATTGTAAACAATACTGTATATTTCGGTCAATTTTATTACGGTATTTGAAATTATGTTGTAGTACACAAATAAATCTATGTGCATTAAACATTGACGTTATTTTCATAAAGCAAAATCGATTTTTTAATGAGTTATAGCACTTACAGCTTCGAGTAGCGATATATCGTTCCTGGCACTCAAAGGGTTAAATGTTATGACAAGAGTTAAATTACGTAATCTTTGATAGTCTCGAGACAAAATTTTACCTCGGTAGAAACATTCACGAATTTTAGTCTGGGAGCCAACATGCTAAATAAAAAACAAATTCTCATCTGAATCTTCTTGATGCCAGCTCAACAACGTCGCTCAGGACAGTCGCAATGAAATATCCAAGAAAAAAGTTAACGATAATCGCCTGATAATGGCTGAACCCAATTCAACGTGAAAGTAAACATTTGTATCACCCTCGCGAATTAATGCGAGTTTCGTGCTCGTTTCCCTCCGTCTCCGTTGGCCTCCCATGCAGGTGTATTGTTCCACCTGCAGCTACGAGAAGCCCGCCTGCTTCTCGAATTTCGCCGTCCACGTGGGGGCGGCCGTTTCTTCCCGTGTCGTACGTACGGAACGCATGAAAAGCTCCTCGTGAGCCTGGATCCCGTTCGCTTGACCCCTTCCACTGCGATTGAATTCGCACGGGTCCGATTTCCTGTCGCGAATCGCGACCCCTTCCAGCCTGGACAATAGAGCGAAGGATTCCTTTCGACCGGCACAACCCTCGTGCCCTGATGGATGCCGCCTTGACCATGAAGAGATGATGGATGAAGAATGGGGACTCCGTGTAACGATTTACACGCAAGATTTACCTTGACAAGCTTTGGAAAGGTCCGGAATGGGTGTAGACGTGTGTTTTATTCGAGAAAAGCTTTCGACCGGGTAACTGCACTTTTTCTCTGACCAGGAAATGTATTGTCGAAGGAATCTCCTTTGGAAAAATGGAGTAAATATTCCTTGGGGTCCTTTTATTCCCGAAATCATCTATCCTAATCCCAAAGACATCTATCCTTCCATTATCAACATCCAGCGGTGGGAATGACCCCTGCGCCTTATTCTCGGGGAAGAAATTCGGTCTCGAAGCGAGGCAGTTGGACTAAAACCTCGCGACTTTTAACGACTTTCGGGGAACGCCGCGGCGAGTGGATTACAAAACTGCGCGTTGACGAGTGTAATGCGACCGCGAGGCACGCGCGCATGCAAAAGGGAAGTAGAAGAGGAAGAGAAACGCGACAGGTCAGCCGGCGCTTTTACGAGAGCGATCCATCGCGGAGCACGCGCCTCCATCGTGTACAACAAATGTCATAGCAACGATGCTCGCGGTTTTTACGAGGAGCCGGCCATTGTTTCGCTGGATTTACACGAAATCGATAAAAATATGGAACATCCAGCTTTCGAGTCGAGCTGCTAGCGGCGCGCCACCGACCTGGGGAGCATTGCCTTCCTATTCTAGTTTCTTGGATGATGTACGCCGGTCCCACGATTATTTTCCCTTTCCTGGGTACATATGTACTCGGCTCGAGCACGTGTGCGCACGTACCTGTTATCAATGCGAAACTACGCGTACAAACCGCGATTATTACCGCGGTGTGCATCTTGCTATGCCGAGAAACTACAGCTGGCCGCTGTTTCACCTCCTGCCGCACAAGTCCTGCGCAACCCTTAGGCTCGAGACATGCATTTGGAATACCATTAGCCACCTCAATTATTTAATTATCTCGGTTACGTATGGGGATACTTCAGAAAAATGGGGAAGTTCTTCTAATATTGTAATAGACTGTCAAATGAATGGAACACGGTACTCATTCAAACTCCTAGCTCTTCCACTTAAACTTTGGAACTACATACCAATCAAGTCAATTTGAGTTATATCAAACTCCTTCTTGAAACAATTCAATTACCCATAACATTTTTCTTACAAGTTTTATTGGTAACCATTAACCTTTTGCACTCCTATGTAGAGTCTGACTCGACATCAGTTTTTATCTCAGGACCTCCTTTGTCGAGTCGTCGTCCTCGACATTCTTTCCTGCCCAAATCAATCGTGAAGGAAATTAATTAATTTGAAATAACACATTTAAAAATTACAAAATACAACAAAAGTGAAATTTAAACTGGTATTTACGCAAATTTGTTTCTTCCTTTATTTATTTAACGCGTGATCCCCACGTCATCCATACAATGGTGATAGGAATTTTCACTAAGTAATTAAATGAATTACTTCTGAAGACGAGAATAAACCTGCGCAGGATTCATGAATTTGTTGAAATTGCAAAAATAAGTACTAGTTTAAAGTCGACAAAAATAATTTTCAGTTATATAAAAGCAAAGTGTAGGCTTGCAAAAATTTCCACGAATTGTTTGGCAGTCAACGTATCAAATTGCCTTATTTTTTAGTTAAAGTAAATTTCAAATGAAACACCTAAAGCGTTGGGAGCTGCTGATAACGAGATTAAAATATAATTAGGAGTGCAAAAAGGGTTAAAACAGGCTGCGAATTGTATCGACAAATCGATTTGCTCCTCCTCCCCTCGATCTGCATCGATCTTGGCGATTCCAGCGTTGAACTGCATTACCCATGCCAACGTGGACTTTCCTTTTTGTGCGTTTAATAGCAGTTACTCACCCAGAACGCGCGGAAGCACGGTTTCATATTGTCGAACGCGAATCGTTTGCGTCGGCGATCCTTGTTCAGCCAGTGGCCGTTATTTTATACGGGCGGTCGTTACTCCGACTCAGAGTTATGTACGCCGCTCGCGTTTCTGGAAAGTGTAGCCTGAGCACCGTGGAAAATTGCGCGACAAATTACATTGTGTTAAACGTGGATTACCTTCGCGTACATTCGACTTGTTTGCACTTGCTAGCATTCCTTCCATATAGAGTCGGTTGCGGTACAGCCGCGAAGCGCACTGATTCTTTCATTCAAAGAAAGGATGAGGTCCTCCTTGAGGGTTTTCTGTGGTGACAAGTCTGCAGTACGAGTCAAGAGGACCTAGAGGAATATACACGTCACTTAACTTGCATATCATAGTCTGCGAATGTAGAGATTTCTGAAGTTATGAATTGATTTATTCAATAGGGGACTTTTCGTGGAGAATTCCTCCAGAATGTAGTAACGAATACGAAACTGATAAGCTTCGTGCTAAAATATTTGTGAAGGTTGCAGTAACGTAAGTAATGAATTTAAAATATGTATACAGGGTGTCCCAAAAATGTTGTAACACATTGAACGGGGTAGTTCAGGAGGTGATTTGAAACAACTTTTTCCTTAGCGAAAATGTTGTCCGAGGCTTCGTTGAGGAGATAATAACGGAAAACACTGACCAATCAGAGCGCGCGGATACCGTTGGAGCGGCCGCGGTAGCGAAGTCTACGAGCTAAGCGGCCGCGTCCAATGTCCTTCGATACGCGTCGAGTCACCTGTTCGCGTACAAGCGCGGCCGCTCCAACGGTATCCGCGCGCTCTGATTGGTCAGTGTTTTCCCTTAATATCTCCTCAACGAAGCCTCGGACAACATTTTCGCTAAGGAAAAAGTTGTTTCAAATCACCTCCCGAACCACCCCTTTCAAGGTGTTACAACATTTTTGGGACACCCTGTATACAGGGTGTCCCGGCCCAAGTGTTATGAAGCTCTAACTCCAAAACTATCGGTCGTATGCAAAATTGCAAATATGGAAATTGCATGGTAAAATGGGGCGCATGATATGATGGTCAAGTTTCGTTTTTCAAATGGAACTATATATTTTTTTTTAGACCATACGATAGTGCTTTTCAAGACGAATTCAATAAGCTTTAATGTGTTTACCCAATTTTTATTAGTTTTCAAGAATGTCTGTGCGTTTATAAAGAATTTATGAATTCGTAACGCCTTGTGAATTTTATAACTTCATCAGAAAGCAATTATCGTCACAATCATGCAATTATCGTCGCGATATCAGTTTCATATTAAGATCGACGCCTCTAACTGAAGAACAGTTATCTGGATAGTAAATTGACATCACGCGAAGAAAAAGTGCCGTGAAAATCGAAGGGTCAGTCTATCGGATGTGACTTTACGATTTCCAATAGGATACTCAATATGAGGGATTAATATCGGCGGGTGTAAAGCGGGACACGCGTTAAAGTGGATTACACCGGCGCAATAACCGGCCGTTTATCAGCTGTCCTTCGCGAATTATGATCGTCGTTCAGGGATTACGGCTGACAAATAACGTCGAACACCGAGAATCGGTGATGACTTCTTGTTTGAGGATCCTCGAGCCCTTTCACATTAGACGGTTAATGTTCTACGACTACACCGCAAACCGGGTTCCATTGGAATTGAAACTGGAATTGCAGTTGGCTTCCTCCTGGATCTCGGGTCGCGCTAACGATTGTTACGTCTATCGATACCGTTCGTGTCATCGATTACTAACCGATAGTCGTAGCTTTCGACTGAACCTGTCCCGTTTTTCTGTATTTGGTAAATTGCAGCCGATGATTAAAATATTGGAGTACTGTGTTACTTCAAATTCAAACTATAGTTACTAACTCACAATCTATATAAGTAAAATTGAAGCGTCGGTCTGTGATTTCGAAATAATGGTTTTTTAAGCTCATATATGGGTTTCCACACCTTGCTAAAACCCAAACACACTTTTACAAAATTGTTATCTGTCTGTCGGTTTAAACGGGCTAATCTTCGGAACTGCTGAATCGATTTTAGAAATGTTTTCAGTAATAAAAAGCTACACTATCCCTGAATAACATAGGCTATGTTTTATTGTATTAAAAGTACGTTTTGAATTTAAAATCTAAAAATCTATAAATCAAGTGGGAAGAAAAGCGTTGCTTGGCTACTTTACCGGCATATGCAGCCCAAATATACCATGAATGCATTCATGTTTTTTTTGTTATTTTTCTTTGTTCGTCGTGGTTGACGCGTAGCATGACGAGACGAGTCATCTATTATACAAGAATGAATATAGATCTGTCTATAAGAATGAAACCACAGACTCACTGACATATCAACGCCCAGGCTAAACCCTTGAACCTAGAAAACTGAAATTTTGGACGGAGGTTTCCTTTATGATGTTTAGAAGGAATAAGAAAGGATATTTCGAAATTCGATCCCTAAGAGAGTAAAAAGAGGTAGCAACGTTAGTATTCCACGCGGGTGAAACCACGGGCCACAGCTATCGGAAATATCGATTGAAACATCTGAGTTACGGAGAACAAAGGACAGTCATCTACTGATTCACGAAAGAAGACGCGGTCGAATGCGAACGACATAAAATAAATAGTGTTCCACGCGGGTGAAATCGCGGGGCACAGCTAGTTATAATTACACTGCGGGTCTTTATGCATTTATAGGAAATTTGAATATGCGAGAAACTACAAATTGAAAACAATATACAAGAATATAAACAATATTGAAAGTAAAGTTGATGTTATAATATTTGCAGAATAAAATAAATTCCTATTTAGGTTCAATTTCTGTAGTCACGTTCGCAAAGATTTTAATTTGCATAAGGATCCGCAATCTAATTATAATATAAGAACTGATGCACCATGTAATATACTTCAAAATGTGTGACTAGTTATTAAATTTTATTGTATCATTATTTTTAAGAATAACACCTGAAAAATAATTTATATTTTACGTTTTAATACTTCGTCCGTATAAGAGTCAGTCCCATTTTTCGGCAACAACTCTCACTGAATAAACCAAAGCTTCGAACCGGGCAATATTTTCCGGGAGACTTTAATATTCAGCGTCAGAGTACCGTTAACAGCGATTATTTGTCCATCGCGAGGACGTTACCTCTAGGTAATTCGATCATTTCGAAGCGCACGCGAACTAGAACGAGACTAGTTGCGCTCGGCGCTAAAATAAACGCGGCTAATTGTCGCGTATTGAATATGTGGACCCGGCAAATTCGCCTGGGCCGCCTCGAACGTATAAACACTAATTAGACCGGCGCGTCAGTAAATTAAGGGTAATTAAATGGTAATAACTATCGCGCGATAACTGCCATTAGGTATGCATGGTTTGTCATCGAACCGCCAATATCTGGGTTTAACGATCGCGGGTAACAGTTATGGCCTCTTCATTGGCGCCCCGTGGTAATGATAGTGACAAGGGAACAACCCCGACTATCACACGTCGATTTTGATGAGGCTTCGCGTAAGTGATTGCCGAACTAAGAACCACCCTGCAATTTGTATCCGGTCATTCTTGTAAATGACATTTTGCAAAATGTATGTAGCGAAAGTTACATTTTTTTTTATTACATCTAGAGTGGTAGGAAAAATTTACAGACTTCACGCACACGCAAGAGTTGGGGAGATTGAAAATCTAACTAACTAAACTAACTGATCGCGAACCGCCACCTGCTGTACTTAATGATTTTCCGCAACAGTTTATTATTTACAGACTATTTACACGGACATAAGCGATCGCGAGTTAATTTCGAATAAAGCTATGAAATAAATAAAATAATTGAGAGGTGTGCATCGATAAGGAGGCAGCTCCATTTTCTCAAATTTTCCTCCTTATTGCACCACAAAAGAAAGGAACGTTTTAAATCCGTGATTACGTTTTAACCTCAAAATCATAAAAAAGATTGGAGCTGCCTCCTTATTACAGCACACCCCTCCATTTTCTAAAAATGAGGAATAAGTATACCATTAAATTGATTCTAACAGAACTAAAATGGAAGTTCTCTACTTGAGCAGATGAATCGTCTAACTTTCAGCTCATATTGTTCTTCCCTCTCACAAGAGATTTTCTCTCGACATCAACCGTCCCGCGAAAACAATTTGTCGTGCTGGTCGAACAGATCGAAACCCGAACCGACGTTCCCGAAATCACAGCCCGAACTAGTTCCATTTCGGAACGATAACTATTATTTACGTGTCCATCGACGGGTCACGGCCAGAGGAAAAAAGGCGACGCCACGCGTCGCGGGTCGAGCGAGCGTTCATCAATTAACAGGTTCACAGGGGATTATCGACAAGCCGCAGCAAACGCTGCACCGTTTCTCCTAACTCGTATTGACAAACCATTTCAATTTCATCCGTTCAGTTCTTCCGTGTACAGGCTGCGCCATAATCACTGCCACCTCCTTTGAAGATGCATTCGGAACATTGAGAGCATACAATTCAAAGTTAGTTTGTTAGACGAAACATTTATTTGAGTTGCCTGTGACACTTCCAATGTAATTTGTCCCATGAAAATTGCGAACGAATATTTCATGAAATGCATTATTCTAGAAGATTTCTTATCCTCTATTCCGATACTTCGTCAGCCTTATATTCTAAACTCTAAAATGATTAGCCTATAACCTTAATGGGGCCTGAACGAGTCCCATCACGACTACGCTAACAGATATATTACATTATTAAAAGAGCAAGATCCCACAGCGCCTTTAAACGCGAGGATCATAATGCCTATTCCGCCACGGAACCAGGCGTTCAAGATACATATTAAAAATACCCGGAAACTCGATCCGCCTCGAATGAAAAATTACCGGCATCTGCGCCCACGCGGCACGTAATATCTAGTTACGGGGAGAAATCGTTCGGAAGAAATTTTTCCTGCCCTTCCCTTCGAGGAATCATCGATTCCAGCGCGGGAGACGGATGGCGAATTAACGCGTTCCCGTTCATTTCGGAAATCGTTCACGTAGCGAACAAGCCCTTGGGGAGGGGGGGGAGGGGGGGGGTGTCGGTCGCGCGTTACGTTGATCAGCGCGCGAGATGGGATCCAAGAGAATCGCGCGATCGAAGGGGATGGGAGGAGACGCGGAGGACGCCGAGGAATCTCGAGACGCGAGGATATCGCGTGCGCAGCCACCATCTGCTGCACGGTCCAGGAACGACGCCAATTCCAGCAAATTGGGCCGAATATAATTTTTAAGGAATCGAGCGGAAATATACGGAATTCCTGCCGCGTTCGCGGTGCCTGCTGATACCGATACAGCCACGGATACGCCACGTAACTGGGAGATGGGAGAGGCAATACCGAATTCAACGTGGGTATAATACGAGCCGGTTCGAGCAATCGGGTAAATGCTGAAAGGGTTTTCTGGGTTGCTGCGAGGACCGCGGTGACGTATCGTCGCTATGTTCGGTGGACAAGAACGAGGGAAAATGAGGAAGCCTTGAAGGGAATTGGGTTCTCCTCAGGGGCTGTAGGGTGCGCAGCTACAATACGGGTTTAGCGATCCCGAGGTATCCGAGCTATACGAGAGTCTACAGGTCCTAACAGATATGAGAGTTAAGAGATGCTGAAAATACTATTAACACGATTTTCACTAAGGAATTACTAAATTAATTCTGAAGGTCAGGTGTTACAGAAAGCAAGTCTGGATGGGATTCGTGAATTTTTATCGGGTTGTAAAACTAATGCTAATGCAATAGATTATATAGTTCCTAAATGTATAAGAATAAAATTTTTGCTTTATAAGTATTTTCATGAGTATGCACTAAAACTGTTGAAACAATGTAGGAGTTATGTAAAATGAAGTAATATTAAGAAGAGTGGAAATAATTGTATGTAAATACTTGATAGATCCAGTAGTAAAAATTGAAGTTTATGTCAGTTACACACTTTAACACTAAACCTACCGACGTTCATTTGCGACTATTCTTACTGTGATGGAACAAATGACTAGTCTTAAAGACACTTCAATTGAATGAAAAGTGGAGGAACTAAATTGAATAATGCATGATACAATTGTATGTAATTCATATATTACATAGAAGAATTGTATACTAAATTTTGAAAAGTCATTTCATCGATCGTAGTAGGTTTATTGATGATTAGACTGCGGATTTTTATGGATTTATAGGAAATTTGAATGTAAAAGAAATTACGAAATGCACACAGTATGCAATATTATAAAAAAATATTGAAAGTAAAGTTGATATTATAATATTTCTAGAGTAAAATAAATTTCTATTTAGATTTAGTTTTTGTAGGCACGTTTGCAAAGATATTATTTTGCATAAAGATCTAGTGATGATTAACCAAGCCAAGAGAATTAGGTTATAAACAAGCCCAGTTTTAGTGCTAACCTATTTATGGTACTACGTTCATGAATTTTCTTGTGCAGAATGTAGTTCGAATTTCCACCTGCCATCATTTCTATTTTTTTGTTCGCAAAGGTGAAATGCATTTGGCTATTAATTCCGCATTCCTCAGTTTACAACACGAATGGTTTCGAATGAATGCAGAGATTCTGTAAATACGTTGCGAAATAAAAGCTGTTCCACGACTGAAAACGTTTGGGAAACGTGGTTTCCCAATTTCCGAAGTGCGGCCCGAATTTGAGTCGTAAAAAATGTTTCAACAAATGCGTTTTTTAAACGTGGAAACCAGGAGTTCATTTTTTCGACGAAATTCATCACTCTTCACTTCATACGGAAATTCTCCAGGACCTCGAATTTAACGCGCAGCCATTTATTTCGTGAACGATCAACCGAGATTCATTATTCTCAAGCACCAAACGACAACATACCAAAATCACAATATCCTACCAGTGCCTTAGATTGGTTTTGAATCAAAATTTTAAAAACGCTCTTCAACTCTTGTCTCTATCCCAGTGTCATCAACGTTTCCGTCAACCTGCGATGATTCCTCTCGTCGGAACCGTTTCGTCCACCCAAAGACCGTCTAAACACCACCAACCGTCTAAACACGTTTCGTTGTGCAAACAGCCAGGTTTCTAGCATTTCGCATCGAGTCGATCGTCCACGGTGCGATAGTTCGTTCGTCCAATTAGCCCTATCGCGATTCAGCGAATTTATCATCTGGATACGCGACGCGACAGGTAGGAACGCAAATAACGGCTGGCCCCGGGATAATTACATTGATCAGCTGGCCGGTGTCCACGATCGAAGGTTTAAGGACGCATTACAGAGCGAAGTGAGAACCACGGCACGTTAGAATCCCGATACCCTGCACCTTCCAGCGTCCACGTAGAATCGTATGCGAAGGCTTAAGGGTACATTATCGCGAGGGGCAGATGCGAGTTGATATATCGGCCATGTATCCCGAGCAGATCGTCCACGTCGATGCTCCTCTGGCCGCTCCACGTGGTTGATTAACGCGAGATCAAGCCTGTCGTCCGCAGGCTTCCATCTCGGATTAATATCGAATTCCCTGCCCGCTGCTGCTTGCAAACCGCGGCCAGGTATCGATCGCAGTTAGTTCGATATTTCGCGACCACCACGAGGCCCTTAAGCTGGATCGGAACAGCAAAGTATACGAGACGGACGTGAGACGTTTGGGAATGTGGTTACGGAGGTTAGTTTGTTTTTACTTGAGCCGAGGGCACATTTTTCAAGACCGTTTAGAGTATTTGGAGGTGGACAACTAAGGAGTATATAGATCAGGCCTTTGGTTGTTCAACTCCTGAATATGTTAGACAAAAGTTGGAAAAACTGGTTACTGTAAATTTGGAATAGTGGTTCCTTTGATATTTAATTTATTTGTTTTGTTCAATATGCGAAGATTATACTGTGTGGAATTCCAGAATTGTGGAAACCCTTGTACTTTAATTTATAATCGTCAGTATGCATGTTACCTTTGCCCCTTTCTTGGAATTAATCAAATTTCATGTTCCACCCAGACCAAACCAAATGGTAACATCCCTATGCTTGAGACGTTCTGGGGTGAACTATGTATATTCACGATTGACTAGTCACACATGTTTCATGACACGAGGTAGGAGTATATCTATGGCTCTAGGGATCCGATGGACCGATTCATCATCTTGGCTACCACCTCACAGTCGCCATTATGGCTGTCACAATAAAGGGCAGCACCTTTCTTGGAATCTATTTTCTGTAAACGAGTGGAAAGTTAAATTGAAACCTTAACTACGAGTGTCGAAGCTTGAACTTCAATTCAAAGTAAGATCGAACTGTTGAGCCTAGTCTGGCCATGGCACTGGATAAATTGACTTCAGGGATTGCACAGCTGACAAGGCCACCGACTGCAGACGCTCTGTGTTCGCAATTCGAGAATCGTTATCGACGACAAAGCGATAAGACGCAGTCGACGGAAGCGTAGAAAATTCGTGACAATGAAGCAACTTCTAGGGAAATGGCCTTGGGCGGCCAATTGAATTTGCGTGCACTGTAGCCACAATACTGGCGAAACGTAGAAACGCTTTTCCAGAAGAACACGGCCCATACCCGGAAGCCTGGAACAGTAACCAACTGTAAGAACCAGGGACGTGGAAATATTGAATAACTCCGTCGCAACGACGCTGGAAATATTAATCTCTTCGGGGACAAATTATTTTCCTTGAACCAAGCAAAAGCTTCGGATCTGTCATTCATGTATTATGTACATTTACTCAAAATTTTAATGTTCCATATTATACGTCTTAAAATGGATGAAATCTCACCAAGTTGCAGATTATTAAGAGCACAAGGTGGTGAAATTCAAGAGTATTACCTCGATAAGTATAAATTGGATAGAAGAACATCGCAGTTGAAGGACCATCATTTCCTCGCGATATTTGAAACAAATCTAACAATGTTTCTAATATTCACTCGTTTCAAGAAAAATCAATATCTTTCTCCTGCAACGATCGAACATCAATATCTTTACATCTGAAATAAAACATCGATACCAGTATCAAGTTATATTCACCTGGGAGCAACCCAGGGATAAACAACCCCCACGAATAAAGTCACAAACGAGCCTCCGTCGACGCACCAGGGAGTCGCGACGATTAACCACCGATAGAGGCGTCGAAAGCGGAAAAGTGAAAGAGCTGAAGCGCGATAATTTTACGCGAGAGAGCGTCTTCCTTTTTCCGTGCTCAAGTCGGTTCGAGGAAGCGTTGGCATCGAACGGGATCGCGAATTAATTAAACGGGTCCGAGGTCGCGTTTGTCAGGTAAACTCCGGTCCGTGCGATCCAATTAAAAGTTAAAAACGGCCGCGCGCCGGCAGCTTCAATTTGTTTTCTTCCGCACCTAACGAACAAAATGTTATTGTGCTTCACGGCGTCGTGCGCGCGCGGCATTTTAATAAGTTCCTTCCACCCCTTTACCCTCCCCCCCAAAGCCGCCAGGACTTTCTGTCCCACTCGCGAGGCGTCCCGACGAGCGGTAATACGCCCACGCGTCCTCGCCGCGTGAACCATCGCGACGCATAAAACCGAATGCAATTAGCGAGCGTTTTCTCGCCTTAAAATGTTCGCAATGTCACCCCCCCCCCCCCCCAGGGGTTCATGGACAACTTTCCAGTGGAGGATCTATCGAATTCCTGGGGAACTTCGAAGGGTGAATGGCTCTGGAGGAATGGAACGGAGAATGCTGCGACGGGATCCTAAAATAGTACATACCAGAGAGAAAAGAAGAAAGTTTCTTTGGTTGGAAAGAAAGTATATAAATTCAAGGGATCCATGTTAAACGCTATTAGGTACTTTTTATTAGTCTGACGCGCCGTATACTTTGTATCTCTTGACCTAGAAAGCTTTTTCATTTAACCCTTTCAGACCTGAATTATTTTCTTTCCTTGTGTTAACGTAATTTAATTTTTAGCTTTAACTTGGATTGAAATTAGTTTTCGAGGAAAACTGGTCTTTCTTTGTGCGCACAAATGAGGACATTCACCCTAAACGACAGTGTCGGTTTTGTGTGTGGTAATTTTGTGACCTCAACTGTGGACGCCAGGTCTGAAAGGGTTAAAAATAAATGGTTCACCACTCTGCAGGTATTCCTCCGTTTAAATGTCAGATCACGTCTCTCTTCAAATCAAGTATGACTTGCTCAAAGTATTTTCGCCCATCACAAAAATTAGACGAGTCATTTTGGTAATCAATCGTAAACGTCTTAGCTCTGTTTAGACATGATCGACCTAACACAAATCCGACAGGCCGTAATATAGGACCGAAATAGAGCAGACCAGACATGGATAGGCATAACCGAATACAACATAGACCTACCCCAAACAACCCAAACGTCGTTCACACCTAATTTAGAGCTAACGCGAATATCGGTCACACTAACCCCGATCTATCTATTTGTGGTCGTATGTCTGGTGTCGGCTATCGGGCTGGCTGATAATGTCTATTTCGACGATGGAAGGTTATTATTTCAACCTTTGTATTCCGCATTCTACTGTTACCTATTACTTTAATTGTCATAGCTGACATATTAGATTATCTTAAATAGGATGCTTTGTTATATAATGCATCTATAATTCGACCTATAGCTTTAGGTCTCCTTCAACAAATTCTATTAAATTAAAAATTGAAGTACTGTTTATTTTTTGCACATAGAACACATCACAGTGTTATTAGTCTTTGTGCTTTAGTCTTTGTCCTTGAGTAGAGTTAATATATAACAGCCAAGATTCAAAAATTTCTGACAGCTGACAGAATCCTAGAGGGCGACAACGGTATAGGTCACCCTCGGGGCAGGAATCCAAATTGAATAATCCTTCCATATCGATCGAATTAGCTGCAAATATGCAGTGCACGCGCAGCCTCGTTGAACACCTCATGGCACATTGGTACACTTCTACTGACCAGTAAACTGATGAACGCTGTTTGGTGTCCACGGTCCGAGGGGGTCGTCGATCAATTCCAATAAGCCAAAATACACAACGCCAATCAGAGTGCTTAATCAATGTACGATGCTTTTTTCCATCGAGGTCTCTTTATCGAATCCACGAGCATTATCGTACCACAATACCACATATTACACTGTTGAGAATAAGCACTACATTCCTGTACTTTCAACGGTTTAAATATTTGCGTCCGTTGGTGCAATACCCTCCCTAGCAAAGGTCAGTATTACCCGGAAGGACACCAGTTTATTGCACCCCCTGAGCGTCTCGGTTTTCCGAGTCTCCAAGCAGTTCGCAGAAAGCCCTTAAACTAAGAGCATCATTTCTGTTTCGTAAAACACATACTATTAAATACATACAACTCTGTTGCATTTATTTATCAAATAAATATTCAACATGCGCAAACCAAATCCAAATTGCAGCGGATCTCCGCGAGGTCCTGATGACACTTCATCCTCGGTAGATCTTCGTTAGTCCTAACGAGAACGCACTGAATTCACAACAATGTCACAAACCACGCGTAGAACCCTTCCACCTCTAAAAAATTGACACCAAGAGGCACCGCTCGGCGATACGTCCTCATAAATATGAATGCATCAACAACGAAGACCGAAATGAAGCGTGCGGACGCGTTCAGCTCGGGCACGCTTCAGTCGCTATCCTAAAAAATTCTATCATCTCAACGATGAATAAAGGATCGTCCGACAAGTCGCTGGAAAGTCGTTAACAATCCGAAAATTCCAAGTTCCGAAGGCTGGATCCTGCTCTGAGGCCACGTCTGTAAAATAAACAACGAAAGAGGCGGAAGAAATAAAAAAAAAAATGAACCGAAGAACTTGGAACGCTGCACTTCTGCAGTTTTTGGCCGGCTCACGGCTAACCACCTACGGGAGGATCCTGTGGAACGCAGAATCTTGGACATCGTTAAGACTTTCGACGAGCATCGGTCCCGGATCTCCGACCCCTCTCGAGGTCTTGCGCGGAAACTTCCCGAGCGAATGAAAAGGGAGAAACCCGCCGCGTGTGGGAGCGGGGATGGAAAAAAAGAGCGACCGCGGTTGCGAAACTTCTCGAATCTTTTCTGCTGTCAAGTAGTCATTGTTACGTACGCGCCACAATGCCTGTTCCTTTCCCCGATTTATCGTCCCTCTCCCGCGTACACCGAGGTATTCCAAACGAATTTTATGGGAAAGATGGCCGGGGACGATGGACATTCCTATAATTGCGATTTTAATCGTCTGTTATTTCTAACTTTACCCATAACGTTATAGAATAGACTTTCCCTTGTTCGGTGCTAAATCATCCCTGCCATATCAGTTGGAATTCAACGGCCAGGGCAAAGTGAAGCTTAACGCGCGTGCAGAAAATCATAGAACGACGCTAATTCTTTCAGCGAAAAATTCCATTTCGCGACAATTCGATCGGAGCTTCTCCTTTTTCGAGAATGAAATACGCCTTTGTTCTCTGAAACAGAAGCTGGAAATTGATAAAACGTGCACGCCTATCGCTAACAACTGTACCAACCGCGTTTTCACGCGGAAGAAAATCGCGAAACGCACGAGTTGCGTCAAAGACAATTTCTATGGTTTGATGAAAAAGCACTCCTTTGTCAATCAAAATAAAAAAAAGTAAAAAAACACAATAGAACGTTGATGAGCACATATCAGCGACACGTAACTCGTTAGATCACTATCAGTTATAAGGGTGAAAAATGGCCAACTACCACCTATTTGCTTTCGAGGAATTCCAATGGTCGATATGCAATTAAAACGCTCGTTAGCTTCGAAATTGTAGTCGGTGCAAAGCTATCGATATCTTGCGTAGATGCTTCGATACTCTGAAAAGGACGGTTTATTGGACTCGTAACTTAACTGGAAAATTGCAATGGTAATCTTTCGTTCATTTTTTTGTTCTGCTTTAAATCAAAGCGAGGTAAACGTCCCCAATTATCGTCACATTGTCCAGCAATCTTATGTTGAATGATAATAGGAGTCTATACAAGTATTATTCATTACTTTATCTAACAATAGAACATTGTGTGGGATAGGAAAATTATATATTTATTACACTGTTGAATTTTACAGCAATTTAATAATAAAAGGTTTGGTCTTCCTACCAATGAAGTTGCTAATTTAATGAACAGTCCATTAAGATTCATAGCCAAAAAGAAAATCAAACAATAAATTTCACAACTCTAAGCAGACAAATATTCTCGCTAGTAATAATCGTTCCAATCGAATAAATTGAAACGGACTGGATTGTTATCGAAATATTCTGTCTTGCCTCAACTATAACATTTCCCAAAAAATACCCTTTAAATACTCCTCCAAATAATTCACAGGATCGCCCCATTAAGAATTCCTCGTTGGAGTCTAATTACGACATCACCTTTACATTCTCCCCCGTTTCCTGTGAACAACAAGCAACAAGTTTCGCTGTTCGTTGCAGTTGTACAGTCGGAAAATACGCGTCCCTGTAGGAGGTAGAACGGCCGAGATCCGGTTGCGATTTAATCGAAGCGACACCAATTTCGTCGAGCCTCAAGGAGCATCCTGATTCATACGCAGAAAATTAAACGGCTCGACGTCCGCAGCTGGCTTATCGCGCTGTGTATCCTCGAATAATATTCCTGCACGTCACTTGACACCGTTCTCACGTTCTTGTGTATTTACCGGTTCCAAGGAAGGAAGTTAACGCACTGCGTACAGTTTTACTCGAGAGTAAGGTCTAACGGTAACGATAACAGAGGACCTTGAATTAAATTAGCGAAGTTCAGGTGTTGAGGAGAACTTGATTAGTTATTCTGTTCGATAATTTGATGGTCATTCGGGTTCGTTAAAGGACTTTTAGCGGTTAGAGGATATTGGTGTTGGGAGTTACGATTTTGGAGATCCTTGAAAGTTGAGGTGGAAGGCAGAAGTCGGAGTTTGGTGTATGGATTACGAGGTTTGAGTTCCTATCAGTGATCGATAGGAGGTCTGACTCAGTGACTGATGAAGTCTAATGAATGGAACGTCCTAGAAATTTGATCTTTGAATGTTGGATGACGTTGAAGTTGGTTTTCAAGATTTTGTGACTGGCGAAACTAAAGCTTTATGACTCTAAAATTCACAAAGCCAAAACGCACAACTCAAGAGTCATTGAACATGAGAACGCTGAAGTCACATCTCTTAGAGAGGACATACAAATAAACCTCTGCGTCGCTATAGAAGACTAAAACTCAAGCTCGAAGGTTTCATCCCTACAAATGCTCTCACAAACCGAAACTCGCTACTTCCTCATCTCCCGCGACTATTTACATCCCATATTCCGTCATTATCGCTTAAAAATCGACCCGATAAATTCCCCCCCCCCCCCCGCGAAGGAGTCTATTATCCTTAATCATTCGCATGGGTCGAGCGATGGTCGCGTTGAACGAGGGCCGTGTAAATCACGCCAAAGAGGGCTGTTCGAAGTCGTCGAGCTAGAAAATTCGCAGCGATGGCCCACTTTCCGCGGCGTTTACGGTTCCGGCGTGTGAGCGATCACCGAGTTCGAGCAGATCGACGAGATCGATCCGTCGGCTAATCGACCGACTCGATGAATCGGATCGTAGCACGAACCCGAAAAAAGGAAGCAGCAAAAGGAGGCTGGAGGGAGGGGGAAGAAAAACGGACAAGGCTCTAATAACGTGAGGTCGAGTAGATGAATAGACGCGAGTATAGCGGGGGCGTGGGGTCGGCGCTATCGTACGCTCGAATCGGAAACCAATTTGAAAGCAATACCGCGCTCATCGTTCCACCTTATCTGATCTACGGTTCGAACAAAACGTTCTTGGATTTGGCCCTGATCGCTCGACGAAAGCCTGATGACTTAAGCGCCTTAACACCTTTTCGTATTTAAGTCGATTCTGTTCCAAACTGATGGGATTTCTTCGTTGCGCGAGCCGCTCGCATGGTATTTCGGTCACTTATTTTGGGGCTTCGATTGTCTATCGAGACTAGGAACGGAAGACAATATTTCAGCGTGACAAAGGTGGCCACTCATACATTTAGATTGACTGTTTATGTATATTTACAGTGAGGAACTTGATGGCATTCGTTGATTATAGCTGGATGATTCTTGTAGTTGGTTTCCATTCGAGTTTCTTCATCATTGCTGAGGCGATTTCGTGAAGATTTCTTTGGGTATCGATGAAGGATTTTATCTAATTCGAAGTATGAGACTCACGAATCTGTACTTGTAAGTATTTTATATTGAACATATTTTCTAATGTACCACTTATAACAAGTGTTTATAAACAGCCGTCTTCTTTAATCGGGTATAAAATTCCTTGGGCACTTTCATAAAACGCGTCTGATACGTGCTTTTCATGTTCGACTTAAATTCTGTACCACGAGTCTCGCACGTTGTTACAGGTTAAAGGGTTAATGACCTTCACGCGTCAGGCCTTCCAAAAATTATGAAACAACTAGAATTAATTCACAGAAAGTCCTCCGAGCTCGCTGAGCCAAACATTGGACTCAACTACGAGAATCAATGACATACAATGCACCCTTCTCAAAATTATGAACTTGTACATTTTCCGAACAGCAGTGGTAGAGCATAATGGGATGGAGTGGCATTAGTGGGACGCCCACGGTGCACGCGCATCCTCAGGACCCACCCTGTTGCACGGAAAAGTGACAAAGGGGGCAGGTTATAAATTTGACGGCGTTTCTTTCCCCTCTGTCCACTCAAAAGGAGCGCCTCGCACCACGCCTTCCATTTTCTCCCCAAAAATCGTAAAAGGCCCGTCGCTGTGCCCACGCGGAGCAAGCCCTCGCGCCGAGGGGCTCTAATAAATTTCTAATGCAAGTGGAAGATCCCACCTACCCGTAAAGAAACCAAGAACACGAGCGAAAGGACGAACAGAGACCATGAACGTCCCGGTCCCGTGGATTCGGTTGGACAAGCACCTAATTGACCGTCAAGATTTGTTTCGATTCCCACAGCATCCTTCAAAACACCGCCGCTAGGAAATTTACGACGGGACCACCAACGGGATTCTTCGAACCTCGAGCTATTTACGACTCCACGTAGCGTGGAATCGATTTCTGAATGGTCGAGAATTGAATCTTGGCTTTAAATCGGTAATTACGACCGTCGAGAACGAGGTTTCGGGAGGATACTGAAAGGTTGCGACAGTGGACCTGTTAAGGAAACGTTCGAGTCAATGGATAACTGACGACTTTATAAATATGAGAATGACGGACTTCCGGGTGAGACGAGGAGGAATTTGTGGGTGGCGAGTTACGGTCTTTTTTACGAAATAAATTTTTTTAATTTCACTTATTTTGAAATAACTGAATGCTACGAGTTGAATACGAGCAGAGTTATCGCTCGAATCTCTCGACCTTGTTGAGCCCCATTTAAAAAATGCAGAATTTTACCTTAAAGGAATATTCTCGAGTGACTTTACACAGTACTTTAACGTACTTGGAATCCAAGCAAAAATTAAAGTAGGTTATAGGTCATCCAGTGAAAGTCCTCGATTATTTAATTCATTTCCCTGATACGTTCAGAGATACGATTCTTCGACTGTTTTAATAATGGTAATAATATGTACTTCCTTTTAATACTCTCGACACTTGTGGGGCATGTCCCAGTGAATATATGTATCTGGTTGTCATTGACCAAATTACTTGTACAATCGAGACTCACAAGAACATACGTTAAAAAAAAAAAATGAACATTATTCGTGGTAGTTGTCTCACTTTATCTGACTAAGCTTTTTTATTTATAACCAAGCCTAGTTTAATACAATTAATTTGTAAAAGAGAAACAAATAGAAGTGAAATAGAAAACAGCCGAGTCGGAAAAGTTTAGATTAACAGAATTGAATGTATTTTATATCATTTATTAAAAAAAGAAAAACTCCTGCACCCCTTTCGATAAAACCTCCATAACACTATCTCCGCGAATACACAGAAAACCACCAAATCGCCATTACCACCCCGAACATCGAAGTCCAAACGATATAATTATTTTCCGTTCGTTCCTCGCTCCCAGCGATTTTATCAGCGATAGATCACGGCTAAAACACC
This sequence comes from Hylaeus volcanicus, assembly GCF_026283585.1. NCBI lineage: Eukaryota > Metazoa > Arthropoda > Insecta > Hymenoptera > Colletidae > Hylaeus > Hylaeus volcanicus. The sequence continues at coordinate 21,774,158 of NC_071976.1, forward strand.
CGCGAATGGGAAGAAGAACGGCAGACCAGTGCGCATTTCAACGGTCGATCGATCACATTAACCCGGGACTTGGGAGAGAACCGACTTCCGATTACCCGAGAAATAATTCCGTACCGGGGCGCTCCACTTAAATTCGTCGGCGTTCCGTTTTCGAGGTTAACCAGTGGTGCAGGCAGCTCCATTATAACCTATCATTAGCGGATCTGGTCTACGCGGCCTCCTCGATAAACCCATCCCTCCCCTTTGCAAACTCCTCACTCGAGGATACGTCCATTTTTTTTCCCTCGACACTTCAACCTCCGCTCTTCCTTGAGATAATTCAATTTACCGGCACCGGCGTGATTAAACGGAACGGTTTTCTTCCATGCTGCCCCTACCTCGACATGACCGTACACATAGAAGAGCGGAAGAGGATTAAAGAAGAAAGACGGACCGGAACGTGCAAGCACCATCGCGAGGAAATGACGGGACTGGCAGGTTGAAGCGATGAAAAATGCAGATGGACGTGCGAAAAGATGTAGGTGAAGTTGTGCGGAACCGGGAAGTTGGGAAGTCGACGAAAAGGGTGTAAGGGGAACACGATCGTGTTTGGTGTTGAGCTGAGAATTAGATGAAGATTGGAGGGTGGAAATGGTATTAGAAAGAATAGTGGCTACACCAAAAGAAGATGGTAAGAGGAAAGGAACGAGAAAGGGTACAGAAGATGAGAAATAATAGAATTAGAGAGGATAGTGGCGACATAAGAACAAAATAATAAGAGGAAGGGATTAAGAACGGGTTCAAAAGATGAGAAAATGTGACTTAGAAACTGGAAAATGGGAAGGGTTGTGACGAAAGGTGATAAAAAAGAAAAGAAGAATAGGGGTAGTAATAAATGGCGATAACACAATGAGAAACCCTGGAGGATGTAGGGGATAAAGAGGATTAGTAAAAAGTGAGGTGGACGAGGAACATGACAACGTATAATTCTGTGAAGAAAGGTGACCGAAGCGAAGGAATAAATATGAATAAAAATGGAAACAGTTACAGTATTCACATGGTACACCATCGCGAAGTAAGGAGAAAGGTGGAAGATGATTGTCGAGGAAAGTTCGGCAAAGAGCAAAAAAAAAAGTGAACAACAAGCACCTCAGAAAGAGCGAAGTCTACATCAGAAATCAATTTTCGTTACCCATTACTTGTTCTTTCTGCTCTTTTCGCTTCTTCTTGAAGCACAACTTCGAGCGCTACGTCAATTTGTGCGCAACGAGGGAGATCGTGCTCGATGCAAGAGCTAAAAGTTCAAAGTCCACGCGTACAGTTGTTATCATGCTGGATCACTCGGTGAAACGGACGAGATAAATCTGTAAAAGACCGAAAGCTCCCCTTTGTCTTCCTCGCCCGCGACACGCTGTGAAATTTATCGTGGGTCCACGGACACATCCGTTTCTCGTCGAAATTTTCTCGCCTCCCTGCCTCGACAGGACTCCACGTTCTCAAGCGATTTCGTCCACGAAGGATGCTTGGAATTCACTCCCTTTTGTTCGAGATCCGTTCAAGATATGGGATGATGTTTAACAACGTCAAACTTCTACGATTGGTCGAAGAGAAATGCATCTTTTGTAGGAATATTCCATTGTAGGAGTTTGTTGAATGAATTGAAAGAAAATATATAAATTAATGAGTAAAATACGTAAAGATACAAATACATAAAATACATGAATAAAAATACATAAATACACGTAAAATATATCAATTTGCAGTTTATAAAGAGTGTACTATCTTCCAAGCAATTTTATAAATGATCAAATTATCAACTAAGGACAACAAATTCTCACAATAAAATAGTACCCGTCGCGCGCATATTTATAACTTCTCTCGATATTCTGACTTCGTTTGAAGTCCTCCCAAAGAGAATTCCCATGAATATCAATTTTAAGAATGTCGGACTTCTCTCAACTTCTGTCGAACACAAGAATCAAAAATTCAGAGGGCTCGAGGTAAGGTCTGCGTGTCGAGAGAAATAATTGAGAGAGAGAAAATACATACATGCAGTCGTGTTAAAAAATTCATCTTGTAGGTTCACGTCCGAAAACATGGAAAATTAAATAAAATTGGACCCGATTAAACGGGAAGAATTTAAGAATGAATTCAAGCCACAACCTCGCAGACGTTCGTTCCGTCCTCCGAAGGTATACAACGCGAGACATTCGAAACTTCCTGGTCCACTTCGGCGCGAGGTCTGTTCTGGATCGTAATGAAAACCGATACGCCGAGGAATATCATAAATTAAGCCAGTTTTCTTATCCCCGGCACGTCTTCTTTTCAATCTCTCCCACACGGTCGCGAGGGCTTCCCTTCCGACTGCTTGATTCCGCATCCCCCTGAATAAAGATTCTATCTCGCTGGAATTCTCCTCGCTCGCGCAGACCGCCTTATCCGCTATGCAGAATTCGTCTAGATAACCGAACGAAAGCGGAAACGGCGGACTCTTATTCCGTTTCCGCGCTGAAAAGCCAGCTCGCCGACGTTTCACGTCGTCCCGTCTCGTGAAATCTTTCGATTACGCCCATCTCACGGGATAAAGGAAACATGGAGGTACAGAGACACTCGAAAAGATATTATCGTCTCAATAAATGGACAATCTTCTCCCACGCGTGATGCAATTATAAAACAGACGAGCGAAAGCGTTTGGCATTTGTACGCTCAACCAACCATTTTGATTAACTTGACTAGCGTTCCTAAAACAGTGAATCTGTTTAAAACTTACAATTGATAATTATTAATTTGGAGAATAAGATAAATCAATCTTGGTTAAATGTGTGCTTTGCACGAATAAGTCTTCTTAGGAAAAATGAATTTATTCGAGTTAAATTAAACTTGGAAATCTCCCTGTATGAACTTACAAAATAAATAAACTGTGCATACTTGTACTGCACACACTTCTCTATATTTGGGATATAAAATTAAATAGATCGTGGAACTGAAAATTTAATTACATTCGTCGTACTTTTGATGTTACGTATTAATAAAGGCACTTAATTAACGAGGCAGTACACATGGAATGAAATAAATAACTGTGCTTCTAAAATTATAACTCGATCGATATCACCCAAGAAACGTCCCCCCATTTACTTATTTTTATCTCAAGTCAACTTTCTTTGCTTCCACCCTTTCGCAGTTCACCCATCGTCACATTTTTCCCCAAACGCGAACCTCCACTCGTTGTCATCGCATGAGCACACACACCTCTTAAAACTAAACGAATTCGTGGACGTTCCATCTCCTGAAACTACGTCTACGTATGTGCTTAAGGTTGAACGACCCCTTGGACCAAATTTCTTTCCAGGCAACGCTCTCAGGATTCTCGATAATATTTAAACAACGTCCAAAGGATTCAATTTTCCCTGAATCGATGAGCAAGACTTCCGCGGTTAGAAACGTTTTTTCACGCTTGATCTTGTTTTTGGACAACAGCGCACATACCTTGACGAGTATTAGGTACCGATCGATCCAGGTAAATCCAGACGCACGAATGCCAGAAAGTTTGACAGCGAATTGACAGATCCTCCTCGATCCCTCCCTCCAAATGTATTATTCTGAACTAGCCGGATCGATTGGCTGTAAAATTCACGGTGCCACTGTAATTGGCTTACTCTGAAAGCAGATGAGGGTAAAGACAGGATCGTGGGATGACTGGTACCGTTGCGCGTTTACGAGGAACAAAGATTTGTTTCTTGAAAGATCGAGACTAAATGCAGGGTGATATATAATGTATTAAAGTAAATTCAGTGGAGAATTCAACATATGTGGATTTAGTCATTTTTCGATGAAGGGTAGCTGCGACTTTGTGGAACGCCTGATGCCAGAGAAAATGAGAACAAAATTATTCTTTGCTTCCTGTGTGTAATTGATAACTTTATCAAGAACGCGCTTGTCGAACTTTCCTGAGCATTATGTATGAGCTAAAATGTTTATTGGAAGTGACACTCGATACATCTGGAACTAAAATAAAATTGAAACGTAAAACCAACAAGAAATGAAATTTAGGCGTAAAATACATAAAAGTCTTCTGTGGTAGATCGTGATATTTTAATACACGATATTATAAAGTTGCTGTTCATTAGTAGTACACAGTGCTCACGCACAACTGATAAATTTCCTTTGACGGATCTGGAACTGAAATAAAATTGAAACGTAAAGGCACCGAGAAATGAAATTTATATACAAAATACATGAACGTCTATGATAGAGTATCTTGCTATTATAAAATTGCAACTTAATTATGTAATATACATCCACACACTATTTGCAGATACGTATTTTCAACCACGATTTGTAAGCGAAGTAAAAGTCAAATGTAACTTTCCTCCTCGATTTAATTTCCTGACTTAAACAAATCGTCGATATGAATTTATGCTCCAGAAGGGAATTGGAACGCGGAAAGTGGGACCGTAGAACAAATTGCGTCTCGCACGAGGCGAGCCGAGCAGGTTCGAGACCAATCTCACTTTATGGGGGACAGAGAACCGGAGGTGTTTAGGTTTATAGATGACGGCAGATAGGTGAGAGAGTTTAGCCCCATTTAAGCGGGAGAAAAACACCTTTAGCCCTGGGAGGTCCACAGCTTGAGAGATTTTATCGCGTAACTATTGGGCGGTTATGGTGCACGAACATCGACACAGTTTAGCATACACGGCGAGCCCTAATACGCGCCCCTATCTGACCGCCATGATGTCGAGTAAATAGGGCTGTTTCTTTTACGACTCGTCACTGGAGCACAGGCAATTCTCACGGGCGCATTTTTCTTGGTTGATAAAAATAAACAAATTTTATATCAGAGGTAAAGAAAAAAGCTGATGGAAGAATATTCAGAAACGTATACTCTTTATCGCGAGCAGAGGTGTTCTACTTTTTGTGACAAAACGTGAACACTTCAGAAAAAAATTCGTGACATTCTTCTATTAATAGAACTGTTACCTTATTTTGTAATAACTTGGATCATTTTCACAAATAAATTCATTAAAATACGTATTCGCGAGATCGTAAAAATAAAGGACTTTAACTTGTCTTATATTCTTAGTAAGATTAATATTAGTATATTTGTTATTCTATTATTCTTGATTACATTGATACTAGTAGATACAAATGACCCTTTCGTTTTCGCGTTCACACGCTCCGACGCCATACTGTTCACTCTCTTTTTTCATACCCGGAGAAGCATGCTCGCACGCATGCACGGATGCTCAAAATTACACTTATCTTAAGAAATTTAAAAGACTAAAATAATAAATGCGACGGTGTAATTTAGGTCAACAAAAGTCGTCCTAGATAATGCTACTTCTCGAGAGTCTTTCAGGAGTATACAATTTTCCTCCTTGAAATATCTTGGACGATTATTTGTGTCGTTCTCCTTCGCAAAGTACTCAACAATCTGATTAATTTTAATTTTAATTTTAATTTGGACGTCGAAGCATGCCAGAAAGTGCTCGCAAAGTAATCGCAGGATTAACTTTCCCAGACGATATTTCATTAAAACCTGATAATAAAAAAAAATTGAGAGCTCTTTCCATTACCGCGAATAAAGAAACTAACGATGGACGGAATATCAAAGGAAAGAGTAATCTTTCGGTTCGTGTATCTACGGGTGAGACAATTTTTCCTCATGGCTTCCTACGTGTCTTTCATTCCTGCCATTATATAGCCATCTGAAAATATCGTCTAGATATTGCTTACTAGTAAAAAAACCAATTTACATTAAAAATTGTATACATGTAATAGAACTAAATAGTATAACAATTGGAAGATATTGCGTGATAAAATGTTTGTATATACAACTAGTTATGCAATGAGATCTATAAATTGATATTTCAGTACTCGAATAATATAAATGAAAATAAATATAATTAGTTTAAAGCTTCTGAATAGGGTCTTGAATCGTCCAAGTGTCTGGAAGCGTTTTTCAAGACACTAAAAGAGGCGTCGATCTAGACGGTCGTTCTTCTAAGAGGACAATTTTCTCGCGAAAATCTGCCCTACGGTCCGAAAAGCCCGACAACGACGTAACAATTTCGACGTAGTTTCCGCCGTCGACGGACTTCCGGTGACTTAAAAGTTGGACGAGCGTCGATCTGCTTCGTCGTCGTCGTGTAACTGATTGCGGACAGTCTCGTTAAAGGCGAAACAAATTCCATAACGATGTTCCCACGCTCGCGTTTCCACGAAAAACGGTCGATCGTTACCTTTTCCTCCAACAATTTTAGCATTTATAGTAGTTGCTTCGTCAAAGTCAACGCAAAAGTTCACGATAACCAAGTAAATGCAAAATTTTTGCTCGTAATACTGTGCTTAAATATATTTTATTAAACTAATATTTTATTAAAAAATCATTTTTCTATGAAAATTTTTTAATAAAATTAGTTGTTCTTATATAATGAAATAATCTGAAAATAGAAAAGGAAAACTATTAATTAAGATATTGAGTTACAACTTCGTGGATAACTATATACCAAACAAACAAAATAATCGAATTGATCAAATAAATCTGAAATAAAAATAAAAGATTGTCGATGAATATATGGGCTTACAACATCATCGATGAAATACCTAAATAAGAAAGACTGAAAATCGCAATAGAGTGGTTAGAGATACATATACAGAAGTAAAATAATGAAATAACTTGAAAATAAAAATCAATGACAACGTATGAAACAAACAACTGACCGAAGCGATTAAAGAATCTAAATAATATTAATACCTAATGAAAGAATCATACATAATGGAAAATTAATCTGAAAATAGACGGACTGTTCTGATACGCTTGGGTACTTATCAGCCGAGGAATGCTGAATGAGGATTGGTCGACGCGTGTCACCGGAGTCTGTTCGATCCAAGGGCAATAGAACTGACGAAACGATAATATTACAGTAAAATCATATTCTCGGTTATTGTTTGAACAAATATTGCTAATAATTAATTTAGCTATTGTCAGAAATTAATATTTAGCTGGTCCAATGAATAGTTTCAACTTCGTACCTTGAAAACCACCAAACAATCAAATAAATATTGCCAATAAAAAGTTGCTTTCCCGAATGCTTACTAAACAGACCATTGATACTCAATGGTTTAAAGATAATATTTGAACGACGAAAGGATAATATTGATCGCGTATGTTTCACGAGAATGAACTATTTTAATACCCTTTCAAATCTTCGCATGGAAGAGCTTCGGTTTAAAACATCTCTCCATATTTGATTTGCGAAACGTGATCTCCCTGTTTGTCCACATCGATCGATCGATTGAACCGAATGGAATGAAAACTTATATAGAGAGTAATATTATCCTTCTCTGTTCGGCGTTGTTTCGTTCGTTCGATGAATGTTGAACCAACGTATTCATTATGCGACACAACGTCGGGATTTGTTATCGCGATCAAAAGCATTTCAAGGGACGTGCTAAACAAATACCACGATTATCATACGAGGAATGTTATTTAAATGTGTACAGAAATCGAATTTGTTCTCCTTTAAATACATCGCAGATGTGGGGAATCGTGAACTTTTAGGATTATCATTTGCTTCGCTATTCTTGTGCTTTTTGCTATTTTATTTTCTTCTATTTAATGTAATTACAATCTCTATATAGGGTGTCCCAAAAATGTTGGAGGTCCTTGAAAGAGGTGGTTCGGAGGGTGATTTGAAACAACATTTTCGATAAGGGAATCACCCCTTTCAAGGACCTCCAACATTTTTGGGACACTCTGTACATAGATTATTTTTCTAGCGTATATCGAATAAGCAATGTATTCCTAATAATTCAGGTAATGAACGCTATCCTTATTTCGCTAAAAATATATAAGTCAGACCCTAAGTTTCAATTAAAAATATCCCAACATCTCCCACATTACAGCAAATTAAAATTCGTTTGAATGGACTCCTTTGAGTCCAAAATTTCTTACGTGAAGTTCCAAAAGGACTCGACTACGCCACTGTGAGCGGAGGAGGATCTAATCTGTTTACACGAGGCGCCTTTTAGCGAGGCCCTCCTTCACGCGTCGCTAGATAAAGCCACGGTCGTCGATATTAATTCCATCGCGCGGGAAAATTAATTTGATTCACACTCGGCCACAAAGTAATGTCCCGTGTTCTCGGCCAGACCCTTTGTTTTCCCTCGAGCCACCGTCCAAAACCTGTAAACCCTCTAAAGAAAAGTACTCCCGTCGGTCGCGCGAGCTACGTAATCGAATATCAATTTTTCTCCCGCGATAAAGCGACCCCCTCGATTGACGGGATAAATCGTCGCGGCGCTACCTGCCACGGACTGAGAAATGATCCTGTCCGTGGAACGTTTACGATCCGAGATGATCCGTGGCGTGTCCTGAATGCACACGTTCCACTGTTCGCGTTAGTGCAAATCCAAGGACCCAGGACAAAATTCTTCAGGCTGAGCTGTCCTCCCAAAAATGCTCTAAATATATTTGAGAATTTTAATTCTCAGGTATTTTCTTGGAATTGAAGCTTGTTTCTCAAGTGTCCTGAAGCATCTGCTTGGTAGTTTGGAGCTCCAAACATTTGGCTGATATTTAAGATATTTTTTCACATAACGGAAATATATTTATAACATCTTTTGTGCTACAGTATAACGTGAATTGGGAATTAGAATTGGTAATATACATTCTGTAATAGCTAAATTACTTAATAATTTAAAGGGATTCTCACGAAGATTGTTACATGTTAAACTGTTTCATTTATTTCACCGACTTCGAAAAGGAGGAGGCTACTCAAGTCGACATGTATATTTTTTATTTTTTTTTTTTTTTATTTTATGAATCCATTTGCAAAATACTCTGCTGCTACAGAAGTTAAACATGACTCCACCCTAGAAGTAAAAAATCAAATAGCATAAATCTTGTCAAAACGAATCTCATTTTATACTCCATAATCCTCGTCACTGAATAAGCTACATTGAAAAATGAAACAACCCCTGAATAAATACTTCCAAATATTCAACGCCGACATCTTACATCGCATCTTACATCAATATCAATTTAACTGCGCCTCTTTTTAAATAACTGATCTCCTTAGAGTCCATCATAAACTTTTCGTATCGAGTAAATATTTAATATAATGCTTCCAACTAGGAAGGGATAAACGGGAATAATGTATAACGCGACGAGTCTAATTTGACATGGCTGACCTCAATGTAGAATCGCAACGATGAGAGTTCCGTTAATGGCGGAGACAAGTGAAAATACTCCTCGTCTCGCTGGCGCGTGTCGAGTTTACCTTCGTTGGCGCGACATTTAATTACAGGCCACTCACATTATTCATCATAATTATCCCAGCACGCTTTTTCTCGCTCGACATCGGGCAAACAAGGCAGCGAATGTTCGCTGAAGGAGGAATTTGCATGTATTGGAACCTAGCCATTGTCGACGTCATTCGTGACGGATCTGTGCATCGTTCGTTGGTGACTCGGTAAGAGTTCTGGCCCTTGAAGAGTATGTGGCTTATCGAAGAAACCTTCATCGATGACACTTATCTCCAGACTCTTCGAGCTCAGAGCTCGATAACCATTAGACTACTTTATTTTAAACCGTGCCTGTAAACGTGAAAATAAAATTATTTATTTTTCATACCAAAAGATTTTTAGACAGTATTTTATTAGAAGATAATGGCGAAGCTTTAATGTTTGGACAAATTCGAAGTGTTGTATCGTATGTTATAATAATTTTTTTTCCTTCAACTTATCTGGATTGCCAGGAAACATTTGCAGAACATATCTGAAGATTCTTCATCCTCCCTCTTCCGATCTCTTTATTTGAAATAATAAAATACTCTTGACAGCGTGCCGTTTGAAGTTCTTGAAAGTTTAATAACGGAAGTGAAAGCACTCCGAAACATCAATCGGGACGAAGCGTTTTACAGAACTCTGGGTACTCGCTTGTGTTCGAAAAGTTTACATAAGAAGAACAGAAATTGCGGACGAGATTTCTACATGACGCAAAGGGGGTCAACACTCTGCCCTAATTGAGCGTGTACAATTTAAAATATTAAACTGCACCGAGCGACGGTCTTCTACGAAATCAAGTATTTAGCAAAGAGACGTGAGAGGATAAACATTAATAATTCTTTCATTTATAATATTTGAGCATACCTACACACGATCAAAAGGGCCTCTTACGTTAGGAACCTTATAATAAAATTACAAATATAACTCGTATCGTGAAAAGTGTTTAAAAAATTTTCAAAGCACAGTTTATCTTTGATTTAATCGAAAGAGAAACTAAATCGAAGCTAAACCACCCCCGAAGGCCTCCCTCTAGCTTACCAGTTGCGCGCACCACGAACAAAATAATCCGCTTCGCGAAGCATGGGAACACGTAGAATTGATTTATTCGTGAAAACGCGCCACTGGAATCTGTATCGATGACGTTCCCACAATCGAGCCGCGATCGATTCAATCAGTGCAGCGTTTTTAACCCCCTGAAAGTTGCCAAACTCCGGGATCCGGGTCGCGCCGTGGCGGGACTAAGTTAATTACCAGAATTAATGTGGACCGACGGCGTTAATCCAGGCACGGCACGCGAGCCAATCAAGTGGCCAGATAAGAATTAAATGGTATCGAACAGACGCCTCGTTAGTCGCGTCGTGTCCGAACATAAATTCAGCGTTAAGCTGCTCCGCTCGGTGGAGGCATCGTTACGCGCCCGTGTCCGAATGGAATTCCGTATCGGCAACCATCTCTCGAGCCGCGCGTATTTCAATTGTAATCTGGGTTATTCATCGATATATTATTGTTCACCGAACGCGGCTGTACGCGTGACGTGCATACGTCGCGCTTTTATGTCTTCCGTTTCGACGTCCGCATCAGGGATGGCGGAAAAAAATTCTAGCGCCAACTTTGCACGCGGATTTTGGGAATTTTTTTAAATTGAGACGGGTGGAACAAAGAGTACTGCTTCGGAGCGATGCTCAAATTTTATAGGACAATGATAATCTATCGGAATTGGTGTGAAAGGTACATATTAAAAATGATATACTTGAAATATTATAGAATTGTATTTAGGGAAAGAACATACGAATATTGTACAAAGGAATATTTGTAATTCGAGAAATTATTTAATATGATTCAAAAGTGGATATTTAACGACTCGTGAAATAAATAGTTTTACTTTATTATATTAATATGCAGCAATGAACGAGAAATTGTGACAACCCTGTAACCGCTCATTTCTTTTTTTTTTGTGTAATATTTGGTGTGACCGTATTAATATAAATAAATAAATATGATTAGATACTTCACAGTTAATATAGAATTAATATAGAACTGTTGAATAGTGCCTCGAACTCTACAACTTCAAGAGTCTACTTAGAACTGGAATTTAATTTATTTTAAATAGTGTATTTTGTGAAGTCATCTTCCTCTGATTACTTTCTGGTTCTTACGTTTGCTGCCACGAGAGTTTCACTCACGAGTGAAAATTTCCAAATACTGTTCGTATCGTCGATAGGTTTGTAAATAGATAATTTCACACGACGCAATTAGTCACTGTTACCCCAAGCAGATCGGTGACAAAGAGTGCTTTGTCGCGATTAAACGATATCGACAGTTAGATGTACGCATCACCGCCGAGGTAATAACGGTGATCGAGTTAATCGATCGACGGACCCCGATCACTATAATTTTCTTCTTTTTCAAAGGCACGCTGCGGAGGTTCGCCAGCGAACGCCCTAGGTGGTCGATTGGCTAATCATAATGATCGTACTAGAGGATGAATAATGACTTTCCAGTTTGAATGGGTCGCCCCCACCATGTATTACGATCTGATGAATTTCCGAGGAATTGCGATCTCGAACATTTTGAAACTTCCTCGGTCGATAGCGCATTAATGACCTGAGGACGATTAAGCATAAATAGGGAGAGAGGGGAATTGTTTACGCAACCTTCACGACTCCATTGAGTGATCTCACGAAAGGACTTTGTTAAAGAAATGTCTGAAGCGAGCAGTGTGCATACAAAATTGTTAAATAATTTATTCCTGTGTTTCAATTGTTTTTAAATTCCATCTCGTATAGAATAATAGCCTAGTTTACATCGTAGAAACATTTTATACGGATATCAAGCTGATCCGAAGTAAGCCTTAGATACGCTCTTGTTTACCTCGATCGTAATGAGTCACACAGGTTAGACTTTTAAATACGAATAAGGGCTTTGAATGCTGTCACGACAGCTGTGATGACAGTTGTCTTTTTTTTTTTAAGAAATATACGTATATCAGCGTTTACAGCACGGTGAGAATATTTAATACGTGTATTAGTTTGGTCTGATACTCGTTGCTTCCGTGTATCGTGCCATTCTGATACGCCACCATTTACAGCATCGATACCAAATAATTTAATATAAATATAGTTCTTAATGCGCGTATCAACTATTCTGTGTAAACCAGGTCAATATGTTTTAATTTTGATACAATTTCAAAGCAATCCTTTTAGGACAATATTTTAAGGAAACATCGTTTCCCCCCCTTTTTAATAAAAGTAAAAATAATTATATTTCTATTTGAATATCAATGGAATTTCTTGGATGTAATTTACTATTCTATGCATGTAAATTCCGTATCACCAATTAAAATATTTTTTACGTACGCAAGACTGCATAAACGTCTACATTAGTGTGCATTACTTTAAATATTTTCACTTAGCAGTAACCACTGGAATTGCGGCGAACAGGTTCTATTTATTTCGAAGATTAACGAGATTATGCTTAGCGTCACATTCATATATTTCTCTCTAAATGCCAAGGAAGAGTTTTTTGATTCCTAATCCTGTTAGTACATTTTAAATCAACCACGTGAAATAACGCAACAAGTTAATTAGAATGATAAGTCCGCGAATTTATCGATTAATTTGGCGTAAGAGCGTGAAACGAATACTGCTGAATCGACGATTAGAAAGCGAGCATAATAAATGATTCTAACGACGTCCAGAATCTAATCGCGCCGGCTAATAACAAGCTTGTAAACACAACGTCACGATCGTAAAGTCCATAAAGCCGTGGGTATCTTTACCACGGCATAGTAATCCCAATCCGTACGAGTTCATTTTCTGGTGCCCCGAGGCGTCTATCGTTAACCTTTAATTACAGGGCGGACCAGGCGTCTAGATTTATCGCTAATAACGCGTGGCAGACACTAGGTTCCACCTTGTAGGTCGCAGACGAAATGACGCTCACACATCTGCGAATACGTACGTGAATCCAGTAATTGCAAAATTCTCTAAAATTTTATTTAAGCGAATTAATGTCATTGATTAATTTCATGTAATCATAAAGAACATTTAACACTGATAACAAGTACTTATTAGGTAGAGGAGATCGCGCTCTTTAATTTGCATTTTGCTAGAATCGAATCCGATAATTCCACTTTGAGCCTCGACGATTCAAAGTTTCCTAGTTGATCGATTATTATGAATGAACGATTGGCCTTGTGACCTACATAAGTTCCTGGAAATGCGTACGCGCTTCCGAGAAGTAGAAAAAACCACAAACGCCGCGTCTGGCGTTTTTTTCTTGGAAGGGCTTGGCAACATTCATTGGCGTATACATCAGATTTTCTGTGGATTTGTGTCTCATCGACAGATTTCCATTGGCGTAACTATCAATCTTTTAATCTTTTCGTTCGCTTCAGAACTTAGTTTGAATTGTGTTCAAAACCTGTAAAAATTTCAAAAATTGAGTAAGATAAATCTTTTAGATAATTACATTCCATACAAAAACAAAGATTCGATGAAATAATAATCGTCGTATAATGACAATTTCGATGCAACGTTGACTGTGACTAAAAATTGCACTAAAATTATTTTTCGCTATCGAAAGATAAGTAATCGACACAGTGCAAATTGCCTGGCTGTTTTCTTCGAAATATCGACACAAACATTTCGGTTGGTGAAACGGATCGTTCGACGATCGATCGCCAAACAATGCCGCCGAAGAGCGGACCAGCGGCTGTTCCGCTTTCCACCGTGGAAATAAAAAGGACGCCAAGCTCCTGGAGAACGAGGACGGCGCAATTTAATTGTAGCCGCACTTCCGTCCGAAAACGGATACCCACTTTCTGGCGTCGCCGCTGCGAGGCAGAACTTTTATAACAAGCCCGCCTGCCGGCCGTTTTCCCAGCACACGTACACCTCGTTCCTAGAAAATTTCGAGCCTTCCTCGGTGAGGGAACACTGTCTGACGCCGATTTTCATGAAACTTGAGCAAACGTCCATTGGTCCAACTGCTGAGTCTAAGAAACCAACTGTATTAGTCGATGTAATGAAAACCTCTTGCATCGTAGCCACCTTCGTGTCTTTATGTCAGACTACATCATTTCTGAATGTACCAGCGTAAATATACAGCTCAAAATCGGGACTGTCGTCCGAAAATTCTGGATTTTAGGAGGGTTGGGGTGTTGCGAGGGGTGGATTTGTCGGAGAAGGATTTCAGGGGGTGTATTCTGTAGAGGGCATCAAGGAGAGTCGCACCGAAGGTCTTTTTGATTTTTTCAACCCCTTCCGTCACTCCTGGAACCTTCAGAAATCTCGTTTTCCTGCACCAACCCATTTATGGGGGTGAATTAACCCTCGTCAATGCAACTTTGCACACACCCAGAGGACACTTCAAAACTACTCCTGACGAAGTTTTACGAAAATCGGTTGGAAACTCCCATATTTATGACGTTTTGAAGAAGTGTCCCCTTCTTTCTGAAGGTCAATGTATTTTGGTGATCATTATTGAAATGAAAAACGAATTATGTTGTTTAGCCTCTAGCAGGTCTCTCGACTAATTTTGACTTGGTTTGTTTTCTTTGGGTGACTTTCAAAATTGATTTACTCTAGCTTCATAATGAAAAGTCACATCACCAATCTATATGTGTATGTGTCAATATGAATCTGGTATAGTATGAGATAGAAAACGGTATCAGAGCATATTCTCCACTCTCCCCTCATCACCCTAACGCCGCAAGAATACTTTCTGAACTGGTGCACGGCTGCTATAAAATTTAAATGAAATGTATAAGATGAGAAACGTTGAACCATGATACTAACTGTGTCTTCATGTGATTTGTATAGATATGCCTGCTGGGCCTCGTTGTGAGCGACAACAGCACGATCGGCGACTCAGTCATCGAAGACGCATCGGAAGTCACAAACACAGGCAACAACCCTGACGCAGACTCGGGTGAACAGGTAAGAACAGTCCACAGTCTTATTTATTTTGTAAATATCCTAAAAATATTCTTTCATAAAATAGATTCACTAAAGAGATTACTGAACGAACTATTTTTAAACATTCCTGCACAGGAATCTCAACCAAAAATATACTAAAAAAAATTCTTAAATGAAATATTCCTATTACATTCTCCTACAAAATATTCTGTTATAAAATAATAATTCCTATATAAAGTATTCCTTCATGTTGAATAAAACTTTATTTAGGAGTTAAGCAAAAACGGCACTTTTGTTTAAACGATAACTATTTATTCTAACGCACAATTTGAATATTCGCACCTGTTTACATTTCTTTTACTTCTCTATCACCTCTGAGCCTCTCTCTACGTGCGCAGTCCTTTTGTTTTTCTCTCGCACATTCACACTCACATTCTCAAGCAGACGGGATACATACCTATCGCACTGACATTTCTTATTCTATACGACGTACAGTATATATGTATTACACTTTCCAACACTTCAGAAACTATTTCAATAATATTTCTTAAACAGTACTCCTAAACCTCAATCATCGTTTCTTTCATCCGTAACATTCTCTCTCTCTCCCCCCCCCCCTCCCCATCAATTACGATTCAACAAGATTCCTCGTCGAAGATAAACGCGCCACTTCGGAAAAACGTTTCCAATAGCGATCGTGCACGGTGCCCAACAAACAATTACCACGGAAACGATAAGCTAACCGTGGCCTGTCGAGTCAAAAGCTTAATTCCGAAGTTCCAAGCGAAACCACCCCTATCGCCACTCGATAAGCTCGACGACAGGGGATCGCTCGAACCCCTCGACTCCCAATATAATTCCCTCTCGAGCCTGAAGTGGGGCAAATTGAAGCATCAATCCCATCCGAGCGGGAACGTCTCGCACGCGTCACGGACCGTGTATTTCGTCGGTTTCCGCGCTCGTACCTGTGGATTTCAGGAAAGAATAAGAGAGCCAGGGCGTCGTTGGAGACGTAGGGAAAATAAACACTTTTATTCATGCCAGCCAGCCGGAAATAGGTCGCGGAAACCGTTACACCAGCGCTGAACATGGCGGGGCTTGTGTTTCCTTCGCTCCATCTTTCCGCGTTTTATTTTCTTTCTTTTATCTTCTCTCCTGGGCAAAACACCGTGCACCGGATTCGCGCAAAGTCTTTTACGCCTCGCGAGGCCTCCTCGTTGCCCTTTCGTGCTCTGTTTAGCCAGGCAGTTCGTCAACGGGACTTCCGGCGTCTTGCGCGACTCGACTAATTTCAAGATGACGTTGCGGACACGCTCTTGGGAACACCTCTTTTTCCGGGATTCGGTCGCGAAACGGGTCCACGACTCATGGCGAGTCCCTTCTTCGTGGACTCGTCGAGTCTTCGCTTCACATAATTCCGCCTTAAATGTATCGTGCATGTATATTTTTCCGAGCTGCGACGGGTCAATTGTATTCGTCGTTCTTTGGTCCCGATTTTCCTTTGTTCCTCGTCCGATTTGGATGACAGGCATAACCAGAAAACATTTTCAGAAATGTTTTATAAATGTTATATAAAGGAACATTTCGTTAAAGTATATTTTAAGAATATTTTATACAATTATTAAGGTAACTTTACGAAATATTTTATAGAACATTCTTAAAATATTTAGTAGAATTCTCAAAAAGTACTTCGTAGTAGTACATGAAACTACATTTTATAAAATATTCATAAACATTGAAGAAACTGTAAATAGAAGAATCGCGGGGAGATCAAGATAAAATAAGCAGGAGATAAATATTCTGCAACATTCCTTCCACGGAGTTATCCTACAATATTCTATAAGCTACTCTTTCATAAAATATTCTCAAAGTGCTCCATAAAATATTGTCTTGCTATTCTCGAAATATCCCTAAAATATTCTTAAGGTATTCCAAGTAAAATAAACTTAATTCATCCATCTATAAAACACTCCAGAAATATCATCAAAGCATTCGAAATAAATACATGCTTCTTCTTCCTTAAACAGTAAACCCTTAATTAAACAATTTATCTGGAACACATCTAGAATACGTCCATCAAAGGCCATCGATCCGCTCTTATCGCGTGCCTAGCTAAAGAGCGAGCTCATTTTCCTCTCGTTTTATATTTATATCGCAACTTTTTAACGAAGCATCTTTCGAAACAGGTTCACGTAACATCTTCCTCTCGTCTCCGAGCACGCCTCGCGAAACTTTCGGAGACCTCAGTCGAACGCCACTGATCCCCTTAACTGTTATCGCCTTTCCTCTAAAAAAAATTCTCCTTTGATAGACGCACCGTGTTCGAAGGTAGTAATTTCTGTTTTCTTTTTTCTTTCTTTTCTTTTTTTTTTTTTTTTAATCGCAGGGGAATTTCAGAGGAAAGTTTCGTTTTTTCCGCCCCCAATCGCGATCCTAGCGACGTCTTTCCGAGATGCCAGAGTTGGCGGGGCTGTCTCTCCCCTTCGTCGAGGAATTTCCACTTTCCTTGAGAGCTTCGAGAACGCGCGGACTAGGAAGCTCCGCTGGCCTACTTTTGGTCGCGGTAAGGCGAGACACGAATGCACCGCGATGCATCGCAGTCGATACACGTGTAACACTTCTTCATATTTCCTCTTAGACGCGGAACGCGTTTTGAATATCGTCGTCGTGCCCGAACTCGCTGGATCGATGGTCCTCCGCCCGCTTTTAGCATCCCTTTGCTCCGTGCGACATAATGGATCCATATACGGGGGGTGGGTTTCGTGGGTGCTGCACCGAAAAGAAAAAAAAAGATCAGTCCTACGTTAACCCCTTCTTTGACTGTTTCATTTGGAAACTATTGAGATTTGCCGTCTGGACAATTTTGGGAAACAGTTATTGACAAAACTGGAAATCTTACAGCAGTGGTTTCCAAACTTTTCGCTTGTCTAGAACAGAAGAAACAGTTTCACCTGTTTATGCTTTCATTCGGGAGTGAATTGTGATCACTAATTTCGTGTCAGTAAATCCTTTACGCATGAGGTACCAGTATTTCTTCTAGCTAGAGTGCATGTATAAATAGAATTTAAAAAATTCGAAATAAATGAAATGGCAACTTTATAACCTTCTTTAGTTTTAGAAACAATTCAGTGAGTAAATGTAAATTCCTTACATTTTTTTGATAGTTAAAATCTCCAATCCTTCCTTCGTCTGACCCAATATCTTCTACGACTACTTCCAAGTGTCTGACCCAGCACGCGTCACTACCACTGCCGCGACTGGTCCACTTCTCTCTCCCCGCAATACTAACACTTTCTTGTTTTGCCAAGAGTGCATTAATGTTGCTCCCAAAATGGTTTTTACTTCGCCATTCAATCGCCTTTCCATTTGAAAAAAAAAAACAGATCGACTTGTAAAATTTCTTCTAAAAACTCGACGAATGGAATTCTTAAAATAAAATAAACTGAGAATTGGTCTGAAATTTCAACATTCGTACCTCTCAAAGTTATTTTCAGCGTAACAGAAACAGGGTCACAATCTGAGATCACGAGTTCGGGAACCCGACGCAATGAAAATATCGCCGCCATTACGCTCGAGCGTAACTCGAAACACTTTGGCGAAATAGGCTCGACGATTTTTCGAGAGAGAAAAGTGGATCTAACCTCTGTCACCCTGCTACGGCGATAATGGAAACGTTACGCAATGGCGACAGGGCACATTTTTCCGATGCCCTTGAAGACTTACACGAAATTGCTGTCAAAGAGTGACGACTAATGTGCGTGTAATATATAACGTGTTCAAATTCTATTTCGCAGAAAATAATGTAATATTCGCGCGTAACAATTCGTTTACGTTAATTCTTTTTTTGCGCTCTCATGTTATTTCTCATTCTCAATTGTACAGAGTCACAACTCTTCGTGTACCGAAACGTTTAATACACACATTAAACTAAGACTCGCGTAGCCATAAATAGCAGAATTAAGTTTCTATAGCAACGAGTAATGTACGCCACGAAACAACAGAACGGTAGCGCATCGCACATTTCAATTTGCATAAGGGATAACACTCTTTAAACCGCGGCCTCTTTATACCGTTAATTATTGTATATCCTCCGCCAGAAAATGTTGCACTAATTAAACACGCTTGTTAAAAAATACGCGCACAATAGCGTAGAAAATAAAATTATACCAAGCGAAAACAGAGAACACTCGTCGTTCCTATGTAGGTCACTCCAGCAATTTTTTCCCTCCGCGTGTTTCGCGTTCGAACTTCGCTCTCTTGCCGGCCAACCGCTTAAACAATCTTCAATCCGTCGGAAAACTGAAGAAAAACTTTCTCCGCGCTCTCATACTGTCGAAAATAGAAGTAGTTCGCGGGAAAATGTGCGACCTACACGAGCATCGATGTCACTGGTATCTGATCCTTAATCCTAGCATGAACATGGGATTTCTCAGGAATTTTATAACGTGAAAACAACTTAAGCTATTCCGTTAGAACTTTGTACTATTATTTATGGATATCTACAAACTTTTTACTGTTACAGTATTTAACAGTTTCAAACTGACGGCTTGCGCATCACAATTAGTATTTTAAAAAGGAACAGAATATTAATACACAGAAATAAGATGTATATTAATGATTTCTTTAATACTAAATATTCGACGTTTTGTTAAATTCCATACGATTTATTCCACCTAAATAATGCCTAGAATCGATTCGACGGAAAATAGTATCCACGGTTACTTTATTACGTACTGTCTCCTGTAACATTAGTTCGTATATGCTCGTACTTTTGTATGCGAATACAAACCAGTTTCAAATGCGATACATGCATGCATGATGCGATACGGGGAGCACACTATACAGAGGTCATTTTCGAGAATAGCATTACTGCTTATAGAAAGCCCCATACCCGTAATACGTATCGAATTCATAAATTCCATTTTGCGTATTCGAAATGCGATAACGTTAACCGCATTTCTTCGTGATATATATTCTTTAAAGCGAGGAATCGGAATTTTATATAATCTGCTGTGAGAATCGCGGTATTATTGACCATTCAGGTGTAGTTCTCGTGACTAGTGCGATTGGTTTATTTGATTGAAATATACAGAGTACCTTCGGAGAAGAGATAGCTGCATTTATAAAAATCTAGGACAGGAACGTTTCATTTAAGCAGCTCTGAATTGAGAGGAAATCTTCTGGGAAGGTTCTTATCTCGAGTTTCAAGACCAGCTGATCTAATTTTCTAACTTCAATTTTCTTTTAGCTATTCACGCATGACATTTTACGTCGTGGGAATACTTGCGCCACCATTTAAGTAACAAGTTCCGCATGCTGCGCAAGGTAAACGCGCAAGAAATTACTCACAGTCGAATATTATGTAACTCAATGGAGAATAAGTTATCGTTTCACTTCAGTATGAAGAAATACATACTATACAATAAAGTATAATTTGTAAACAAGTTCAGAGGGAATATATGTTTATGTAAACTTCGTTCCACTCTTCTACCTTAAAAAATTAATTCGAGCTACCACAGCGTTGCTTCGATCCCCTCTTCCGTATCTCCCATATCCATCATCCCTTCCCCTAAACGCGTCTCCGTCGTAAACCAAAGACAAACGAGCCTTCCGTCATCGAAGCTTTACAACAGCGTCGTCTCAGTATCGATAAAAGGAAGCTAACTGATTGCCGATAAAAAAATCACCGTAAAACTTTGAGCACGTGGGGGGAATCAGAATTCTTCAGGGGTTCTCAAACGTGGCAGTTCTCGTCAGGTTTACGCGAGACTTAGGAAACTTCTGGCGTAACACCCAACAGGCGAGCTGAAATAAAATCTCCAAGGTGGAGGTGTGCGACGTCAGGAGTGCAGCAAATCGCTGGTAACCATTCTCGAACTCATGGTGCCAGGACCATAAATCCTGTAGCACGTTTTTTGAGCGTTTAGTGCCGTCGCGAGCCTTTTACGAATGATCGCCACGACGCATGTCGAAGAATGACGCCCGAAACGAATTTTTAGCAACTTTCGGTCCTGAGGTATTTAAACGGCATATTGAAATCCAAGGAAAAATGGAATTTGCTTTGTTTAAAATGACAATTTTGTACTTCGACCGACATACACAGTTGATTAAATATTTAATCGATCGCAGCATTTAGATTACCAAGTCTAATTTATTTTAATATGAACATCGATAAATATAAAATTGAAGAGTTAATTAGCCACATAAATTAAATTTGAGGGTAAGGATCCTTTCCATTTATTAATTCGGCTAATTACACTGATAAAGTGATACGGCCTTCCTTTTTTAATTTCAAAAATACAATAACTTGTATAATTGCTATCTCCTAGACCTACAAAATTACGTGAAAATCAGGCAGTAGGACACTTCGCGGATATTCTTTTTAGGAGCCGTTTTCTATGAAAGGAAATTCTCTATGAATATTTTTTAAAGGCGACCTACATACGGAAAGCAAGGCATAAATGGGTTAAACAAAATCCATACCATCGTATGGAGATTTGCAGGGCCTCGTTCGATAGCCTGACACATATCCGCGATCGGATTTCAGCATAATCCGAGCGTACAGGTCTTTACCCAAGAATGGACCAAGCCAAACGAAATTCGGCGAATAGGACCGATAATCCCGTAAGACAACCGTATTCCACGTATCGCGTACGAAAATAGTTTCGCATAGAGAAATATCTGATATGCGATCAGATAAGACCATTGCAAACGGGTTCATATCCGGTATAGGAAATCGTGCCAAACTTCTATCCTTCGACCCGTACGTTTCTTTTTTGATATTTCACTGAAAACAAATTTGTTCTGCACCTTCTAAAATTAAATTCCAGTTTTTCCACGTGCTTTCAGAACTGGATAACTCCAACCAAAATCTCCAGACACATTCTTAAGTTTACCAGGAAAATTATTTATTATTATTCTAATAAAATTACAGGAAATTATATTATAGTTTTCTTGTATGAAACAGTAACTTTTGTGGGTCATTTATTATTGTGTCATGTCTCCTGCGGGATCGATGAGACATTAATAGAACAGTGAAAACAATTTTTGTACGTTCCACTTCCTGTGACATTTACGTATAAATTTCTGTGACACTCTACGTAGTATTTATGGACGTATTAATAAAACATTTCCAAGTTTGGCTGGCACAAACACTAACACCATTGCAAACGTGCATGATTTTTTGCACCCAGTACAGAGGAAAAATTTTCGTGCGTTCGCTATTATTTTCGTTGAAATATTCGCTGCGGCGATTTTTACTTTAATAAATCTGTTAATCGATGGTGCTCGCTTTACAAAAAATTGTTAGAGGCTATTCGGGTGCAGGATATTGAATCTTCGCGTAATAAAAATTCCCAACTTGGAAGAGGAGTTCGATGGGTCCCTTTCAAGCTTCGATTTTGAGCATTGATTGCGTGAATGCATTAAAATTAAAATTACAAGTAAAATTTGCAGATACTACAGCATTAACAATGCATTTGCATTCAGGAAAATATACGAAATTATGTAGCTTTCTATATCGTGAACATTTATTTCTCTTCGTCTGACCAGTCCGATCCGCGACTACTTTTAAGTGTCTGACCCTGCACGATCCGCGATCACTTCCAAGCCTGCTCGCTCGTTCTACCTTCCTTCGTCAGATTATTTTCCTCTTTTAATTAACCACACGAACCTTAACCATTTCTACTTTTACTTCTTGACACGTTGATCGATCCAGCAATGGATGACACGATTTTTCATTAGGGAACTAAAAAAATGAATTTCAAAGGCGAGGCAGTAATAAAAATAAATCCGGATAAGATTCGTAAACTTTTTCGAGGTTATACAATTAAATACCAGGACAAGTACTACATCGTCTAATCTTCAATAGTCTCGAAACAAAATTTTAACTCTATAGAAATTTTCACGAGTTTTACTTCAGCAGCCAAAACATATCGAATTGATAACCCGCAAACCTAACAAAATCCTCATTAAATCTTCCCACTTCTTATCTCGTAAAAATCGAAACCATTTGAAAAAATCTAAACCAATTCGAATTACGCGACTCCAGTTTCTCCTTGCCCCCCCCCCCCCCCACCTTCCCGCGTATAGGAGATTCGTTTCGATGTCTTCCGTCTCGGGGACCGTGTATCAGAGAAATCGAGTTGCCAAATTTTCCAAGCCCGCGAAAGTTCGGCAAACCTGTGCTCATTCGGTATTCGCGATGCAGCAAAAGGAATTCCTGAAAATACGCACGGTCCCGAGACAAACGTTATTTCGATACTGTCGCGACATCCTAATTCGCTCGCGAAATCCGGCTGTGCGCAGCCAGCAAGGCGTAGGGGGGCGGAGGGTTCGAAAGGTGGAGGGCACGGGGCGCCGACTGTATTCGCGAAGTTAGTTTTACGCTCGGGGCTGGCGTGCAATGCAATCACCGCGAAACAGTGAAATATCCGAAAGGAAATGTACGGGAGCGAGGGATATACGTCGGGCACGATTTCCCATACGGTATATGACCTTGTTCGCCTTATCCGCGAACGTATCAAAGGTATTTTTCCATGTGAATCTATTTTCGCATGCGATACGCGGGAATCGGTCTTATTGGAGGGTATTGGTTTCGTCCAAAATCTCGTTTCGGCTCGCTCCGTTCTCTGGGAGAGTTTTGTAATTGTATTCTTTGCAGGGTTTCATCAGTTTTTATTTATTTTTACACTGATGTCGGGTGTTTATTGTTTCTCGTTTACCTCGTGTAGGGAGACAGTAAATGGTGGAGAGTTCTAGTGATCTTTTGCTTCCGTGGCACACTTTACGCTGTAGGAACACTACTGTCTGGTTAACGAGCACCGCGTGGTGCGCAAGCTGGATGCGATCGAGTGTTATGTGACACCACTCGAAGAAAAGACGCGTGAATTGCCAATCGGAGCAATTTTAGCGTATACAAAGTACTGCCAAGTGAATATAGTTCCACAACCAATTACGTTTCTTTTGAGTAGCTTCGTGTACGGATGATCTAATAGTTTCTGAAATATTAGACACATAAGTTTTCTCCCTCAAAATCGCTGAAATATCACACTGTGCGTCCTATTCTTTATTCGCTGTCCATCTCAACCTTCATCGCATTTCCCCTCCACTTTTCAAGTTGTGTAACGGTACATATTTATTCTGTTACTACCCATCCATTTCATCTCTTCACAGAATTTTTCACCATATAACGGGACATGAATTTCAGCTGTTCGAAAATAAAAAGATTTTCAATCTTGAAATTTCGTATGACTCCCATTGTTCGTTCCAAGCCACAAAGGTCTGAAACCACTTTAACTGCGCACGTTAGCCCCGCGTGTCAATGGGTTCGTTTCATGCAATAATAACCAGCGGAAAAAAAAGAAAATTAGCTCGACGACAAAGAAAGTGCACGAAGGAGGACGCCGGGCGTCGAAAGGTCTTCGACAGAAGACCGTGCGTGCCGTGACAATGAACATTCCTATCTCACCCTTGGTGGCGCGACGCGGAGCGTCGCTCTGCCAGGCTCTAGTGGCGCTCTCGAAGAACAGAAGGGTGAAAAGCGTCGACGAAGCACTCGCTGGTCTATCGTGCACCCAGGGCTAATTGTCTAATTGCATTTAACGGGTGTTCGATTTCAAAGGTGGCTGCTTACAGGCAAAACGGTGTACGTCGCGGGTCTGAACGTTTCATACGTAATGGCGGTCGTTTGACGCAGGCTGCGAGCCACGGAAATTACCGTAACCGATGCTAATATCATTCCCCGAGACTGAGTCGATTTTACGTGAAATCGAACGATGCACCGCGTCGAGACGAGAGAAAAAGAAAACAGAGCAGTTCGTAAAGAAAATACAATTACCATATCTGAGTACTTCAAACAAACCTTGTAATACGTATCTTGTTCCATACCACTCATACTTGAAACGTTCCTTTCGTTTACTTCTCGTGCGTTTAAATTAGTGGTAAATATTACTTATTATGGAAAACGTATTACATAACAATATTTTATTTAAACGTTTGTATCATTAATAGGTTCTGATTTTCGTGGCACTTCGTAAATGGTTGAGAAATTTCATGTTTGGAAAAGAATACTCGAATTAGTTATACGAAAAATGTAAAGTAATTTTGTGTAATAGATAGGAATCCCTCAACTATCTAGCCCTAACTAGAACCCTGTCCCGCTGAAAGATACAGGCGAAACGAGTTGATCTTCCGGTTACGTTGGCGTAATCGTTCCAGAGACGTAAAAATGTACGGGATACGTGCTCCAGCATGCCTGCACGGAAACTGCATCGTTAAACGTGGAACTCGCGTCTCGAGGAACGCTCTTATTCTATTTCGGTGAGACTGGGTTCGACGACTGGGGATGCCTGACGAGAGAATATCGATTTTCTACATTTTTGGCTAATACGAACCGCCTGCCGGAGAGTGAGGGGAGAAATTGAACGATTCTAGTGGTACTTATTCGGGAGCACGATCGGTAAATCTGCAGTGCCCCAAAATTGCATAGTTTGAGTACAAATAAAATGGTAACCTTCAGTGAGGCAATTATTTAAATATTTGGACATTAAACGTGTACCATTGTTTACTTTAGCGATCGTAGGACAAATTCAAGCTGATGATCAATCTTAAATCGAAGCTCCCATGACATTTTATTGTGAATATTAGTTCCAATAAATAAATGACAATTAAAATTCAATCGACCGAGACTAACAAAAATTATTTGACCGTAATTTTCAAGCTTAAACATGCTTATTTGGTATCAAGGGAGAACCTTCTAAAAAATTTGCAAACCAGTGCTTCAAATAAATGTTCTTTCTGGACAGGGGGGACAGATTCGCCCGAATCCATCCACGACCCAATAATTTCGCGAATTACACGACGCCACGTTCCACGAAATAATTGGAATTTGCCAGCGGATATCGACGATCGTTCCTCGTGTACATTTGCTAATTCAACGCCCCGCGGACCACTTGCATCGCGAATCTATTTTCCTTGAATTTTGAAGAGCCAGTCCCAGAATAAACGTTTTCTCTCTCCGGTTTGTTTCCATCGCGTTGGATGACGGCACTCGCTGGTACATCGTTTGTACTCGAATTGCTTTTCGATGGCTCGGAATAATAATTTTTCGATTTTCTAAAAGGCTACATCGTAGTAATCGAAATATGCATGAGATCAAAACCTCGACTACAGCCTGTTAAAATGGAAAAATGAATGTTTGATGTATTGGACGCATGATCGCGTACTATCGCTAGGTAGCGATGTTCTATCATTTTTAAACTATACGATGCAGGTGTTTATGCAAGTTCGTATCATTTCGTCTTCTAAATGTCGCAACATATATTATATTCTTTTTTATTTCATATAATTTATGCATTTATTCATACTCTTGTATATTTTTAAAGGGCTTCGTGTTATTATTTCAACTCTCGCAAAATGTAGCAGTTGCAAAATAAGCAATGAGAGCTGGAAGAGTTTCAATGCTAGAAAATGGGGGCAATTAAGGCGATGTTTCATCGAGGACCACCCTTTTAAATTGTACCTACGTTTCTTCAGCTTGCATGATTCAATCGTTCCACTACTTTTCCTTTCGAGTTGCTCTCAATTTCCCCGACTTTCATACCTATTCGAATGTCTGTTCCCTCTTTTCAAGCTTCACATACGCCAAGTTCATATCACCGAACGATAAACCACGCTGTGCCATGCACGCGATATCCGTTATGTCTTTCCTAGTTCCTGGATGCGAGCACTCACTGAACGTGTGTACGTATCCGTGTATGTATACCTTGTGAGCAATTGTAGTTCGACAAAGCTACTATTATTTGCATCGTCTTCATCCTCTTAAATACAAAACGATTCCCTTCCAAGCGGTACAACATTTATCGTTAGAGCACTGCCGTGCTTTTAAATGGTTTGTTAAAGCCACTTCGCAATCTTCCGCGACAATAAATGTTGTAAGGACTTCGAAAGCAGTCGTGGAACTGCCTTCTCTACGGGGTTGTAACTACGTTATTTATAAGTATCTTTTCTTTTAACTACCGTTTATAGCATCGTCCCCGAAACTTTCGTGTACTGTCGGCAATAATTGTCAGTCTTGTACAAACTATACTTTTACTTAGTGCTTCGAGCATGAATTTGCACAAAAATATTATTTACAACCTTCTACGTGGTTGTATTTAAGTAAAGACTGAAACTGTGTCTCGAAAGAATGATACAAAATGTAAAAACGAGGCGAAAAAGGAACGTAAAAAATATATGAATAGAACAAACAAAAAACGTTGGAGATTTCACGTCGTAAAACCTCGTCGTTTCACGCTCCTCAGGATCAGCCTCCAACACCTTTCCAGGACCTCCTCTCACCTTCCAGCGAATGAAAATCAGAGCTCCAAAAAGCTTATCTTCCTCAGCGTGGAACTCAAATTTCGTTCACTTCTTTTTGGTCGAAATGAAAGCTAGACCCCTGGATTAGAGGTGTATTTAGTTAATCAACCCCCTTACAGAATCCAACGGCATTATGAAGAAAAAGAAGATCACGTCACGAGTGTTTACTCCTCTGCTGCTCTTCACAACCTTTTTCGCTTCTCGTTATACGAGCCACTCGTCGCGCGGCAACCACCCACACGCATACACACACAAACACACATACATACACAGCGTCTCGTTTAATTCATATTTCTAAATTCTGAAAGGGCGCGCTATTTTTATCCTGTACTTTCGCACAAATGCCCGCAACCGTGACTAATACGCGTCACATTTTCAATAAAAAGTTTCACTACGCAATGCTCGCTTTGGGAAAAATAATCTTTGAACGCGAGGCATTACACGGGAACGAGAGTAAACATGTAAAATATGGTGGAAATGAAATAGCGAGAGGCACGATGTGAAAAAGTAAGTATAGAAGTTACGGGCCTTTAATAATTAAAAATAATGTAACGCATGGTAGACGCAAGTAATAAAATTAAACCTCTGCTTCCATTAGCAATGAAATTGTAGCTTATGGAGAAAATTGTTTTACCCGAGTATTTCCTAATGCGGAAGAGAAGCATCACTCATGCAGTGTGTTTTACGTTGTCTTTGTTCGAACTTTATTTCAGCAAAAATTCAAATTTTACGGCGAGTGACGATTGCCAAACTTCCTTTGTTAGTAACCAAACATGCACGTGTAATATACATTATATATGAATAATTTTTAAATATTCTCCAATATATTTCCCAATTCAGAATAAATCATGATATATTTTGCGAATGTAAAGTAACTAATTCAGTTTTACTGGAAAAAGGATATAAGCGATAGCTTCCGAACACGTGAGCTTCATAAGCAAAATATACACTCGATCCACTCGACTACTCGTCCACTCTGAACAAACAAACAACAGTAACCATCTTCGAAGCGGGACCCTGGGCGAAATAATAAAGGGCTCCTGGTCACAAGTTGCGTGGGACGTAATCGTTCGAGGATCGTCGTGTCTTGTAAAACTTTCGCAATTTTGAGAGAGAGGTGTGACTGACGTGTAATAACCCCCCTGCCACCGGCATACCCCGTACCGAGATGATTCCCAACCCTCCGCGCTGCCACGCTTTTCAAACCGCCGCGGAATTCATGCCGGAGCATCGATTTTACCTTTAACCGAACCACCGCTTACAAATTAACCCCGGAGTGGAGCCATTTTTTTCCTTTCCTCCCCCAGTTCCCTTTCTAGATACCCCTAAGAGCGTGTCTCGATGGGAACAAGT
>NC_071976.1:21803068-21928424 GCF_026283585.1 Hylaeus volcanicus
GGGAACAAGTTAAATTAACCCACGGGGGATGGGGGTCGGGCGGGCTGTCTCTTTTCGTGGCTGTTTCTACGAGTCTCACTCTACTTGGTCGATCCCCGCCACCGAGCTTTTCACGGGTAAAACATCGGAAACCATTATTTAAAAGCGCGCGGGTATAATATCCGCTCCCCCGCGTTTCATTAAAATGTGGAACTCCGGCTTTTAATCAAGCAATCCGAACGGCGCGCGATATTCGATGGGAATTATGTTTTAACTGTAACCGGGTCAGCCAAACCACCGCAGGGGATGAGAAATCATTATGCTATTTAGAAATCGGTGGTCCGATCCGGCCAGGAGTTCACCTATAGTGATTTTAGGAATCCTCGATTCTTTTTGTAAAAGTTCCCTACCAATATTAATTCGTGTGCTTATGATACATTTAAAAATATGTATTAGGTTGTCCAAGATGTTCGTGTCAATTTCTAAGAAACATTCAAAAACACGTTTGAATTTTAATATATACTTATTGAATTACATAGGTGCCATTTTGTTTCACAACCTTTCCACCTTTTAAGGGATGTATGCATGTTATTTGTTTTCAACCACTTCGATATATTCAGCCCTGTACCACCTACCAAAAATCGACATGGACTTTCCGGACAACCCAATAAAATAAATATATGCAAGAGGGATGAATATAGAGTTATAGGCACCATTTTTTTTTTTTTTTTTATTTGAAAGCTTCTCTTCCAGAGAAAAAAATTTCTGTGCTCAAAGTATATTTAAAAATGTTTATTTACTGTATATTAATGAAGGTACAAGCAAATTGTCATAAATTGCAAGGGACATGTAAATGGAACGAAAAGACCCAAGAGTTTATCTTTTTAAAATACGTAGACCTGCGTGTAATTTTAGAAAAAGAGTTCCTGCTCTGACTAGTTCGAGGAAAGTGAGTTTTTAAGAAAATTAACTTTGCAGCTTGATTGCCCGTCAACTTTTATTCAACTTCTGTCTGGAAAATTTTTATTTTCGATGTCGAGGGATGTAATTAAGTCCTTTGCGTCTAGGAACCCATCAAGTACTTTTTATTTTTTAAGAGCCTCTTTCATCCTCCCGTCGCAACCAAAATATTTGTTAATTATTGCTAATAATTCTCGATAGTATTGCTAAAGATATCAATATAATAATATTAACCAACAGACGTTTACAGACGTATAAGAAACGAGCACTATTTCGTGACAACTTAAATTAGTACAGATCTAATAAAATGTATTCAGTCTATTCCTGAAGAGAACCTGAATTAACTTCGGATGACCTGAATTTCAAAACTATCAGTGAACAATCTAATAATATCAGTGAACAAAACAGAGCCGTTACATCTAACATACAGAATATTTTTAAATACGACGCTTTAATTATCCGGATAGCATTACAGGGACTCCTTTTCGCTCCAATTGTCCCCAACGAATTTCTCCCCAGATTAATTATCCGATATCAGACTCCAATCAAAGCGGAGCCTCGAAGAAGAATAATCACATCTCCGATTCCCCCGCGTCTTTGTAATCGATCTCCGCCGGGCTCGGAGTATTTTAATCGACATGGAATGATCGTCGAGAAAAAGGATAATGAAGACACGGTCGAAATCGCAGGTGGAACAGAAAGCAGCCGCGAATAATCATAAATACAAGGTGTTAATCCCGCGCTATCAGTAGCTCTGCGGACTCACAGGGCTGAGGCCCCTCGGTTTTATCGTCCCATAAAGCCTCTTGCTGGAGAATCATTCCGTATTTAACGTACGTACACCCGACTCAGACCTCCCTCCACTATCGTCCCTGTTACTGGAAGAAAATTTCTGTTTTACACCGTCACGACGACGCTCGTACCTCGACGCTCGTTAGAGCCTCCATTAGACACCGAATGGAGTCATCGACTGTGCTAGAAATTGCGCAAGCAAGGTACATGATAATTCCGAAGATTTATGTGGATTCTTAATGGGGACTCTTTTGGGAGGGAAGAGATATGTTTAATTGCTCTGTTGATCTCTCGCAGTAAATTAGAATTAATGGCGCTGGGAAACTTATCGCGAACGACATGACGTGGTTCAACTTAAGCTTTTATCATTCTTGCGGTGTGTGGATTAATATAATAGTCGTTTCTTCAGAATTTTCGTGGGACATGGTAAATTGAAATTTTAAACGATTCAGTAATGAAGAAGAGAAGAATCGAGCCAGAGACTTGTCCACAGCTGACACAAGAAGTACCAAAGCAGTGAAACAATTCTAACAAGGAGTCAGTTCGAATAATAATAAAATAATACTAATGATAAAATTGACCGACCCTCAGGACCTGTAGCTATGCTTGGTCGCAGCTACAGCACGGGTCTAGTGATCACGATACAACTAATTTTATTTGTCAATAGTAAAAGGGTACCACGTCTTCTGAATATTCTACCTGATTATTAAATATCAAAATACAAACCTAATCTAACCATCGAGGTACCCGAGCTATAAGAACACAGGTCGAAGAGAAGTATCTAAGCAAATATAAAGTATGGTGGCACCTCCACTAGAGGGACACCGCGCGTACTGCGCGTTTCTCACAAGTACTCTGTCCCACCTAACATTCATATACAGGGTGATCCGCTCGCTAGTAGACACAATGGACAACCACAACAATAACCGACCATCATTATAGACTTTATGACGATGACCCCCGAGCAGAAACATCCCTCGGCACACACATTTTCACTCATACAGCCGCTTTCGTTGCGGGGGTCACCGTCATAAAGTCTACAATGACGGTCAGTTATTGTTGTGGTTGTCTATTGTGTTTACCAGCATCCAAACATCCAGCGTCTAAGGTTGGGCCCTGATAGGTAACCTTCCTTTTCATCAACACAAAAGTAAATATAAAGCAAGGATTCAATGATTTTAATAACTTCACGAGTTGAGTGTACAATAAATATATACTCTAACCATGCCGACCAATCGTGCAGATCGCACTCGAGTCATTCGTATTGATAACGAAAGGACAGGTGACAGGATCGACCAGGCCAGCGACAGGGCGCTCGTCTCGGATGCTTTTCCAGGAACGTGATTATTGGAAACGGTTAGGAAAGTGCCTGGAGATACCGATCTGGGACTTCGATCTCGGTCCCCGTGCCTCCATTAGCAATGGACGGAGATGGAATCGGTAAGATGACGGGAGGACAAGCGTGGTTAAAGGAGCGGAGACAGCATCGAGGAGAAGAGCATCGAAGACGTACAGAGACGAGCCTCTCGCTAGCCTGCTGTTGCTTTCAATAATTTGGGAGTCTAATGCACCCCCAGGCCTGCCGTTTCTCGAAGATCGAAGAAAGACAGTCCGGGGGGATGAAAATAGCAGGATCGAAGGAGCTCAAGGTGGGAGAGGGACAGGGACAAATTGACACCTGCACGCGAGGCCCTTGGTGCGCCGAGGACGAAAAACTCGACGAGGAGGAGGAGCCTGAATAATGCAGTCGACGCGAGGATCTTCTGCTTAAAAGTCCGATCATCCGTTTTATTCCCAACGTTTCGAGCACCCGATAGGGGACCCCGATAGAGGAGCAACTAGGTGACATTAGCGCCGATCGAGCCACGGCGAACTTCGATTAAGAGACGGCCATGAAAGAATGATGGAGAAGAGTTGCTCTTGGAGTAGGATTTTCTGACATTGTGATTCATTCGTTGCCTAGATAGACTGAAGTGTGATTTTGAATGGCTTTCTGGAAAGTGCCTGGAGGAAGTGTTTCTTCCCAGTCCTTTGGATGGTTAGATTAGGTTTGTATTGTGATGTTTAATAATCAGGTAGAATATTGAGAAGAGGTGGTACCCCTTTAACGTTCTATCTTGAAAACTAATCAAAATCGGGTAAATACATCAAGAGCTCTTTCACGCGACGATACGCGTATCGCGATACGCGTATGCAGGATACCGATGGTACACATAATGTTATGGAAGCGTTCAGACGGCGATTCTCGCGAGATACAGTATCGCGATACTGATTTTCGGTATCCGCGGTTGGTCGGCCGCCGGCAACATTTTCTGCGTCGGGGCGGCCGACGAAACATTGAAATAGATGCGAGCATTCACACGACGCTGCACAGTATCGTCGAATTCGTTCACCTTCCTTATAAAAAAATTTTAGACATCCGATAATAATTGAAGAATTTACATGAATCGTTACAAAGTTCTTCGAATAAAATATGAAAAGCTCCCTTTTCTTCTCTTATATTATTAATGGGATGAACCCAATATTTTCTCTCAACTTTTCTCCTTTTAGTAGCTTTTTTATGTAGAAACCAAATGGATAAAGCTTCAATCTCATCCATTATTCCAGAAAAGTTTTCACTAACTAAGAACGCGTGTTTCTCAAGCGAGAAGATATGTTTAATTGAAAAACAAATGATCAACACCGAGCTACGAAATTAGTTGGATAGAGTATCGTATAAGTATCGATACGGGTATCGTCGTGTGAAAGAGCTCTAAGGGTCAATGAGTTCATTTTGAAAAGCACTATCGCATGATCCCCCAAAAATATATAGTTCCATTTAAAAAACGAAACTTCACCATGATAACTTTTAAATTAACAATATAACAAAAATTTCGTTTACGCCACAATATAGAGCCCATTGTATCCTGTAATTTACATATAAACAATTTTTTCGTATCATCAATAGTTATTGAATTATGCGTTTGTCACACTTTAGCGTATATTCAAGTTATGATACCCCTTTATTATTGACGAATAAAATTAGTTGTATCGCGAAAGAAATTCACAAGGTAACCAAGAGAATAAAGACTTGACATATACTAAATATTGTTCTTGCCAAAGACTTCTTTGTATTCCTCCACTACATTACTTTTATCGTTATCTTCGATTAAATTTTAGAAACGAGTACATTTCGAGTTACGACGCAGCATTTATTACACAAATGCTTCGGTATTGCAGCATTCTATTTCCGACAGTAAGCATGGCCTTGTAGTCCTCAGTCTGACACTGAAAGTATCCCCATTGTACCTCCCAACCCTTCTATGACGTACGAACCACAAAAGGAGTATAATTCCAGGCAGTTAACCGCGTCAAAAGACTCGTGCAATTCACCAGCCAAGATACAAAACCAGCGTGGTGGAAAGTTACGAAAGGTCCTGTTACTAAGATTCCACATCTACTCATTTAACCACAGCTTCCACAGACATAGGTTAATTTCTTTATTACATAACGGAACATTTATTTAAAAACATTTAGGCAAACTACTTCGATAGACGTAGATGGTACGAATACTTATGGGACTGACTGTATATGTATCTTCATCTACTTGACCCAGTTACTTACTCAACCGTCTCCCCTTATGATAAAAAAATAACCTGCCTTCCCATCAGGTAATTTGGATACAATTTCATTCTACAACCGAGTCTTCCCCACCCTCGACCATCGAGGTCTCCCCGTTTCCGCTCCCGTTTGAGGTCCGCATTATCCCCTAACCCTCTTTCAGGAAGAATGAGTCGTTAGCTTATGCGTACGGCAAATTTGCAGACCTGGTTCCTTTTCACGCCCCGATATTCCGGCACCTATTGTTATTAAAAGCAGCCCATTATCGCCGAGCGTAGCGCCAAAATTTAAATCTCTACGAAAGGGCCCCGCCGCGTTTAAACGGCTCGGTATCCGCTACCGAGGCGTTCGTTTTCAGACACCCGAGATTCATAAAGCGCTTCCGAATATCATTACGCGGATAACCGGTCTCACAAAACGTCGAACGCTCCCACCGTCCTCGAGGGCACGACGCCCGTGAGATTTATTTCCGCAGCTTACTCCTTATCCCGCTTAAGACATCAGTCTTTTTAAGCCTATTACGCGTCCCTTTTAACCCGACACCGACCGTGAACGGAGCTCCACTCTTTCGCCTCCGCGGCCGTCTTTCGGTGGGCTAACGTTATACTATATAAACTCCCGTAATCCCTTGTTACGCTCGACATCGTTATTTACCTCTGTTCAAGCCTTCCGAAAATAGTCCCGCGATCCATTAGCGCTTATTGCACCTTCGCTGCTTTGCGAATGCACGAACTCGGGGGTGGACGCAGCGGAAATGTCGAGGTCCATTTGTGCCATCCGTCGAGGAGGAATTTCAAATCGATTATCCAAGAAGTCCACCTGTGTATTGCGAGGAATGAGGATATAATTGTCACTCAATCGATATCTAATGGAGTTTTCAGGTACCCTAAGAATAAGCTAAGTTCGAGAATTTTTTTCAGATATTTATTAAAAGCAGGGAAAAATTCAAGTAGGGTATTTTATCAAATGCATGTTAATGTGTAAAAACAATTTTTTTTTATATATTCTTCTCCTAAAATAGTGGCTTCAGTACCCAAGATTTTAAAACGCTCTCTTAAAGCATCTTTTACGCGAGGTCTCAAACGGGCGAGAGGATTGAGCACACAGATTTCAACCTAGAACAAAAACCCGAACATTGTAAAAAAATACCGTTTCCTCGCAAAATGGTGCACAAACAAAAATCGATTCTTTGAATTTTCTGGAGTGGCCTTACCCCTTAGAGAACAATTCTCCAAGGGTGCCATTTTTTTCTACTCATCAAACTAGAACAATTGTATATAACATACAGATCTGTATATTCTAAGGAATCAGGGAACAATAATCATTGAGTGAACATGTGATGCGAAGTCTGTAATAAACACACAGAAAGGACAATATTTACAGATGGCCATTTTAGATACTCTCTAAAGTAGAATAATTTTCATATTATTTTCCTATCGTACTAAGTCTACTTCCAAAAATCACCGAAAGCCCCATGTTTACAATTCAACGCATCCACGTTAAGCCGTTTCTGAAACAACCACTTCGATTCAAGTTTTAAATTTCATTCGGAGAACGACGTCTCGATATTCGAAATTATTTTCTGTTTGAAAAGCAACACGCGCACGTCGTTTAACGTCTCTTCCCAGCGATTTTGGCGTTGGTGAAAAAAGCAACCGTAGAAATAACGAGTTAAAGCGTGTCGCGCTTCAAATATTTGCCCTCGCGCTCCACTCGGTCGCCGGGCTAGAAATTTCATTGCCGTCGACAGATTATCGTCGTCCTGGAGCAAGCACACGCGTTCTGTGGCCAATATAAATATTTTACAATCACCGTGGTCGCAAGAAACCTTCGAAGCCGCGTTCCCTAATACCACTTCGCAATTTTTCGGCCCGTGCGCATCCCCCGCAAGCCTCCCTAAGCTTCTTTGCGCGCCACGGCGCGTGAAAAAGCAGAAAATATTGGCATAAACGTTTTAAAGCTGGCGTCTTAGGCTGGTGTCTTAAGTTTGGATATAAACAGGTCCAAAAACGCCAAATACGAACAACGAATTAAAAAGTTAATTTTTTAGGCTCATCGTGAGTGGGTGATGTATTATTTCAGTGTCGAATATGAGAAATTTACGGATCCGTAATATATTAACTCTTTGCACTCGAAGCCTTTTTTTCTGGTATCTACCAGCAACTCGAGATGTTTCTTAACATTCTATTGCTATGAGTTCTAAGCTATCGAGATTTTAGAATAAGGTCACTTTTACCTCACCGACAATCATTTTATTGATACGTCGAGAGCTCCAAAGAAATTGAACCTAAAAACTTTGGGTATTGTAGATTTGCTCCGTGAAACCTAATGGTGACTGAGAGTCACCTCTCGAGTGCAAAGGGTTAAATTAATAACATATTTATGCTTTTTTAACGGATCTGTATGTTTGTAACACATCCGTAAATTTATAATGTACTACTCGTACATTTATGATAAATTTAACACTCTTATAAAAGCAGCCCACAAGGAATTTAACATCGAATGAAATATATGAATACAAAAATTAGAAAATGTTTCTATAGAGACTAGAGGCTAAAAACCACCACTTCTAACCAATTTATGCATTTCTATCAAATTTACAAATTCATAATACGTTTACGAACTTTACTAATGTATGAAAAATGGCCACCTCGAAGATACCACCTCCGCAACCCTCTTAACCACGGCTACGCAGGACCATTGAATAATGAATACCAGCCCAAAAGCATCGAAGCGCAACGAGCCACTCGCACCCCTCGAAATAACACCAAGACGAGAACAACTCTCTGAAGGGGGTGAACTCGTCGCGTTGCTTCGAAACACACGGTATATCGCACGACGCAATTCAATGGGTGAATAATTGAATATGCTTGAATGAGTAATTGTCGTAGAACGAGTCTATCCATTTTAATCAGGTAGAAAAGGCGGGTTGCATAAAGAAGAGATTAGAGGAACGAGGGATAAGGGATGCGTGCAAAGAACATTCGCGAAGTGCCAACTCCCACTTTTGTCAATTTTGTTAAGTAGTTTCGAACTTACAGAGCACCCAAAATTAACGGAAACTTTGAAATGGAGCTTCAACCCTTACGCTTTAATCATCGCCTCTAAAAAAAATTCATATGGCTTAACTTTGATCTACAAGCCAACAAAGTCACATCAAAATCAAGAAGAGGAGGCACTGGACCTTGTAAAAAGGAAATTCCTACTTTTGTATCAAAAGATCACACGATCTCTATTGTGTCTTGAAACTGAAATAACCGTGAAATAAGGTAACATGTTATCTGAAATAACATTTCGAAGCTGCCCCGGTCAGTTAGCGAGAAAAGTATGAGAGCAGAAATTTTTAAAAATACATTTTTCTAACCTTTCGATGTGGAACAAGTGAATTAGAAAAACATTACGTTTCTGTACATCGACCACTGAAAAAAGAATCAGCAGAGTAATCGTTACGGTATACAAATTTTTCCAGCCGTCCTTGTTGGTATATTTTGGTCGCGATGTTTCCAAACACCCAGCACGAACCAACCCCTAAACAAAAAATCGATCATTAAAGGGATGATAATACCGCGTCAGAACACCATTCGAGGGGAGGTAGCGTTGACAAAGACGGAACGGCAATTAAAAACGCAGCCTCGCGCGTTACCGAAACGAAAATGGATGGCGCGGCAAGGGAAGGATGCGAAACATCGACGGGATGGGATTTCTCGCGAAAAGACAGAAGGGGGTTCCTTAGAAGGTGCCGTTAGGAACTCTAGTTTGGTTGGCAGTGGAGTTTGAATAATGCAGACTTGCAAGCCTGCTTAAAAGTGATCGGTCCAACCACCCACCCCCTCGCAGCCCTCACGGTTCCCTTTAGAATCCTACTTCCAGTTCGTCTAAGAGTACGAACTAAGATTGATTTTAGATTGGGTGGGAATTGGGAATAGCTGGCCCGTTACTCTCCGACAACACGCTTCCCCCTGCCACCACCCCCTTTTACTCTTTCCCTCTTCCAAACCCCTTCTTTCCACTTCTATGCTTTTATCTCCCCGCTGCTTGATTTTATTAAAGTTCGCCGCAGTGGCCGTCGGTTCTTGTATGCATGTAAATTGGTGGAATGCCTTGAAAGCGGCCGTGAATGCGTGAAATCATTTTCGCTAAGAGATACCGGCGAGAAAGTGAAGAGCAAAGTACACCAAACCATCCAGCTGCGTGAGGGGTTTAACGTCGGTTTCCGTAGGATTTGAATTACGTTTAACGCGATATTTTAGTTGAAATTATATCCGAGTAATAATTGCGGCCACGGGGTGACGGAATTTAATATCGTATCAGCGAGAGGAGACAGCTGGAAATTCGCGGTGGCTCGGTTCACGGGGGAAATTGAACATTTAAATATACATTTTCTCGTATTCGTATGATAGTTTAGTTACGGGATTATTCTAATGCCGAGACACGGGATATAATAGTAGCACTTCCACGGACGCGGGTGAGGTTAATTGTTCGCGGCGGACGGCGGGGATGAAAAATTGGGGGAAAGTTGTTGGACACATGATAACAAGTTTCATTTTAGAGTGCAACACTCTCCGAGGTATCAAAAACTGGGAATAAAATATTTTTTAACAAGGGATTCTTCGTGGCAATACGAGTAAGTTATTACTAGACAGTGGATCTTTATCCATTTATGGGAAATTTGAATGTGCAAGAACCTACAAAATACAAACAATATGCAAGAGTATAATAAAGATTGAAAGTAAAGTTCATGTTATAATATTTGCAGAATAAAATAAATTCCTAGGTTCAATTTTTGTAGGCACGTACGCGAAGATTTTATTTTGCATAAAGATCCGCAGTCTAGTTATTACTGTTGAAGTAAAAGCATGTTGGGGCGAGATTTAAGAAAAATAACTTCCAGATGTTAGGGATATTTTAAGCAGACTCTAAATTTTAAAAGAAAGTTAACGCTATTGGAACACGAATACCTTTGAAAAACAATGTTTAAATATGTATCTGAAAAACGATGATTTAATTCTACTCCAGAGGGTCGGCCAAACTTTCCCATTATTATAAAAGTCCGTGGGAAGTTCGAGAAACATTGCATCGGAGCCAGGGGGGCTTCTTAAACCGTGGGACTCCTCAGGGGATCGCGTTAACATTATTCAGAGTTCCAGAGAAATTTTGAAGACCATAAAATATCTTCCTTGTGTTATTTTTAAACATTAAACCGTTGCACCTGCATAAAAAATACAATACTGCAAAGAATACAATATTGTTCGTATCTAAATTCCCATTTTATTTTCACACCACTACTTCGCACATAGAAAATTTAATTTTGAACAATCAGATGTTTCACACAAACTGGAAAATTCATTTCACTAATTTCACTATGTGACGTTTCAAAAAATTATCGAGTTCGAATCTCGATAGTGACTTTCCAAAGAAGGCACCACCAACAAAAAATTGCTTCCATCGCTTATCAACCCCCGTGTCGATAAGAAATCAACAAAAATCATCCATATCCGGCATCTTTCCCAGTTTCCATTGGCAAATCTTGGCCCGTCGCGCGATCGTCGATTTATGCGAGTATGGGCTCGAAACTGAAAGCGATTCTTATCGGGGACGCACACGTCGCAGCTACGCTATCACCTCGAGGCGCGAATCTCTCGCAAATTGGCAACGAAAGAGGACCAAGCGCAAGGGATGAGTGGGAGGATAGAGACAGAAGATAGGATTGGCAGATAGCGCGAGCGAAAGAGACGGAGACAGACGAGCGGAGAGGACAGGCCAATAGGCCGATAGGCGATCTCTCATTCCGCAATGCGGGCTTTTGCACTGCCCTATACAGGGTACGGCGGCGATCGTAGCATAACCCAAAAGAAGGTGACTCCTGATGCCAGTCGAAAATTTGAAATCGAAATTTTTGTATGAAAGACTCCCTTTTTTGGAGGAAATTTATTTTAAAAACTCGACTGAAGTTAAGGTGTCAGAGACTGTACTTGTACTTGATTTAGAAGTTATAAACAATGATTGCAGTACGATAGTGTTTGTTTTTCATTCCTCTCGAGGCCTTCTAGGCACCAGTTTCTTGTAACGAAGTTGCAAGGAGGAAGACCATGTCGAGAAGTTGAAGGTAAATCCTTCATTGAATGGAAAAGCATCCATAAGATATCAATTCATCGTCGAACGAAAGTAATCGATACACGAGTGGATTTCGAATGAAAGTACAACGAAACTTGTGTGCAATAAAATTTAAATTAGTAATAAATTCTAAAAGAATGAATAGATTCGAAACTTTTAGTAGCATGGTAGTAAACTATTTTTGGTAGTAAACTATTTTTGGTAGTAAACAGTGAGAACAATATCAAGGAGTTAGATGTGTAAAAATAAATATGGCTTCTAAGGTATCTAGTGTCGACTGTCCCCAGTCTATAATAACGCTTGTGCTCGCGTTTGAAATAGATACGTCTAACTATTCTTAGTACGTTCGTCGTAAATGGTTCAATTACATTAGCTGATGAAATGGACCATTCTTATGATGAGAATTCTCGATGATTCTTTCGGAAAGCATGTTTCTCATTTTAACTCTTTTAAAGGTTATACTGTTCAGGCTCTGTGCTCAATATCTCAGTGATATGAAATTATTAAGTTCTTTAAATAGCGAAAATGACATGGAATTTCGTTTCGTTTTTAGCGCTCTCTAGTCTCCTTAGAAGTTGCTTATATAAAAATAGCGTGATTTATAGATTTATGATGAAATTCAAAAAATTATAAATTAATAGATCGATTGAAATTTAGTGTACTTTTGGTACAGTTGTACTGTTGACCAGTTGTTCGATTACACGAGCTGACGAAATGGACTATCTGTTTGATGCTACGTTCTCTTGGAAAGTATGTCTCATACTTCAAGATGTCTTTCCAGATCTCCCCACGAAGATTTCTATCAGATTTTCCTGAGTACCCTGCTCTCGAGAGATTCTCTCTTAAAATGATTGGAAAGCATAATGTTCGGAGACGATATGGGGAGGATTTAGTTTGATTTTTTGTTATCTACCATCTGGGTTCTTCAAAGGATTATGTATTCGGGATGACATTACCTCGCATTAAAAATACCGTTCCAAATATTTTCGCCTGTAACAGCTCTCATATCGAATAGACATCTCAATTATTATAAAATATAGTCGAACAATCGTTTCAATAAATTCAATATTTTATATTAAGAGAAAAAAGCAATGCACACAAAGCTTAAAGAAATGAACTGATCATACCTCCAAGAAATGTTATTCATTTGTTAGTTAAAGATTGCTAGGATTTGACATGTCATGGAAAAGAGAGATCAATGGAAAGAAGAACGAGGCTCCGCCACTCGTTTCTTGAATCAGCGATTCGAGAAGCGAGAGAACATCCCTGTGAACTTTTAACAAATGAGCGTCGCACGTGCTTGTTTCGTGCCTTTTTAATGAACCAACTCTCTCCCAGCGAATGCTAAAGCGCCCACGTATCCGTGGCCGATGTCGCCGCGTTACCTCGTTACATCCTACAAAAGTTCCGTCCAGCGACACGAGCTTTCGCGAAATAACCGCCCGAGAAGATAAACGAGGCGGTGGTTTTCAAAACCGCGCGCATTCGACGCGTTTTTCCACCGTTGAAACGACGAAATCGATGGTCCAACGACGATCGTTCCTGGACGCGATCAGGAACAGGCAAAATTTTGGTTTTTGTAGGTTTAGTTTAATTTTACAGATAACGAATCACGAAGTATCTATTCGTGACGTTTGTTCGATTGAATGGGTAAATTTTTATTTGATGTAAAATGTTTGATTGCGTGGGACAAATTTTTGTATTTTTATTTAGCGAGTACAGATGAACAGGTTTCATTTTGTTATTTATTTAAAATTGTTAGGTAGATATGGATTTTGCCTATGATTGAAATGGAACACTCCGAGCGATGGCATTCGCGCAAAAATCAAATGACCAGTAGGTTTCAGTGTATGCAATTTTGAATAATTTTAGTTGAATTCAAAACAAACATTTATTTATTAGACAGATTTATAATATAGTAGCATAGAAGAAATAGAATCATATATGTATACTCGCGAGCCATTCCTCATACCCAGGACTTCTTAAACATTTTTCATTCACGACCCCATTTATGATTGTGATTTTTTTCGCAACACAAAAAATATAAAATGAAGATATGTAAATATTTTGTGATGATTTATCGATTAAGTAATAATATGTGTAAATATAAAATTAAAAATTGTATTTATTATGGGTACAAAAATTATATACCCTATTTGTCATCAAAACTGCATTCCAAGCTACCTAACCGATATTTCATCAACATTTGTTCCCAACAATCTCACTCTGGTGTCTTCTAACTCTCTTCCTATTAATCGTCCCCTGGATACATCTCTCCGCGCCACAATGAAACGCCACGTGTGCCCTGTTCCGAAACTATTTGTCGTTGTGTGTAAGTACCTGAGACTTATGGTACTCACAATCCCAGGGTGGCTGTACGAGACAATTTCTGAAGCACTGCAAGCTCCAGCTATCCCAGACCAGTAATTCTGGAATTTTAGGGTGAGGACAAGGAATCCGACAATGACATGGGTAGCTCTGTCGGCAAATTGTTGTCCAACCAGGAAAGATTTGGGTGTCTAATACTGTCTCAACAATCCTACCAAATTTTTCCATTTTCAAAAAACAAAGCCTAAAGATGGTCAACACTGTCAAAATCTAAATATTAAGGAATGAATACTGATCGATTCTTATCAATACTCACCCTAACATTAATTCATTAATGAAACTTCAACTTTGATCTTATAAAACCTTCAAGTCACGCCACTTCCATGTCACGTTCCATCCAAACGCCAAAACGTTCCTAAACTCTTTGAATTTTACATTAAAAGTGTACCAGTCTTCAAAAATCCATTAATAATCAATCTTTTCGCTCGAAATTCCTCAATTTGCACCATAATGATACGATTAACTGTAAACCGCGCAAAACGTGAAAGAAAGAGGGTGGATACGATCGAAGGGATGGGTTGGCGAGCCCCGAGCGCCCGAAAATAAATTTCACCGTGGGAGTTCATGAAAAGCACCAACGGCCATTAACGTTACTCCCGATCACTTTTGCTCCCATCTATTCCAGCTACGTTTTTTTGTTCTCCAACTTCCATTCCTCTGTATTTTTTTCGCTGCATTTTCGACCCGTCGCGTCGTTTCGCAACCCTCACGCCATTTTCGTCTTTCCATCGCTCGATTCTCTTTCATGGTTTGCTCGTTCCCCTTGAATCTCTCCCACCCTCCATTCCTATTCGAGTAATCGGATAAAAAGGATTAATTGCCAACCTCTTTCGACGGAAAACCGATACAATAGCTCATTATCAGGCAGCCTTGGGTAAAGAGAATGAACGATCCAAGGTAAAGTCGTTGGGAAGAAATTCCATATTTTATTCCGACCATCCTTCGCTCCGCTACCATTGGAACGACGACGGTGTTAACGATTCTGCGTGGATTTAGTGGATTGTAAATTTTAATAGTCGTACCGGGAGAACCGTGTCCGTTAATTGGAGGTAGCCGGACCTTCTTTGTCGGAACCGGGTTTAACGTAATTTGTCGGCAAACTATGCACTACCGCCCCGCGCTGGAGTTTTGAAACATTTTACTTCCGTGGTTGTAATCGAATCGGGGGCGATGATGCAGGGAAATATGCTTCTGCGTGATTATGATGCATCGACGTGTCGTAAAATTGCGCTGATGATGATCCATACGCGTTGAAATAAAAGTTTCAGGGGCTGAACAAACGCGTAAATTGATTTAAATAGTTTAATACTAAAGGGATATCCCAATTGATCTAACACGTTTCTAGATTATTTACAGCTGAGGATGATCATTCGTAACTAACATTGTTTTAAATAACCCAACAAAATAATACAATATATTAGTCTTCAATTAACAAGTTTGGATACATAAGAGAGCGTGACGAATACTTTTTTCGAGCACGAACAAAATTAAGGTCCAACTATTTTTTGTGTAAAAGTTTAGAATTGCAATTGAAATTCTTTTTACATTATACATACATAACGAAATGAAAATATCGATAGCTCTTCCCAAACTATCAGTACATTGCTACACTAACCAAAAACAACATAAAAAATTTGATCCATATGAAAATAGCGTACCTATAGAATATCTATTT
This sequence comes from Hylaeus volcanicus, assembly GCF_026283585.1. Taxonomy (NCBI): domain Eukaryota; kingdom Metazoa; phylum Arthropoda; class Insecta; order Hymenoptera; family Colletidae; genus Hylaeus; species Hylaeus volcanicus. Next base: position 21,818,577 of record NC_071976.1, read on the forward strand.
ATTTACCTATTTTTTAAATTATTAATAACGATTTTACCCTATGAAACGCAGCTGTAGAAAAACAACCGAACCGAGATGATCCTCCGGAGGATCCATCAAGCGACGGGATTAATTCGTCGAGCGCTTCATCAATCTTTCCAGTTTATTTCTATGGATTCTTGAATGTTGGCCGAGCGGCGCCGGTGGCACCCCTCGGCGTCGCGAAAAATCCAGCCAGGAATTCAGCCCGACGTGTCTGGAGCCGACTGGCAAAAGTGAATTTTCGAAATCCGCTCAGTTCGACCGCGAACGTGTCGAGCATTTCAGGTTCTGGAGGGGCGCCGAAATTTTTATCACGTCTCGCGGCGAACTTATTGCTAGGAGAGGGATATCGATGTGCGAGCCCCGAACCTCCCACGTTCTGCCCTACGAACGAGATTTCTCTGTTTCCGTATCGCGCAGGGCTGCTAAATACTTTGATATATCGACGTTCGTACGACTGCACTTTTATCGACGAGTTTCGCTACCTACCGTACTTCCAAATATATGTCTGCAAATCTATAATACTAAGAGTCTCCATCTTAATCCATGAAATTATAATAAGATTTCGTGGTGTGATGGTACAAGGTTAGTCTTTAGATAGTCTCTAAGTTAATCCTTTCATTTTGGATCGTCCTAATTTAAATATTTTTATTTATATTTAAATATTCTTTTATATTCTAAACATTCTATACCTTATAATCTGTAACATTTTTACTGTCGCCCATTATATTACTTTTTTCGAATTTTTATCTGAATAGTCATCGAATCAGGAAACGGTGGAAGTTGCGAGACGTCCATTCGTAAATCCACGCCGGCAACGAATTGTTTAACAAGCCCATCCGCACGGTAAACACGAAATTTCTCTCGTTACACAGACAAATTGTCCAACAATTTCATGGGGCACAGGTTCAATTACCTTTCGAATATTTCTCCTCCGTTGCGGGGTTTTCCCAAATTTATTCGCTCTGCGGATTCTCCAATTTCGTTAAAAGTAGCGTCAAACCGACGGGGCGGCACCGCAAATACTATCTCTGATTAATTCACCCGCGCAGGATAATTGAATGTCCGAATTTTTGCGCCGCGTCGTGATAAACACACCCCTGTTACGGGGTGGACAGCGTTTTATTTATTCAATTTAATCGCATGACAAATTGTTTTCTGGTTTCAGAGCGTAGCGTGGGGCGAATGGTCGCCTTGGTCCAAGTGGTCCAGCTGCACCAAGTGAGTACATCATATTTTCCTATTAACAGTTCATTGTTTTAACAAATGAGGAACAATCTAGACGGAATAATTTCTTCTGACGCTGCTATTTTATCATAAGCAGCAATCTACTGCAGTTTCAGTGTTCTTAGTAGGACGATTAAAAAAGATAGGAAAATAATAACTTCAATATGATAATACATGTATATTACATATTTATATTATATTCGATTAGTATTATGCTACTATTAATTTTGTGATATCATTCGACAATATTCGAAAACACAATTCATAATGAAATTAAAAAATGAATACAGAATAACTAAATTTTCGACGTCCATAAGTACATATAATTCATAAAGTGCCCCAATTAATCTTTAATATTTCTTAATAATCTATTTCTTTAATTCTTACCCTTGAACTGTACTTATACTGCCATGAACATTTTTCCTCTTAGTACTTTAACCCAACAAAAATTCCTATAGGACACAATCATCCTTCAATATTGTTCTAATGTTTATTTAAAGAATTAGCAGTTCGAGTGAAAGATCGATCCATGAAGCGTACCACCCTTTCAAGCGTTCAAAGTGTATATAAGCCCCTAACCGATGGTCTTTCGGTCGCGGATAGCAGTTCGATACCACGATATCCAGCTTGCGGGGTCGTTTCGCACCGTCTAATATCGAGTCGCGGCGCCTGTACACCGACGGAATGTTAAGCGTTTCAGAACTCATTTCGGTAGCGGCGAGTTCCGTTCGCGGCCAGCTCGTTTTTCAGCTGGTCAGAAACGGCGCAGACTGCGCCAGCAAATAATTTATAACGCTTACTTCTGGTGAACTGCACTCGCTCCCTCTTCCGCCCCCCTGGAGAAGCTTATTGTATGATGTACGGGCCCGTACATTCGACTTCCGCCCCCCACCGACCTGTAAATCTTCGTTCCCCGTTCGTTCGATACAATTATTAACACTTTTTTCCGGTTACCGCGGCCAACGTCGTCGATTTACGGTCGCTGCATTAGAAATTTGCTCCACCAAAAGTCGCGCAACGGCGTCTGAATTCGTTCCTGACGGCATAAAAATATTAGCCGCGAAGATTTCCGCGTCTTCTCGCAGCGGTGTTCGATCCTCTGTGCAGGAGAGCATTCTTACCGGCAAATGGGAAAATAAGGTGGCTGTTGAGGAATTCAACAAGGCGGCTTTTAAAGTATAAAATGAGACATAAATTTCCAGTCTTTATTGCGAGCTTTATACAAGCTTGCTTTATTAAGCAAGCTTTATTAAGCTACGCTTGCCTCTTGGGATGACGAGGGCATTTTCAAGCTCCGTAACAATTTGTTACCTCGCGGGATTACTATGTTGCGAGACTCACAACGGGAAGGATGGTTTGTTTACTTGTGAATTTTATATGAAACGTTACAGATCTCTAGAATGAGCTTATCCCAAGGTAATAATGTAAACCTTTTGATAAGTATATTAAAACATTTTTTTGATAATAAGGAACATAAATTGGAGGTATTCGCTTTGTCCAATTCTTCTGCTAATTTTCACGAAAGAAATTTCATCTTATAATATAATTTACGAACTTATAACATACAGAGTGTCCCAGAATGAGTGAAAGAACGAAAGAAGAAAGAGACGATTCTGAACCACAATTTCCTTTGCAAAAATGTCGGATGGTCCTTTCTTTTTGAATTATTAAGGAAAATCATCGACCAATCACAGCGCCCGAGTAGCTCAAGCTCAGCCACGAGAGCGTAGGCTCTAGCCAGGATTGGATGACTACGCCACGACCTGGTTCGCGCTAGCTGAGCGCGCGCTACTCAGGCGCTGTAATTGGTCGGTGATTTTTCATTATTAATTCAAAAACGGAGCACCATTCGACATTTTTGCAAAGGAAATTGTGATCAGCTATCCCCCATTTCCAATTCTTACACTAATTCTGGGACACCCTGTATAAATTAGAATAAACTTCTCTTGTCCTAATGCTCATTATCGAGCGAAATTAGAATTTTTTAAAACTAGACGAATGTTATCGTCAACGAACTATATGCTTTGCTTCTTCAGGTGTCGTGGAACTAGTTTATCGCGAAACTACCCTAGCAACCTCCAGTGTCGGAGATGTTACTTCAATATTTTCCCACGCGTACTATTTCACTGAAATCAGTTAATTAATTTCGCTGAGCCGAACGAATTCCGGCCCACCGTGAAAATCCCGAATTCAAATTCGAGCGTAGACGGGAACCGAATTGAAACTTTCGCAAGATTTCGTTAACTTTAACGTACTCCCCGAAGTGGGGTGGGGAGAGGGGGAGGTGCACGAATGTTGTTCGCTATCAAATAAGCCAGAGTTTGTTCGGGGATTTAATAAATTCGCCTGTGGTAATTAGAAACGACGTTCATTCGACACGTAAAAGACGACTCGGAGATTTTCAGCGAGCGGCGTTGTTGAAATTGCGCGGCATTATTAACCCAACGTAGACAATTTTCGACAGCTACGGCATTATTTTCGTAAATTCCCTGGTTGCCAGTTCCTGATTGGATCATGTTTCTAGACTACGTTTAAAAATCAGCCAACCGTAAAGAAGATCAAGAAGCCAGATCTTCCGATTATATTTTCGCAACAGGACGTTATCAGTCATCGTTAACTAGATTTAATTTGGAAATCGAGACAAGTGGAAGCGTCGAACGAAATTTTATGCCATCGACCAATGTTTTCGAAAACCTGGCGCCTTTGAAGGCAACTTCGTACAAACGTTCCGTTTGTCGTCGACTCGAGGATCCTCTTCGTTTAGTCGACGCTCTTCGTTATGCATGTTCTCTGTATTACATTGCTTTTAAATATTAAAGCACGCCGCGTCTGAAACAAATTTTAACCGGCTACGTCACTGCTTGGGAACTACCCAGCTCCGTGTACCGAAAGTACGAGTGCCACTTAAACTCTCGTACCGAGTCGTTCGCGATCAAGAAAACTCGTGCAACGAACTTCCCTCGGGGCCTCGAATTTCCTTCTAATTTCCCGCTGCTCTTTTACCGCCGCGATGATTTCTCGGGGAAAGCACTTGGCGAGAATCAATTGGTCGCTAAAAAAAAAAAGGCTCGAGGTGCTGACGTCACGAACTCGATTTACGGATGGTGATCACTAGGGTTTAAGGGTTATCTCGGAAATCGACAGAGTTCAGAGATTTTGAGGGTTACGACTGTTCAGTTGTTCTGAAAATTGTAAGGATTCGAGGATTCTGAAAGTCCCAGTGGTTCGCGATTCAATGATTCAGGTTTTTCAATCAGAAAAGTCCAGGAATTTTAAAAATGACAAAAGTTAAAAGATTCCAGATATCGCAATAATTCAGGAATTTTGAAAATTGCACGATTTCAGAGATTTTTAAGATCACAAACGATCAGAAATTCAAGAAATTCGAAAGATTCGAAAACTCTAGAGTGAAAGCCTTATTATTCTAACAACTGAGTAACGTGACATTTCTGTTGTACGCTGTCCTAATTTTTAATACTTAAATTTTCGCGAATGCAGTTCGTACGCCTGCTATTAAAATCCTCGCTAATGGAAAGGAATTCATGTCCGAGAATTTTTTTTCTCCTGCTGCGCGAACACGCGTTCGCGAAACTCTGTGTCAGAAATTTCACGTATGCTCCTTGTTAGTGCACAGTTTATTGTTTTTTTTTTAATTATACTCATGCCACTTCGCAGGAGCTGCGGCGGCGGAATTTCTCGACAGCAGAGGCGGTGCAGGAAGAAGCCTTGCAAAGGTAGACCGTGGAGCACGAAATACAAGATCTGCAGTCCCGAGGTGAGTCTCAAAGTGACCGTCAGAATTTCTAATTACATATATTCTCAAAAGTGAAATATCTCTGTCCCACGAAAATTCGTTTATGGTATCGTCATCGTGCATCAAGGTCTCTCAGAGAATGTCGAGCACTTTAGGGACACCTTGCTTTTTGCTTATTATTAAACTCTTCGTTCGATAGAATAATATTAACACATATTATTAATTAAGAGAGAAGACGATACAAATGTACAAGATATACTTTTTTAATTGGCGAAGTATAGGTTGCTTGAGTTTTTATTGTTCGCTTCATTTAGTATTAAAGTTAAGGAAAAATTACACTTCTGGAGTTTGGAACTAAAGATGTCTTGAATTAAAACTGTAATTTATTTAACGCACTATCCAGACCTTTCCTGAGCAGTAACGCGCTTCTAGACATGCGTAACTATTTGCACCCAAAGAAAAAAATTCTACAGTGAAAAACAATGAGTAATAATTTCAAAAGCAACACAATACTTTGACCACCCCCAGTTTCTCTCCGACAAAATCGTCCTCAGCTCAATCATAAATCATCACGCGCGAAGTTCCAGTTCTCCGGCAGTTACTACGTCCCCAAAAATAAGGTTTCAAAACGCGCAATATTTTCTGGGCCACCTTCATGCATTACTGTCGCGAATTCGCTCGGGCCACGCCGCAATCCAGGATTGAATGTCGGTGTAACTAGGTGTCTCGGCCCGAGAAAAGAACAAACCTCAAGATCCGTGGAACGGTAAGGGAATAACCAGTGAACTTGGTGTACACCCGAAATTGAATTATTCCGCTGAAAGCAGCGTCCTTATCAATATAATTCTATTCGCCTGGCGCAATGGAAGACGGAGTGGCCTATAGGAAACGCCGGGACGAGAGATAGAACTGTGGAGCAGTGGCGCCCGTGTTTACCGCTATCCTTTATCACGAATGGAGCGTACGGCAAGCAAGTTGTCACGCGAAGAGAGAAACACGACGACGAAACGACGTGTCCTCCTCCCGTTAACCCTCTTCACCACCCGCCCGCTCGTCCTGGCAACGCGTACATCCACGTGATTATAACGGCACCCTGGGTTTGAGTAACTGGAGGAAATTTGCGGTTCGCGACAAACAACGAAACGAAGTTAACTCCGTCGTTTAACAGGCAACTTTTGAAGCCGCCTCGCAGTATTCGCATCCGCGATAGCCGTTCTCGACCCGCTTCGTCTCGTCGCAGTTCGCTAAGGTCCTGGAAACGGGAGGCTTTCGTTGGCTTCGCGACGTCTCTTACCACCCCGCTAACGAAACCGCCAGTTTCCGATAAACTCCAGCGAATTTACCGATTATGCAAAACGTTTCCTTTTTACTTCGATGCCAAAAGGGAGGAAGATGTCGCGAATGTGAATCGCGTGGGGAAGTCTTTCTTTGGTTTACCGGTGAGTTTCTCCATTTTCTGTTTGTTGGGGAGTCAATGAAATATTTGTTTGTTTTTGTACTTTGTTTTGGAAATGAGAATCTGAGGGTCTGAGGGGTTGGATGGTAAGGAAGTATCTGTGTGTGGAAAGTTCGAAGCCAGAGACAATTGAGATTAAAGTTTGTTTTTTGTGAATGTTTACTATCGTTAGACCAGGAGATCTTGTAATGATGGAGAACACTTCGAGTAGTTTACATTGGACGGATGATCTCTGAGCAAGCAATTGGGATAATTCCCATTGTTATTTATTACTTCTTCAGTTTTGAACGTCTTTCAGATTATTTAAATTTAAATATTCGCTGTTCTTTTTGTAGCAAATATTCCCACACTAGATTGTAATATCCAATATTGAATTATTCGAATGGTCCCATCCCTATCAAAACATGTCACAGAATTATTCAAATGGTCCCAACTCTAAACAAAACTGTTAGTCCCACGGCCAACTACTGAACATCGAAGAAAGCACAAAACATGGAGCCTGTCGTTGCCAACGCGACGGACAGTTTACGCGTCAAAGAACAACCCGCGGCCCAGCTCCGTAATTAATTATTCCTCCGTTATCACGGCCGCCAACACGACGGTCAGAAATTACGCGTATTATCAATTCAAATTCGACGCTTGATGGTCAGCTGCGGTTGTCACATACGACCGTGTCCCGAACTGCAAGTGCATCGAATATGCCAGTGGTGCGCAACCCTTTCCTCTCTTGAATCAAAGAAACTAAAATAATACTTCTACTACCCGATTTTCGAAATGAAACTGCAGCATAACATGAAAGTTAATTATTCTTGTCTCAACCGCATATTATCCAAGTTTGAAGCTAACTTGAAAGTACTGAATCGTTGAAATGTAATTTATTAATCACAACCTTCTTCGTATTGAATTCTGAGTTTCATGAGACATTGAAGTAATATGTAATATTCATTGATCAATTATTCATAAATTTCGCAAAATTGAAGCAAAAACATATTTTATGAAGCATATGTCAAACGACAGTTTGAACTTTGTGTGAAATATGTATAAACTCGTTTAATATAAACGAGTTAGACTTTGAAGAAAGAACACTCTCTTTTAGTCTCCTTTGTTAGTCGATAAATGTTGCACGTAGTCCGTTATACCGCACTGCAATGTTTTATTAAAAAATATAGATTGACATTCCTGGTAATTTGATTTTCGAATTTATCGTTCGTTTTATTTGGCGAGTGGGGTAAATTTGATTAAGGGGCCAGATTATTCCAGGGGGAGGAACTTTGTGCACCACTGGAAAACGCGCACTCCGCAGCACCCGGACGCAACCCCCGGGGGACGTAGGGATGCAGGTGACCCGACCCACATTCGAATCTGGGCCGAGTTTCGACCCCCCTCGCGACGGACACGTGGCCATCCCCCATTGATATCTGCCAACTCGATATTCCACTTCCCCTCTTTCAGAGTTTACCCTCGGTATTTTCCGAAAGCCTTCCCCCGAACGGCCAGCATTGTCTTTCATTGCCTGTTTCCTCTGTCCACGGACGACTCGATTTCCTCAGAATAAAAATGACAAAAAGAAAAAGATAAAAAGAAAAAAAAACAGGACGAACGAACCACAGAAAAGTTGCGCGCCGCTGCGGATCGTAAATTCCAGGCTGAAAATCGATCCCCGCACCTCCTCGTGTCCCCTTTGTGCCGTTTAGCGTACCGTAAACGTATCCCAGGTTTTTGTCACCGACGATATTTTTGCCGTTTACGTAACGTTGCTCCTTGCATCCGAGAATCTCCATTCGTGGCTGATTGTACGGAAGGTTTCAAGATTTCTGGCACGACTTTGCAGAGGGGGTGACACGAGAAAAGGTAGATCGAAAATATGGAATAACCCTCTTTCGTGGAACGTTTTATTTTTTGTGGAAATTAATGGTGATAGATAGTCAGGATTGACTTGGCTAGGTTTCTGTGGAACTTTTTGAAAAATTAATAAAACCACAATTATTCCAATTATTCCAATTAGATTCCATAGACGTTATTGTATTTATAGAAAACGTGGAGAAAATGTAGCTTAATAATACAAAACTATTTAAAGAATGAAACTTCTTAAATATAGAACTTGAAGAACGCATTTAAAGAAACAATCACAAATTTAATATTGGAAAATGTAATTTTACTCAAAGTGAGTCCAAATATTTTCTTTTATAAGCTGTTCAGTGAGAGGTGAATACCCTTATTCTGCAAAAGAAGGAGTAGATCATTTGTTATGTATGATTTTTCGATTCAATTGTGTTTCATTCGAACCGAGAGATTTCTTCGTGGTGGATCGATCGTTTCATGAATATTGCGGTACGAAACGAGGCACTTCGAACCATGGCATATTGCTCGATGGAAATTATCGTTGTTCGACAGTTAATCAGTCACTTCCGATGCACGTCACGATTCGATATTCGCGGTCCCGCCCCAGAGCCTCTGTGTATATTTCCGTGACCGATCGTTCGCGCAGCCATTTGCTCTTTAAATTCCTGAATAACTAGTCTCAAGTGTCTCGCACATAAAAATTCACGATACTCGTTCGCGGGGAGGATGCAAGGCACTTTTTTTTGCGCTCTTAGATTGAAGTCTGTGGTGCACCAAGGTAAATTCAGCGTCAGACGTATCTTTTTAATAAAGATGCTCGATACGAAGCACGCTAATTCTTTAATAATTCTTCTGTAAATTAAAAAAGAATGTATCATCTTAGATAATTAGAGAAATATATACTAAATCAAAAGAACTCCATAGAAATCGTTCAAACGTCATATGTTATAAAATATGTACACATACTAGGTTGTCCCATAAGTTCCCGGACACTTGATGCTTGAACTTTTGACATTAAAATTCTTTATGACATTTGATCCAAATCGGAATTGAACAATTGGCAGAAAGATGGATAAAAACTATCAGAAGCGATGGCATTTATTTTGAAGAATAATTATTGTTTGATTATAATGTTATTATAAAATGATTTATTGGTAGCAAGTGTCCGGAAACTTATGGGACAACCTAGTACATATAGCGATTAACATTTTTGGTGCTCTGCGCGAGTATACTCGTCAAATTATTTTGTTCTTGTCGTGCTCAAGACGAGTTAAATCGCATGAGCTTTTTAAATAGGAAAGTTAACTCGTTAACTCGTTAACAACAAGTTCATGCGATTTAACTTGTCTTAAGCACGACAAGAACGAAATAATTTAACGAGTATACTCGCGCAGAACACCGAAAAGGTTAATAAAAACGCAAAATAAATTGGGGAACCATGTGCATAAAATGTACCATAGTTGCGTGAAAATTGAATTACAGAAAGTATTCAGACAGTGGTACCCTAAATTTTGTTTTTACTAACATCACTACGATTCTCAGGCCCTTGTTTATTAAATGCAGTGTCTATCATAAAATCTAATGGCGTACAGTTAGATACAGCGTATGAATACTTTCAAGATATTCCTTGAGTGCACGAGTTTATTGTCTCGCGAAAACGAGGGAACGGCAACACATATTTGGCTCGAAAGTTCCAGTTGGACTCTCGCCTAGAAACCACGCGAAATAGTACTTAACTTTCTGCCAAGACGATAAAAACGGTAGGAAAAGCTACAGCTGGATAAAACGACTTTTTCAACGCAGTGCAGGTCGTTCTATTCAAAAATGGATGACAACTGGGTATCTCAACTTTTTCAGAGATACTACGTCCTCATACCTTTCCTTTCAATTATTTGAATAACGTACCATGGAACTACACCACTGTATCTTAATAAAATATTCGCGAGGAAATTTGTCAACATAATTTTACTACACGAAATGATTTTTACAGTCACGAATGTCATTCATCTATCCGAAACATTATTTCTGAAATATTTTAGAATTTATTATATGATCAAATTCCATATATTGATTTAATTTCACTTGCACGGCAAGTGATTCCTCTATTCTCTGGCAAATTTTGAACAGTTACAAAAATCTTTCATTTAATTCCAATAAGTCTAAAAGAATTTTTTCATCATCATGATTTTCTTTTCTTTTTAATTAAAACATAGTTCGCGTGAATATTCATGGGACTCCTTTCGATATATCCTCGAATTCTCAAAAGTGTCAGAAATTATTCCCATCCATCCTACCCTTTTTTAGTTCTTTTAGATTCACTGCTAGAATAATCCGGAAATATCGTCGACGTTTACAACAAACTACGACGAACGAACTTGACGTTCATTTCCCCAGATCTCGTCAACAATCTCCGACTGGTTTCCCGTATGGAGGACACGGCTCGGGTACAAAATTGCGTTTCGAGTTCTCGCAGGGTCGCGTGGAACCGGTCTCCTTCAGTCCCAGGTGAGAACGCTTTCGTCGACCGACGTGACATTTCGCCTGTGGGGGTCGACGTCGCGACGCCTTCGTGGAGTGAGACCTGTACTCGACGGTTCGTAAATGCGCCTTCCAACAAAGCTGTCGATAGGTTCCCTTCACAAAGGCAACGTCGATCCGAGCCGCTCTTTTTCCACGGCTACGGTGGTCGCATACGTAACGCGCGATATCTTTCCCTTAACCGGTCCGAAAACCAACTTTATTGGAGCTTTGCCGCTCCAACCGATTCTCTTTCGCCGACCTGTAAACGTGCTGTCCATTACGACCAACGAACAGACCGGCTCCAGAAAGAAATAACCTCGGCTCGTTGGAAATTCCTCGAGCGGAATTTTCGTGCGGGCGCTGGAAACGATCGACGATTGCGGGGTTAATTTGTATTTATTTATTTCACTGGCACGCGCTCGCTGGTGGGAAAAGTGTAAACAAGTTTTTGGACGATCTATTCGGGTGAATTCATTAATATTTGAATTAAAAATACATGTGGCTTGGGCAGCAAAGCTAATGGATATACTCAAAAGAAAACTTATGATTAGACTCCGAATCTTTATGCCTTTATATGAAATTTTAATGTGCAAGAACCTACAAAATGCAACCAATATGCAAGAATATAAAAAAGATTGAAAGTAAAGTTCATGTTATAATAGCAGAATATGCAGAATAAAATAAATTCCTATATAGGTTCAATTTTTGTAGGCACGTTCGCAAAGATTTTATTTTGCATAATTATCGAGATTTGAAATAATTAACTGCAGGAAAGATTTCATGTAACCACGAACGAAAACATCGAAAGCTTCGTGCGAGTACACCACGTCGAGGACAAAGTTCGTTGTAAACGAAGATCATAGTAGACTACTCACCCCGAGTAATCCAGTTGTGTGCATTTCTCGAATGGTAAACAAGTTCTTTGAAGACTGAATTCCTCGGTGCCAGAAAGGAATTTTTTTTCGTGCCCCTAAACGGCAACATCGAGATTTAATGGGTTCTCGACGTTAACCACTCGAAGATACCACCGGCACACGACTCGCCTCTGTCTTACAAATTCATTTACCCCATTGCGGCCTTGATTGTACTTTAAATTAGATTCTCGGGCCATTTGCAGCCTCCGCGGCGCAAATACCGATGCAAATGCAACGTCGCTAGCTTTGAAAAACTGTGGCTGGAAAATTACTCGACCTCCTCATCTCTCGCTGAAGACACCGGCGCTAAAAGCATCGATAAAGGGTCGTGAAACGCGAAATAGGCAACGAGGGTCCACCTAAAAGCACAATGTCAGATTCGAGAGGAACGAGGATCCAGCAGACCTATCTTCTATCAGCTGTCGTGATTTTTTTGCAGAGCCGGGATGCAGAAGCGGAGCGAGGTCCTGCACCCGTACGTGGTCAGCCCACGTTCTATTGGATTCAGGTCTGGGCTTCATTCATAACTGGGTCAATTTCGACCCATAGGACTCCATATACTCCTGTATAACAAGTTTCACTCAATCGAATCAATTTCTCGTATTTTGGTCCGGCATATTGGATCCGCCATTTTGAATTTATAAATTCTTAGTACAGATTTGGAATCAGCGACCTCGAAAACCCCTGTATACCAAGTTTTATCTAAATCGAATCAATTTCTCGTATTTTGGTCCGCCATATTGGATCCGCCATTTTGAATTTCTAAAGTTTGAGTTCAGATTTGGAATCTCTTTCAAAGAACTTTGAGGGATTCTCCAACCAGGAAATACTACAATGTTTACTATTACGTCAAAGAATTTAGGGAGGTGTTCCTTCCAGGAAATACTACAATGTTTACTAGTATTTCTCGGAATTGGAACGGCCTGGACGCTATATGTATATACATGTATATGTAGGTCACAGTGCCTGTCAGTCGTTCAAAATTGTCTATAAAATAATAAACTTTGAGGTGTCATAGCTCAGCGTGGAATTGTCCGATTCGATTCTACCAAAATTCAATTTAAAGGGCACAATTTCTACTACCTAATACATAGTTATTATCATTGTCAGATACTTTTAAACAATTGCTTTTTTTATAACAATGTATGTGACTTTGAAGTGCCTAACTCGACGTAGATTCGTCCGATTCGATTCTAACAGAATTCAAATTAAAGGGCGGAATTTCTACTATCTAATAGGTAGTTACTATCATCGTTAGATACTCTTAAACAATTGTCTTTTTAAATATATAATTATTAAATATTATCCTCATTGTACCATGTACCTCAGTCTCGAGTTTTTCTGCAAGGGGGTTGATTTCGTTGATCGACAGGAAGAGTAACCCCGCAGATTCGCTCGAAAGTTTCGTCACGTTTCCTCCTGGTGCCAAAACGACATGGATTTTTGTGTGTCCACGCGACACGTCTCATTCAGCCTGATGGACAATTTTCCGTGAGCCACGGTGAGTGCTCGTTCGCTTTCTGAGTTTTTTATGACGTCGCATCCAATCCGTCGAACCGTGAGTGGTCGACGCAGATCGACGAGAACATTCCTCGCTCTGTAAACGAGTCGACGTTGATCCCGACAAATCTGACGACGTCAAACGTCACTCTGTATCCCATTCGACCTACACCTCTGCGGGGAGAGGGCAACGAAATCTCGACAACGTTTTCCATCGATACAAGGAGGCGAAATAACGAGTAGTATACTGTTTTACGACCCCTCCTTACGAAAAAAGGTTCTCCCCGCCAATTTTCGTCGACTATCCTCGAAGATGGAATGCCGAATAAACGGTGGCTCGTTCGTTTCATCGGTAACAGCTTTATCCTCCTATCGGCGACGAAGAAATCTATCCTATTAGATGTCGCTGGGTATCTTGCGCGCGGTTTAACTTCGAGGAAGTTATGGCTGCGCATGTGTTGGAGGTTGGCGATGGTGTTTGGGTAGCTTCGGGTTTTCTTGCGACGGAGAACTATATTTGATGTCTGGCAAGGGATGTTTTGCGCGCGAGAACGGGGATGAATTTGGAACAATTTTGGGGACAGGTGAATTTCGATTAACTTTGAATGAGTTAAGGGTGCCACCATCTTTAATTGAAGGACAGGGATTTCTCTCATAATTAATTTTCCATTTTCACGATACTTAGCAAATCAGTGGAGCATTGAAAAATATTAGATAAATAATAATTCACGTGCATTTCATTTTAGTGACATTTTTACTATTGAGGTTTATGATCTTCTTTAGTGTTTTCAATTTCTTCTGCATAGACTACTTTACTATAATATGTAACAGAAAATATGGAGTCTGAGGAACGTTAATTCAAAAAAAGTAGATATTTGTAGATATTAATGAGAAAAAGGAGAAAATTATCCTTATAATCCTAGATGAAATATCTGTTTAGTCAAGGATTTAAAAAACAAGGCGAACCAAATAGAACAAAGTGTAAATAAAAATTTCATTCAATCTGAAAACCACTTTACGAGGAATCCAACTAAATGGCTATAATCACCTTCGAATCCGTGACATTTCGATTCGTTTGAAGCAGAAGAGAAAAAAAGAAGCGGAGAATACCGAAACACGAGCGCGCATCGAAAGCATTTAAAGAATCTGAAAACGTTTGAATGCGAGTAAAGCACGAGATCAAAGCCATCCGGGAATAAATCTATCGCCGCGACGGGAAATAAAACGCGAGATTACGCGGCGGATACATCGACTCGTGGATCGAGAAGATTTACGGAACTCGTTACCAAAAAAAAAAAAAAATTTAACAGAGGCGATTACGTCACGGGACTTTTCGACACGTCCTGTTGAGCATTGCTTCACAGAATTCAATTCAAAATTATTGAAACGAAGATGGACAGAAGAAAATTGGCGATAAATTTAGGTCAATTGAAAATGGAAAAAGGAAAAGAAAATTATGAAGGGGTGAGATACCAAGGCTTTGTTTTATTTAATTTTTTCTGAACTAAAGAAAGTAAAAGATAATTCTCTTGGGACGAGAATATTTAATTTAAGCATAAATAACATTCCTCTGATAGTGGAAAGAGTAGCAATAAAAATTTAATCGTAATTTTCTCATAAGTATAATGGTTTCCTCTCAATAGGTAGGAAGGTAAAGAGGAAAGGAGTACTCGAAACAAAGTGAAACGTGGCTATTCACATAGGGAGTAAAAAAGAAAGAAAATGTAAAACATGTGAGTCGCGGTACGCGATACATTTCAGCGGACTCATCAGTCCGCGAATGTAAATTTGGCTCGCGATGCACTGACCGGCCGCGTTTAATACAAGACCAAGGGAAGGATTATGCTGAAAGGGGGGATTACGCGGCCCAGCAACCGCGAAATTGGAGAATTTATGAAAACCTGCCCGTTCGTTCACAACGGTGCACCGGTAGTCGAGTATTTATAAAGCAATCAAAGACACGTTAGCCTGGCGAAATATTAATAGGGTGCAGGTTCGATCGTCGGGCTCTCCTAACCCCCCGTCGGTCCTCGGGGGAAACCGTGACGGGACAATAATTTACCAGTGCAACGATAAATTTCACGTTAAAATCCGGCCCGAAGGGATTTACGTTCGCGGAGACTTCTATTCGCGCCCGGGGTTTCTCTCTTTCCATCTCGTTTGCCCTCTTCTATACCTCCATCCCTCTCCACCGCGTGCGTTACACTTTTCAAACTTTTCTGTCGTCCCGAAACCTCTTGCGTCATTTCACATCTCTCATTTTTTCGGTTTTCTTTCTCATTTTGCTAGGGCATACGTCCTCGCGACTCGTATCAATCTCCGAGTTTGTTTCCTTGAGAAAAATATTCTTCGGGTACCTTGAGTTATGCGATACTCGATAAATGTAATTTTAAGAATGACGATTATCGACTCATATTTTGTCCAGAAATTCTTCTAAGCTGTAAGTTTCGCGTGATGAATGAGTTTGATTTTATTATATGTATGAAACGTAATTGGGAGATCGAGGTATTATTTTTGACACTTTTTATCTTTAAACAAACATGGCGATAGAAACAACTTTCATTCTCTTTACAATGCTTTCCCAATTCCTCTGCATTAAATATAATTCATAATTAAACAAAGATATAATAGTCTGACTCGCGGGAAACCGTGGAGTCGATTTTTATTGCTCATTGCTGCGCAAGTGTTGAAAATATTTCAGACAATAAAGTCCGGTTCGTTACGAAGAAAAACAAAGAACTGTATGGGATTCAGATATCGAGTCGTAAAATAATTCTCGCACTTCTGTATCAATTTCGCTGTTTGTACTTCAGCGCTGCCCTCGCTGTCGGTTATATGAAATCCACTGGACAGCGTAACGACGAGAGTGAATTTTTAAATTTCAATATCACAGATCCACGCATGGTATAAAAAAAAAAGAGCAGACAAAAGATATGAGAACACCCGCAGCGAATATTGATTGGATGGTTTCATTTTCGCCAATAATGCGCGGCCAATGAAAACGAGTTAAACAGAATTCCGATTAGTTTGGCGTTTATTTTACCGTGTCAAGCTTGTTTCTACTGTATGAAGGAGGGGGTGCTTTATGACTAACTGGTGGGAACCTGTAAAATCTAATAATAACTTTACAGGTATTTTCTATTTTAAATATATTTAAGAGTGGAGAGTGTAAAATGTTCTATTCAAATCAAAAGTAAATATTTGAAATACATAATTTTATAGGTATTCCTTTTTCAAAAGTACAGAATTGTTTACGAGTCTTCAGACAATTCAGTCACTTTTATTTTTATGGTAATTGCAGTCCTGACACAGTAACATTTTTACTGTGTTTCTAATTATCTACATACTTTTATTTTATTTTTATATATTATTACAACCTCCAACTTCGTTCGTATATCTATGAAGTATCTATTTCCTCCTACTACAAGATGCAACATCCAATGTGGGTACAATTATTTTGCAATTAGTTTAGGGCAAATTGTCAGAATAGTAACGCAATACATCCTGGTATTAGGAGGGTTAATGATGCAAGAGCCGTTGGATTTCGCGTAATTCTCCGTTGGAAATCAGCACGGATTTCGCAGCGAGTTTCATACGAAGAGCGCCGAAAAACCGCGAAAAAATAAACCTTTGGAAGATTTCTTTTTATTTAAAACCGCGATTTCAGACTGCCGGCTGTAAAACGTGGATTCTCCACCCCGCGGATCGAAGAAACAAGAGAAAAGAATACGAGTCAAGACGAGCGAATACAAAGTGCCTTCCATTTTCCAACCCTTTCACGGGTCAAACCGCAAATTGCTCCAAATTCTTTATTCCCGGTCTCACCGGAGGGTATTTCGTCCATTATTTTTGTCTTCTTTCATCGACGAGTAAGGAGCTCGGGAGAAGAAGACAATGCTCGAGTACTTTATCGTTTCAATGAACCGAGTCTCGAGGAGAATTTAACAGATTGAGTGAAAAGTTGTGTTGCGGTGTTTAGTCCAAGCTCGCGCCGTTTGTTTTGTTTACCTCGATACTTCGCGTTCCCGCTCGGAAGCGCGAACGTCATGTTAAATTTTCGGGTGCTCTAATTGGGAATTTAATCAAACGCGTATGGCTCGACTACGACAAATCCGCGAGAAATGCAGTTAATATTAACAAAACGGCGTCAAATTTCATGTTTTGTCTTTTACTCTATTTTCTATCGATGCAATTTTTGGTGAAGCAGTTCAATAGTTTAAATCACAAATATTTCTTTCTGGCTATATACTCTTCAATATATTAGGTCTACCGGAAAGTTCTGTCCGTTCCAGTTACAACAACTTTTTAATAAGTATGCCCGTATTCATTAAAAACGATATACAAATTGCAATCATGCTGGCAAGACGTCATAAATAGTGATAAAAATTACATTATTCAATAAAATTTATTCAAGGTATGAGAAATTTATTATTTTGTGTTATTATAAAAACGGACAGCACTTTCCGGTAGATTAAATAAATTATTTGGAAGTCATTTAACGGAGTTTATATGTTTTATACTTGGTCACGAGATGAAAAGTGTTTGTAAAAATAATTTTAATGTCCAGATATAAAGTAACAATCAAATTTTCATGGAGCATTAATTTCTGTATTTAACAAAACATTTTCGAACACCAACAGTTATGAAACGAACATCTATTTTGAAAATAGAACAAATTGAGTCGAAATGAACGAAACGAACATTTTAGATGCAACTGCACGAGTTGAATCTCTAAACTGACGCCTTCGCACAGAAACAGATTAAAACGTGTCTGCTGAAGACCGCTGTGTCCGAAAATATGAAAGAGAATAAAAATCAAGTTTCAAGAATGCAACATCGAAATCTTTGGTTTAAAGAGCGTCGAAGAATATCGAGAGCGTAAATGGAGGCTTCGGTGAAGCGTTACCGCCTCCACCTCATAAAATAAAAGGAAACAAAAGCGCGCAGGAGGTCCCGCGACCGCGTGAGCCCGCTCTAAACATTTCGATTCCCCCGCACGTGCCACAATAAAACCAGGATTTTTATCTTCTTCCTTCGCGCACCTCCGGAGACGGTGGGTACTTAAAAAAAATATAGAATCAATCGCCCCCACGTGCTGCAACCGAGTCGGAGGCAGTGAATCATTCGTGAGATATTCGGTGGATAGTAATTTCCAAACTCACCTGCTTCCTCAGAGCTAGAATTGGGGTTATGCTCAGAATTAGGCTAGATTTTAATAATAATCTTCACATATTTTCCTTGCAAGAAACAAATTATAAGACTCTTAAAATTCTTCAGTTTGTGCTACATAAATTTGATTGGTTTCACTAAGATACCACTTGCAATATTCAATTAAATTCTTGAAATCAAAACTCGTACTCTTTCGATTTAATTATATAGGGTGTAGCAGGACGGGTGGTACAACCGAACAGAGGGTGATACTACATGTAAAAATAAGTCGAAAAAATAGAATAACATTTTTTCGTTTGACGCTTCGTTTTTTCGACTTATTTTTATATGCCACACCCTGTATTTAAAACTAATGCCTTGAGAATCCATAAAGAGAGGTATAGTCAAAATTAACATATAATTCAATTTTGCTTTCGTATCTGTGCTGCTTTGTAATTAAGAAAGAAGGCCAAGATACTAAATAAAGGGGAACACGATTGACGCAATACGAAGCTTATGACTTATTTGGGAAGGGATGTGTTTCGATACCTGGGAATAGCCTGCGCGGACATCGTCGCGATTAACTGCGCGATTCGACGGAAGAGACACGTTTCGAACGCTCGTAATTTCGCAGATAAAATCGTTCGAATACACGAAAGTGATATCGTTATAACTTTTATTAGCGTAATCGAAACTTTATGGAGGCGTTAACGTCACGTTCGGTATTCGTATCAAAACGACGAGTGCCGTTACACCGGTCACATCGTAAAATCGCGGAGATCCTCTTCCTGGCTATCGAGCATCTTTTAATGCTCTGTTGTTTAACGCACCTCCTAATTATCCACCTCGTGAAAATACTGCGTTAAAGTGTCGCAGAATCTTCGAATATACAAATTAATGTCAAACTAGTCTATCATAAAAATTTATTTGTTTTACTCGACGTCATTTCTGACGTAACATTTGTTTTCATTTACTGGAGAAAATTCTATTCGAATAGAAACGAAAGAATTGCGTTTCCCCCAATATTAAATATAAATTAGAGATATTCCTAGAATTAAAAGAAGCTTATTTAGCGACACTGTTGCGTAAATAATGCGCAGTATCAATTCCAACGGCAAACAAACGACAATTTGCATTCACTTATGAATTACAGCTCGCGTAATTATAACTTCAGCGAGATATTAATATCGAGTAGAGGGCCGTGGGTCCCCCGGTTGCGCTAGCGCAATTATAAATAATAGAGCCTCGTTGGGAAGTGCATTTAGCGCACGTGTAATGCATTTCTTCCGTTTCCGCGTTGTTGAGATAATCACTGGTGGCTGAATTTGTTGTCGCATTTAAATCGTAGCCAGTCACGAGGCTTCTTCGATGAATGCGATGCCATTAACGGAGTTTCCATGGAAAAATTAGCATAAGGGGAAATATTCAGTCGCAACAGGCATTCCGCGTTCATTAGCCTATTCGCCGTCGCGAATTCAACACGTTCCCTCGCGGAAATAACTTCGAAAATCACGTCTCGTGCCTCGCGAGCGAATCCACGGGATCGGTGTCTCATCTGGATTCTTCCATCCCGCTTGAATTTCGTATTCAAACTCTCTTCCGAAGTAATCCCATAAACAACGTCGAAATGTCCCAATCGAACGAGCAGAAACACTCGAGGACGCCGGCATTAAACGAAAACCGTACAAATGGCGATCACGACGGGACATCCTGACTGCATTTTCGGCCATTAATATTCCGAAGCCCGAAACTCGTGCACGCAATCGCGTTTAAACCCTTTCCCTGTTTCTGCGCCATACTTTTCGACGGAATAAGTCGCATAATAAATTAATATCAAGAGAGAGCCTTCGCGAGTGCGAAATAACGAGGAAACATGCCAGAACTACAGGCAAGCGTTACCTATTTCATATGATACTTTGATTTTAGCCTAGAATAATTAATACTAACATATTTAGATACCAAAATTCATGTTAGAACACGACACTTATTCTGTGGTAATCGAGAATTTCGTGAAAATTCAGTGAAATTATTTTCAATGAATTACTCACATCAAACTCAGGATTATATGGACTATAAGATAAACCTTAATTTTTAAGTAATTTAAAAAAAATAATAACATTTTTATTATTAGATTGCCGCTTCGTCGTCATCGTTGTCCACTTCATATACATGTACGAGATGGTCACCTCTGCCATCGAGAGCGTTACTTACGCCGCACTTCTTGAATAATTTAACAATAATGTATTTTGTCACTCTAGACCGCGACTGTTTTATTCACTGACACACTTTTTTGATTGTAGGTCGTTTTAAAGCTCCCATCGCGCATTGGTGTGAATTTATGTTGGGTTGCATCCATCGTCCATATGTTCCATTCCTCTCTCATCATTAAATCGAACATTGGACATTTCTATATTAATTTCGAGTATAAGACGCACCTGCATTTTGGAGGTAATTTTTCGAAAAAAAATAGTGCGTCTTATAGTCCGTACGATGTAATATACGATAACTAATTTTATTTCGTATATATTTCTAAAAAATTCTTGGATTTAAACAGAACACAAAAAAAAAGACACAGGAGTCTGTATGCATCCAAACGTACAATTCAAAACATGTTAATTCAAATTTTATAATAATTTCAATTTTAACGTTAACAACTATCTGCAGATAATCAGATCCGAGGTATAGTAAATGAATACCGGATGAAAAGTTGTGTACCCTTCGTTCGTTGTTTGGAAGTCTGTATCCCAATGAAAACTTGGCCCATCTCTGGCGGTGAATGCAAATACGCGAAAAGAAACGCGTCAGAGTGCAGACAGGAAGTGCCGAATGACTCCGTTTCGCAGAAGAATCACGGGGTAGAGGAAGGGGGTGAAACGAGCGGCAAGAAAAGGGGACACAACACCATTAGCATAACGAAACGGAGAGGCGTGCAGCGAATTCAGATTTTCAGCCCTCTGGTTTCCCTCTGTCTCTAGTCCCGCGCTGTACTCCGTTAACACTCGTAATGGCTCAGTGTGTATTTCACTTGAGCGACGACTGGTGCTTCCCCTCCGGTTTGCCCACGGGTGAAAATAGGGGAAATTCGTTTGCGGTCCCGCGACAAAAATCCACGACAATCTCCGTTAACGTTTCGCGTGAAACGATAAGTAACGGGGAAAGGGAAATTCGAAATGAGCTAAACGTTCTCGTGGAATGGTAACGCAATGTATTTCGAGCAGAGGGGACCATTCGAAGAATTTAACCCTTCGCACTCGATGACTTTTTTTCTGGTATCTATCGGCAACTCGAGATGCTTCCTTAGCATTTCACTGCAATTCTGCTGCGAATGCTAAACTAAGATTGACTTCGAAGATGAGATCTCTAATTTGAGATTTGAAAATCAGATCAACTTTATCGACAGGTTCACCTCATCGACGATCATTTTATTGACATTCAGAGTTACAAAAAAATTAAAGCTAAACAAATATTATTGCTGGTTGATTTACTGCGTCGAAACTGGTGGTGACCGAGAGTCACCTCTCCAGTTATAGCATCACCTTAAGATGTGACTGCGAGTTACCTCTCGAGCGCAAAGAGTTAATTGTATGGGTCAATTACGAATGCTCTTTTGTGAGTAAAAGTGTGATTATTTCGGGAAGCTTCCTTGTTGTTGTGTCAGAACAAGGGATTATATTCGTACATCTTGTGTCAATCAGGAATTTTGTGTGAATGTCAAGTAAAAAGGACCATTCGAAGGGTTTAATTATATGAGTCAATTATGAATGTTCTTTTGTGAGTAAAAGTGTGATTATTTCGGGAAGCTTCCTTGTTCTTGAGCGAAGGTAAGGGATTATGTTTAGGAACCCTGTGACTGTCAGGAATTTTCTTCGATTGATGGACTATTTGAAGGGATTAATCATATGGGTCAATTATGAATGGCCTTTTGTAAGTAAAAGTCCGATTATTTTGAAAAGCTTCCTTCCTTGTTGGTATATGAGGGCAAGAAATTATTTTCAGAAACCTTGTATGTGTCAGAAAGTTTTTTGATCGACGATGCTTCAACCCTCTTTCCTTAAACCCTTTTAGGGTGGTCACATATCAATAATTGATTAAAAGGGGAAATATATCCACATGAAAGTTAACCAGGAAGTGTTCGAGTATTCCATTACAAGAAAATCCAATTAGCGTTTTCTTTTTGTATGGCGTAATGAGGAATCACGATTCCAAAGACGAGTAAAACATACCTGCGATAATATGAGACTTCCCGCTGCTCAGGTGTGGTGAATGCACACGCTCCGGCGGTACGGCGTACTTTGTAATTTATAATTAACAATGTTCATCCGAATTAAATGGTTACGTATACGTAATTCGTAATTAGTAGCGGGAAATGTAGTGTGTGAATTTTAAAGGAAAATTAAAGCAGTTCCTCAAGTACTCGGAATTTTTACGAGTAGCTTTCGGACGTGGTTCGTAAAGTCGATCTACTTTATTAGCTGGGAAATGGGATCAAAGGGTCATGTGTATTATATTTGAAATAAAAAAGTAGGGAACACGCATGGTATGCGAAACCTGAATTGAGGAATTTCGTTATGCTGCATGGAATTTTCTTCAAAATAAGGCCAGCTCGAATAGTGTAAAATTACATGTAACTTCTACCAAAAATCAGACTTTCTTTATAAAGTTCCTCATTTCTCACAAGGATTGCATATGACATAAAATAATTCCATTTCTTGCTTTTCCTCCTTTTGCAAGAAGTTATAAATTATTTGACACCCTCAATTATAGACTCCACATTATATGACAAAGTCTTAAATTTGCATTTAGAAATATAGAATCGAAGGGACCAGAAATGGTTCAATTGAAACTTACGTGCTCTAAAATTAAATTGAAACTTAAGTGCTCTAAAATAAAAATTTAAACTTAAGTACTGCTATGCTCTTTGGTAAATTTAGTTAATCTAAATCCACGTGAAGCGATCATGCAGTATTATTTTAATATTATCCTGGCCCGCTTTTCGAACCAGATCTAGCAGCCGCGATGGAAACGTTCGATTGCCAGAAATAATTAAACCTCGGGGCGCGCGATTAACGAATCGCGCACGTTTTTTCGCGGCTGTTGGTGAAATCGCCGAACGGGCGCGTTCTCAAGTGTCCAGCGCGAAACAAGCGCGTTTAACGAGACAACATTATGCAAATCCTGGAAACGCGCCGTGTCCGAAAAATATAGATGAGCGAAATTATATTTGAAGGGTCGACGGGATAATTGCAAACGAAAAAAAAAAAGAATGAGCAATCGCGTTTTGAACAATCGCTGGTGAATAATATTTTGCGCAGATGGAGCGAACGAGCGCGTCCTACTGCGGTTATCAAATTAATGATTCAAACGTGGAATGCATTTGGTAGGTACAAAAATAAGTGAGACTTGAATTATTAATTTGGGGAGGGGGGGGGGGAGGTCAAAATACTGTGTACTTCTGGCACAGATATGATTGGACCTGAAGTTTAGGTGGGAATATGTTAGAGTTTAGTGAAATAATGTATATTAGTCTGAAGAGACTGGTGAGAAATTAGCGTGGCAAGCATACGTTAAACTTTATGGAATATCAAATGTTTCGATCCTTATTTTGAATTCTCTTTGGTACCATCATTTTACCTAAGTAATTTCAGAAAGAGTATAGCAAAGTTTAACGTATGAAAGAATAATTGTGCAAGAAGAACTACTTTTTCTTTCTTGATTCTATCATGACAATATAAAAGAAATGAAGACTTGAGCAGAGGTGCGATTGAACGGTCATCCGTGCGAACCAATCAGAGGATGGGTAGAGTCAATATGGTGTCGTTCAGCCCTGTCAAAGTACGCCAAATACACAGATGTTTATGACTTTGCTGCAATATTACAGCGCGCGGACAGCGGTAGATGCTTTTTCTAAAAATGTTCAAAATCGTTACTAACCAATAAGTAATTAGTTTGTGATTTCAATCACCAACCAATTACGTTTCTTTTGAGTAGCTTCGTGTGTGGACGATCTAATAGGTTCCGAAATATTGAACCACATAAGTTCTATCCCACTAGATCGCTGAAATATCACACTGTGCGTCCTCTTCTTTATTTGCTGTTCTTTTCAAGCTGTATAACGGGACATATTTATTCTGTTACTACCCACCCATTTCATCGCCTCACAGCATTTTGTACCATATAACGGGACTTTCAATCTTAAAAAAAATAGGCCCCTGAAACAAAGTTTAACCCAAATTAATCCTTGCCTCCACGATCATAACACTCGTTCGATAAATTGAATCAATTGCTCGCAACGCTACTAATTTTATTCGTCTCATTTCCATCAAATCACATTTCGCCGCTACTAATGGACACCGTGCATACCACCCATGCACCACGATTATTTCAAACGCCTCGATCGCACATCATCGCACGTCAAAACGTGTCATCGGTCAGAGTCCTTTCTCCCTGAAAACAAAGACGGACTCGCCCCATTTTCATAACGAACACGTGTCTCGAAACGCGTGGGCCGTCAATTTGTGCTCGCTCTGTACAACATCACCCTCCCCCCTTTGTTTTTCCAATCGGCCTTTACGAGACCGCGAAAATTACAAATAAACCGACGCGCATAAAAGCCAGCGACGATGCAATGGGCATTAATTAATTTCACGCTCGCACGCGCGACGCCACGGAATCGAGCATTATCGCGACGGTAATTCGGTTAGCAGTGATTTTATGGCGGCAACGTTGGCCCAGGTTTACAATAATGAGCCACGACCGACTCGTCCCCTTGGTAATAATAAATCGAAATATTGTTTCCCTCGGAAGCGACGCGACGCGACGCGACGCGACGCGAACGGAGAACGATATAGGCCAGTGGTCGCGCGGTGTTCATACGATTTACAAACTATCGTCGGGTCAATTGGAACACTGCTTATTAGTTCATCTTCATTGTCAACTCGAATACCGCAACACGTGCACCGACGATCATCGAATTGTCGCCATGTTCTTCGTCGCTAATTACACAACTCGGCTCTTGTTTCGATAAAAGCGGCGTGTTTCGCTTAGTTACCGTGTTCAACGAGATAATTGGCTGTAATTGGGGAAATTATTATTGGAGCAAATGAACTATACTTATTTTGCTTTCAGTGTACGATTGTGATTGGAGAAATGGTTCGTTGATCTGGAAAACTGGTTTCCATAACATGGTTCTGGCCCTCTTTGGAGGTAGATGTTAGAATAATACGTAGATAATTGTGAGAACGAGAGGAAAATGTGCGAATTATTACAAAGAAATGTATAAAGATATATGAGCCGTTCATTGCACAAATCAATTAACTCCATGAAACAAAAAGTTAAGAAATGCGCTGAAATAACGTACATTGTTTTTTTAAAATTCCCTTTATAATATAATAATTCAAATAAATATTGTATAATGCATAAATACAGATGTAGCTTTCATCTAGCGGTACATAAAATTAATAAGAAATAATAGGCAAAGAATAATCGTCAGTAATGTTACAATTTTTACGGCTCATATAACGGCTCATATAATAAAAATTACATTACGAATAAGAATAATTCTTTGTAATACATCGCAGATAATAATTAAATTAGTACTGTATTTCCTGCATCAATTCATTTCGTTCATTTTATTAACTTGGAAATTCCAGTTGGAAGACGAAAATGAGAATAAGGTTATCAAACACGAATAATATTAATCAAGATCTGATATACTTCCTGAGTACACATTTTAATAATTAATTTACTAAACTCTTTCATCGAGTACTTCTCGTATCCGATTTTCCCACGAGCATTCGAAGCGAAAATAGTGAAAGAACGCGTCGATAATTGGGACATTTTCCTTTGGTGGCCGAAAAATGGACGTCAAAGCTCCAGCACTTTTTCCAAATTTAACGAAAGCCCTACCCCTCCACCCGCAGAGTTATCGAATTCGTATTTAAATTCCAACGTATGCAGATTTAACAGCACGGCCACTATTTTTCATTCCGCTTCCTTTGAAACGGAATAACGTTATCCCCGTCAATTTTTCCCATCCCGTGCGAGCTTTCTTTGAGGGGAAATTCACGAGAGAAAGGGTGTCGCGGAATTTCACGTTTCCGTTTCGCTCGCACGGTACCGAAATAATCGACGGAGCAACGTTGAAAATTATTTCTAAACACGTCCGTCAACAGGGCTTCGAATCGGTGCAACAACCTCGATAACGCGTCGCAAATAACCGTACCACGAGACTACGACCGACATATGTCCACGTACTTCCGTTTTCCAGACGATTAATTTTTTATGATCGAACCTGATACGTCTGCAGCAGTGGTTCTTAACCTTTTCCATATTGTCGTATGAAAGATTCTTAATCGTTTCTTCGATTCATGGAATTTAGCGAGGGAAACATCTAGTATGGGTCTTAATCTTGAATAATTATAGCGGCAGGGAGTCTACAGGTTGTTCCCGGATTAAATGGCCAAACTTAAAAGATGAATTTAGGACGCGAAAACAAACAAAAATTTTCTCTAGAAATTTGCTCGCAAACGTTTCGTTCAAGAGCTATTTACTTCTGAAGTTATTCTATTAGGAATTAGGAATAAGTAATTTCGAAATAATAAATTTATCTTTATTGCTTTTCAATAATTTGTTAAATGTTTTTTAATTATTAAATATTTTGCTCACATTGATGACATCCAGCTCGGAGACAAGCATTACATCTATCGGTGACAGAATGAGTGGCTGGTCGACATTGAACGACTGTAATTTCGTCACATGCGTGCACTATCTTTCGTTTTAATGATTAAAGATCATTAGCAGGCACATCATACACTTTTTGCTTGAGTTCAGCCGATACAAAGAAGTCTAATGGCGTTGAGTCTGGTATATCATTGATGTGCTTTTCTTTACAAAACGTATCAATGATCTTCACAACAAGGAAAGGGACATTTTGACAATATACATTCTTATAATTCTGTATCTTCAGAAGTCAATAGCTCTTGAACGAAACGTTTGCGAGTATATTTCTAGAGGAAATTTTTGTTTGTTTTGGGGAGTCCTAAATTCACCTTTTAATTTCGGCCATTTAATCCAGGGTATCCCTCTGTATAATGATAGTAAAGTATGAATTGGACCATCAGTTTAAAAGTAAATTCTATTTTTAGTATGTTCACTTTATACCAGGTGTTGTGGAGGGCAAATATCGAATGGAAAATGAGAGGTTGTTGGGAAAAATGTAAATAAAATACAATTAGGTCACATCAATAGACAATTGACACTTGGAAGGATGATAGGAAATTCTGGATATTATTTTCCGCCTACCAAAAATATATTTTACTGAATTCTTCAGGAAGCACGCAGGGAAGAACGAAAATGATATTTGTCGATGCGTGTGTTGAAGCAAATCAAATACTTCAAAGTCACTCCGAACATTTTTATTAAGCCTTTCTTTAATAAACCGAACACAATTTTAGAAATGTACAATAAATACCTCATATGTACTGTACATATGAGAATTGTCACGTGTAAAAGAGATTTAAACTGTTCAAAAGATGTAAAAGAATTAGCGTGGTCGGAAAGGGATGATTACCGATCGTGAAAGATGGGGATGAATCAAACGATCGCAACTGACGCGTTTCAGCGACTTGGCGACTCCTAAATCCCTGTGAGGCATGGCTCTCGCGCATCGACAGGACGTTGAGGCATCGTCGGCGTCGAGGACGTTGCCCGACCGTATTTTTCATCGATGGCTCGATAATCGACCGCCTTTGTCTTTCCTAACGTGTACAAGCGCCGTCAGGGATGGGTTAGGGGCGATCGCATGCATACCGCGAAACCGCAATCTCGGTCACGACAGAAGGTTGCGGTTTGGCTCGATTTGATTTCAAGGCCACTGCGGTGCCATCACGTCCCTGGAAATCATCGCCGTCCCTCGAAAATTATTCAATTGACGTTGCGTCACTCCTGACAATTTTTTTCCGAGTCTTCTAATTTAATCACGATGGGAATTGGGCGATGAAATCAATGGATCTTAAAAATCGTGAAAGGATTGGAAGATTGAACTCTGGTAGGTGAAGGACCTGTTGTAAAAGGTAGAGGAGTCTTTCTAATATTCTCTACGATGGCAGAAATTACATTAGATTGGAAACATTTATGCTTAAATTGCATTTTAATATTGTTTGATGAGGAAGCAATATCGAAAGGGTTGAAGGATGCTTGGGAAATTAAGGAAATATTGAAAATGAAACATGATCTAAATTGCAATGGTGACTATGTGAACCAATACATAGACTACCAATACAGAGATCATTCCATCGACCAATTAAATTTTTATGTGTTCAATACAAAGGAATTCTAAATAAAAACAACATTTACACAATATTAAGAAAAGTTTCTCCTTCCATTGAATCTTACAACAAGCAATTTTACAAAGTCGAAAGCTTGACTGTATAACTTTCGGAATACCTCGTTTCCCTGTAAAAATAGTTCCCTTCGACGCGAAATATTCATTCGCAATTTCACGAAACGCGGAAAGAAACAGTCCGGCTCACGTAAAACTGTTCCATTACAGCGAAACACGCTCCGATTTCGCTTCAAGTATATCCGCAGGGGTTTCGCGAGACCGTCCCCTTCCCCCCGCGATAAAATATTATTATGCACGTCCGAGGAAAATATTCCAGGATGTTCCCCATATTTTCGCCGCGCCGCTCGACAAAAATAAATATTTTATCGGCGCCGCGCTCCGCCGTGCACAAACAACGAATATTATTTTCCTACTGGGACGCCGCGTCCCGTCAAACATTTCCGACCTGCAAATCGATAAACAACAGTTTTTAGAGGCAACGCGACGCGTCATCGCTAAATCGAGGGCCGGAGATTCCGTGCGAACCTGCTGCGCGCGAAACGAAGGATAAAAGCAACGGAGTTGGGATGGAATAATTAGAAAGCGGATACAGGACGAGAGAAGGGCTGAAAATGATATTTTGAAAATATCAGTGCTGCTAGTAAGAGGAAATGGCGTTGAAAATAATTTTATTTCATAGAGGAATAAACTGTGATATCGGTAGAATTGATTCCAGTGAGGAATAATTAGCACCTGCTGTTATTAGGTAAATATGTAAACTATACTTAATACTTAAATATATGAGTGTTGATAAAAATATGAACTCCATCACAAACAGTGTGGTGAGCAGATATTAGTATCACTGATCAACGTCCAAATAAAATAACAAAAATACTAAGTAAACAAAGTAAAAATAATGTAACAATTTTTATTCAAGAAACAACACGTTATGACTTTCACTGGCATTGTCAATATAAATAGAATATGCAAAGAAAATTTGCACGGAGAATCTAATTAATTAAAAAATATAACGTAACAAACAGAATTCACTGGTGCAGGCAGTTTAAAAATTACCGAAGTACATTGTTTCCAAGGCATCTGAACATGGCCATCGAAGTATTCCTCGAAAGACAACGGAACGAGATAGGTTCGGTCAGAATCCCGAATCCGCGTTCCATTATGACGAGCAACGGTCCCGTGTCTGATGGCAATCACAGAAATGCATTCAGCGAACCGTGCGGAGTGGTGCATTTCCGTGAACCAGACGTCCGCGTTCTGCCACGTGAATATCCCTTTGTGCGTGCATGCGTACGTGGCCGATTGCATGGCAGCGTCGAGTGTGTGCGTGGATCTGTGTGCACGGCCGCAGCCCACATCATCAACGGTCGGGCAAAGGACTGAGAGCGCGAATTAAACGGGAACCGAAAGAAAATGGCCCAGACCACCCGGCGAGGCAAATTGATTCCATTTGGAAACTATACGGGCCTAATTCACGACATTCTGAGACACCGTGTGTGCGTGTTTGGTCATCACCGTTGATGGCTGAGAGAGTGAAAGATGAAACCTGAAGAGTTGTCCATGAAAAACATCGTAGATTTCAAAATGGTTGGATAATTTCTCAGGAAATTACCTCGCAATCAATTTTTTTTGTGATTTGTGAAGAAGTGATCGATTGTTGTAGAGGACTTTTTATTTGGTACTGATTTTTTGTATTCTGAGATACTACGCGTGTGTGATCGTCAGCGTTGATGGCTAAGAGACTAAAGAATAAAAGCTGAAGAGTTGACTCTGAAGTACGTCGTAGATTTCAAAAGTGTTGGATAATTTTTAAGGAAATCACCTTGCAATCAATTTTGCTTTGTGATTTGTGAAGAAGTGATCGATTGTTGTAGAGGACTTTTTATTTGGTACTGATTTTTTGTATTCTGAAATACTACGTGTGTATGATCGTCAGCGTTGATGGCAGAGAGACTGAAGTACTCTGAGCAAATTTTTTTTTTTTCAAGTAGTATCTAAGCATTCTTTGACTAGAATACTTTAATTTTGGGAAATTTATTGTAGTTGAAGCACCAGAGTAAGTTAAACACGAATTGTTGATAATTGATTGTGAATGTAACGGTGAGTGTATTTAACCTTTGAACTATGAGAATTTCATGGCCCAACGCTAATCCCTCGGGCATCAAGCTCCGCGACGATAATAGCAGAGGAGATATTTCCATGAAGCTACTTTAACCACTTTTTCTCGACGCGATGACACTTGTAATTTCCATTTGATAAAGGTAATTCCGTTCTTTATTATCGTGACGTTTCGCCCGTGAAGTTGTATGCGACTCCTGTCGTGTAATAAAATTTGCCCTGTCCCGAATCACTCTGTTGTTCCATATTTTTGTAACGAGGTATTAAATTGCAGTTGCCGTGTTTGCTGTACAAAACCGATTGAGAGAAATGGCTTCTACCGTGACCAATGAATGAAATCCGTGTTAACTTTACGGTAGATTCGTGCAAGATAATCTAACACCATTGGCGCACGAGCAGCCTCGAGTGAAATCAGGTCGAATAACTGGAATCGGATGTTATTATAACGTTGTACAGACCGAAATGAACGTATTTACTTCAGCTCTCTAGTTGGAATTAAACGAGAAATTAGGTTAAAGTTCGAACATCGGAATCGCTCGAAAGTTTTTAATATAGAGGCTTGATTAAGACCGTCATATTTGTCTTCCCTCGTTATGCTCGTGTGGTCCACTAGCAACTTCGAATACAGAATTGGACACCGAGTAAAGTTACCGGAACAGTTTGGTTATTTTTAGAGATAAGAAAGGAAGAGGCGGAAGTTATTTGATTTAACATTGGAATACAGTAGCTCGAAGTTCATGGTCATTTAGGGTTGTCAAAAATCAATTACAAAAGGAAAATGTTCGCTTCGAAAACAAGGTGCGATCATTTGGAAATTGGCTTCTTCAAGTTTGCATTTAAGTGTTGAAAATGGTAACCTTGACCATCGATAGTGATCGTTCCATCTAAAATCAAATTAATCATCATAAAATATCCTTGGTGTCCCCACCTGGAGTCAAAAAATGAATTCATTTGCATTCTTTTAAATAAAGGAATTGACCTGTTTTTCATGGTTCACCGTCTATGCAGAGATTAATTTTTATAACATGTTCACGCTCCACCGACACGGTTTTCGTTAATTAAAACGAATTGGACAAGTACTGCATCGATCGAGGAAAATTATTTATGCATCCACGCCCTATGAACATAATATTAAAGCATCCGCGCGATACAACGCGCAGCGGTTGGGGATGTGAAAGGTCATTTGACGTCAATACCTGACGAAGAACGCGATGGAAAATCAGGTCAGTTTCCATGAAACCAAGGCCATTACTGACCGGTCAATAACAAAGTTGCATTCGCCTCTAATGCGTGTATCTTTCCATCAGTGGTCTCGTGCTTTAATTAGAGATCGATTTCATTGACCAACATTTAACCTTGCGGCAAAACATATACATAATCCATTAACGCAACGCAAGGGAAAATATACAACCGTGAAGATGAGTGGAAGTAGAATTTAAATATATTTATAAATAACACAATCGTTTCAAACAATTCTGATTGAATGTCATTAGACACAGATATCACAAGTGAAAATTAAATTTAAATGTGGTGATGCATAACACAAGCACTTGAAACAGTTTCAAACTTGGGACTGGATAGGTTTGTTCCTATCGAAAGACTACCAGAAAATGTAAGTAACAAAGTGCTACCATGTCTTAGATACAGATACCTCCAATCATGAGGACAAGTGGAAATAGTATTGAAATATGGAACCACTTCAAACAATCTCAAATCTGCTGATTACCAGAATGCATACTTTACAAAGTCCACGAATTAGATTTAGATACCTCAACCATAAAAAGAATCGACAATTAAATGTAGCGATGACCAACGCAATCACTTCAAACAAATTCAAACTTGCTACCGAATAAAGAACCTTGCTACCTTCCCAGATGGAAGATTATCAGAAATTGTAGTCTTGCAAATAGCTGAAACAGAAATTAACCTGGAACGCAGTTCCTCCGCTCCTATTTAACAACGTTCCAGGGTTTGCTCAAACGTTTTCGAATCAAAAGCTGGAAGCATTCCGCGGCATAAGAGTGAAAAAATTGCTGGTAACTCAACGATAGACGTACGAAAACAAATGATCCCGGGCGCGGCTGATGAACGAAGGGGAACTAAATTGGAAGTTCGTTTTGTTTCTCTGTAAAAGTAAAGCCTTGGGAAGTTGGATCGATTGAAGTCGGCTGCGTTTGCAGTCGTTTTCATAAAAGTTTGAAATTAAACGCGGAGAGCTTTTGAGCTGGTCAAAACGAACTCGGCGAAAAAAATTAATGAAAAAATTAGTTTGGTTTTCAAACGCGGTGCCTTGCCAATCCCGACCGGGGGTGGTTTTATTAAACGAAACGCGAAACGAAATTTGGAGAAAAGGTTAGAGAGAGAGCAGGGGTGGGCGGTCGCAGGAATGGAGAGCGAACAGAGCTGCGGTCGATAGGTAATTGACATAATCGAAACGTAGTAGTGATCGTTTGATGTCAATAGCTGACGAAGAGTATCGGACGAATAGGGTCAAATTCGATGAAACCAAGGGCAATTACGCCGCGGCCTAAAATGGAGGCTGAATTTGTTGCACTGCAGCGTCCTTAATCCAATTAATAAATCGAAGCCTGTGGTCCAGCAAGCGACCTACAGAAGAAGTGATTTATGGAATCGATCTCCTCTAGCTTGATTTGCGTCTGATGGTGCGAAATGAAACGACAATTCCATCGAGCAAATTCGCAATATATTCAAAAATAAGCATTAGGAAGACAAATCATTTCGAGTTTACTTTAATTTGGACCTCAGGGGCATGCTAGTGCACAGCTACAGTACGGGCTTAGCCATCCCGAGGTACCAGAACTCAAAGGGGTGCCCCAATAAACATGCGATGCATTGGAATTGAATGTAAATGTAATATATGACTGTAGAAGACCAAGATTAAGGAGTTATAAAAAAAAAGTCAATTTTAAAGACTTCAATTCCGTCAATGATGAAGCCATCATTTTGTACTGAAATTATAAAACAACAATTTTTGTTTATACTTCAATATGTGTTAAATAAACCCTGTAAAAAAAATCCTATTCCTTTTGCAATACTCTCAAAATTAATTATTAAAGTTGGGCTCTTCTTTCAGCCTCTAAAGTGGTGTTACTCCTTAAAAGAGAAGAGATTAATCGGCTTTTTGTCCTCAACTCTGACCGACCGGTTGCTATGATAACTAGCAAGTATTTGTTACTTTGAATTGAGATACTATGTAGTTTCATTGCTCTGTAAGCTCTGTAAGTAAGTGAGAAGGGCATAGGATGATGAACCGGTATCGGTCGGTAAAGTGTTAATACTATAAGGGTTGCCACAATACCGAGTTTTGGGCAGCCACGTTCCGCATCAGCTACCGTTAAAACAAAATGCTGAACAACTTTTTCCTTCCGAAGGAAGGAAAATAGCATGTATATGCGAATATGTTTAAGGTGGTCGAGGTGCCCTATTACGATTCTATTACAGATAGAAGATATTTTAATATGCTGTGAAGTACACTGGTGTTCAGTACGCAACGACAGAGACAGGTCTGGAACTCAGGGGGGTCCCTCGGTTGTCAGAGGCATTTTTCTCAGCTGCCAATGATAGTTAACGTAAACCACAGAGCGGAATCGGGTCAGATTGGAAGGAAAGAGGAACGGCCATTACGATGTGGCCGAGAATGGGGTTGAATCTGTTTGCACTGAGGGTAGCGGACCACCGGTGGGAATTGGTGGATCAAGTCGAATCTAGCGGGCCTTCAGGATTAAAATCGTGGAAACCACTGGACGTGCGGGGAAGAACCTCCTGTTACGGGCTGCATCGGCGATTCTTGTTATCCGAGGGGATCTGTCTTCGGAATTAACGTGACCGTTTCTCCGTGTAAACTTGCCGAGCTGGATGCACCATCGTTCTGTTTCTTGTTTGTCGAGTAATGTAGATACTCTTCGTTACACACCACGGTTATCGTAACCGTGCCTGAGACACTGGCGAATTATGACGCGTGGGGACGGGACCACCTTTGTTTTCTACGAGATGGAATGTTTCTTTCGATACGGAGACGAGGGAGACATCATTGTGGAACTAACGGTATTTTTAAGTAGCTCGAGAGATAAATTAAATTTTTGTCCCTTTTGTCTGAGTAATTGTATGCAGGGTGTGCTTTAATTAAGCTGCTCTGGGCGGGTTTATTAAAGACAGAGATGGTGAAACAAGGTAACATGGATATATAAGATTGACTACTAGAGGATGCTGTTTTTATTTTCCTAGTAATCGAGTTCCTCTCTTTCGACGAAATAGGAAATTTTTGGCGCAGGAGAACAAACAGACCATGGTTGATCGTGAAACATTATAATAGGGAGAGGAAACAATGGCGTTGGTACATGAACTATAATGAAGACGAAATGATGTTACGGTAGAGATACGAAGTTTGGTTTCAACAGGCACTGTTTAATGAAGCAATATATGAGTGAAGATTTAACGGCATTGAAACGATATGTTGATAAAATATTTTATTCATGGAGGTGTCTGGATAATAGAATAATCATTTATGTGTTTCAAACGATCGTTTTTATTAATGTTCTGATTCATCAGTTTTGAGCCACATTTAGAAAACCTATAAATATAGAAAATTTACAAAATTAGTTTTACAAAGGTGCTACATTTCAATCAAGAATTATAGTGAAACTAAAACAATTACGCGCTGTATTAATTTACATGTACAATTCGATACAATAATTAATCGATTACCCGTCAAGCTTGTGTCACGAATTATTGATGAATTGATTCCGTAGATCGATATGTGAAAAAATTACAGAACATCAAAATCGATATTATTAGAATATTAAAACTAAAATGTTAAATCAACGAACGATGAAGCGGTATCAGCTCGATGAAGTCCTATCCAATCGAGGCGCCTGTTCCTTTGTTGACCGTATTATCAGTCTTTTCTCGAGGTTCATTCCTTTTCCGGTCGAGTAGCTTTACTAGCACAGGGGGAGTTTGCACGTTCCGATCTTCAATCCTCGGCAATAAGTGTCGTTTTCGGATATTGCCGCGACACAAGGAACTTCTCGATACGTAACAACCGAAACGTGAAAGGTCGAGCAATCGGGATCGGGACGGACGATAACGAAATTACGCTCTACGAAATTGCATAAACTTTCCCGTTTTCTTTCCAGTGTCTCGTTCGCTCGCGAAATAATTTTTGCCTGGCTCGCTCCTGGCGATAATATCCGCCGCCGTTTTCGTCCAACAATGGGTCGATTCGTCCAATAACGGAGGCCAGGGAACGCGTTGCATGCCCTCCCAGGGAAACTTTATTAACAACATTTTACTTCTCTAACGACTGCTCGGCTGTTTTATTCGGAGCGGGTCGAGGAGGCACTGGAGGATTTTCAATCTTTACCAGAGTTTGCTGTAAGGTTCCAGTGTGGAAGTTTGTACACAAGACCGTGTCCTCTTTCGGTTGGCTTTTTTTTATTAAGCGTATTATCAATGCTAAAATTTTTGTATTAAAATGATGACGAAAGAAAGAACGTTTTGTCAGTCTTAACAGTATTTCTTCGAAACTGTTTGAAAACTATCGATGAATTTATTTAAACCTAATTGGTGCATGTATATTCATTTTTGATAATTGATGGATCGTTATATAAATAACACATACAATAAAACATAAAAATGCATATAAAATTAAGTACAGACTTTTTAGACCCGCGGCTCCCTTGGTATACAAATTATTTTCGGCGGCTCCTTTAATACCAATCTATGGAGAAGAAATATTGTTTTATGAAAATTTTACTGATTTCGAAAAGATTGATCTCTAAATTGAATAAAAATATGAAGATAATACCAGAATAAAAGTTTATCCATCATTAACTTCATTTTTTTATTATAATATGGACTTACCCCTTTTTCATAATAAACGGCTCATATGAAGATTTAATATTTACAATACATCGCAGCTCCCCTGTGAAGACGCGGCTCACAATTTGAGAATCACTGGTCTATACTTTTGAAAAACTGGACCAAAGAAAAAAATCCATGCACGCAATCATAATTATCATACTCGCTTAATTTATTTTTTACATCCATCCTAGTGTGTTTCAAACAAATAAGTTTCTACCACACCTGAAGATGACCAGTGGTCGAATATTGTGAAACCCCCCCCCCCCCCCAAAAAAAAGGTGACACCCCTCCAACTATGGAAAGAATCGAGCAGGAAAAACGGCGAAAACGATCGACACGTGGCACCTCGAGTAATCGAAGGTGACTTGCGTATTCACCGAAGAAAAACATCCCAAGAGCCGACGTGTTTGCAGTCGCAACTCCTTCGCACAGGAAGGGTGGGTCGTGAAAACTGCATAGCGACTCGCTGGAAAATTCCAGTGAACGAAAATTCCTGGGGACGAACACGTTTTCATCCGTTCGGGCCGACGCGCAGCCCTCAGGGTCCATTTGACTGCATTGACGATTCGGCGGGTGTAGTTTGTCGGGGTGAGCCAGAAACTTTCGACGAGTAATCCGTTACGAAAGTTATCGGGTGTAACGTGCACGGAATTTCCGTAAATACGGATAATCGAGAAACGTGCCGGCTTCGTCTGTTTCCCTTTCTTCCTCGGGATTCATTCCCCTCTAGCGCCCTGACGGATTCCACTTTGCGGAGTATCGATCGACGCCAGGGATCGCGCGACGAAATCTGGGTCATCGAAGAGGATTTCCGGGCCAAACTCGATTCCACGTTTCCTTTATGCTACTTTAATGTCGACTTAAAGTAGCGAAAATTGCGGAAGTTGTTCTGTGCTTGATACGTAACGCAACCGTTTCAAACCGCTCCAAACCTGCGACTGAATAGGAGACTGATAGGACCTTAGACGCAGATAGGATGAAATTGATATGGATACTCGTGAAAGTGAGTGAAAGTTGGATTTGAATGCAAGGGTGAGTAATACAGTCACTTCAAATGGTTTCAAACTTACTATGGGATAGGATCCTTAGACGCAGAAGGAATGAAAAGTGTGAAATAAAATAATTTTTGGGAAAAAAATATAACCGACTTCAAAAAGCATTAAAACTGCGTCGTCTCCGAGAAAGTTGTATTGTATTTAATAGTTTAAATCAAATGGGAACAGACGTTAAAACAAAACAAAAAAATATACGTGTCGAATTGAGTTACCTCCTCCTTTTTCGAAGTTGATTGAAAATGATATATAGTCGTAAAAATGAACGAATGCTGGGTTTGAATGCAAGGATAAGTAATACAACCACTTCAAATGACTTCAAACCTGTGACAAAACAAGTCTGTTGATATCACAAGACTACTACTAGAACGACGTACAAAATAACCACGACTTATGAGTAAAACTATGAAGAATGGCTCGAATCAATTGTACAAAATAAAGTCCTTCGCTTAACTCTCTAACAAAAAAGATATCTTTATGAAGTTGAATTCTAAATAAAAATTCAGTGCACTCGTGAAAATTTGTTTCGCATAAAACTGAATTAATTCTCCAGCAAATTTCCTAAGAACTTTCTTCGCCAATTAGGAGTCAGTCCAACACTTATTTTCTAAGATTTCCCAGCAGACCTGATTTTTCAGTCTTTCCCAATGCGAATTTCACAAGCCATGCTTCCAGTTGTGTACTATTCACGTATTCAAAGTTGACTTACGTTGTACGATGTGTCCTGTTTCGGAGTGGTCAAGGCAGTTACATTGGTAGACGCAGCCCTGTGTCCTCGAGAAAAAGGAACGGGCGGTGTTATCGCAGGAATAAGGCGACCGCGACCGTGTGTTTTCCTTTATACCCGTCGCCGGGGAGACGTCACTTGGTCGCCGGATGGAGAAAATGGCCTTCTGTCGAGCCAGCTTCCATCATCTCGAGAGATACGGTCCGATTCTCAGGAGGAGACGCGCCCTCGGACGTCTCCCCTTTATTTTCGCCGCGCCTCAACGAGCCGGCTATTCATGAGCGACCGCACGACTTTGACATCGTCGAAGGTGAAACATATTCTTTTCTCTCCTTGGCCATGCACGCCTGGACATGCCTCGCGTGATCTCCGACGTTTCCGTGCTTTGACGACGCTTCTGGGGTAATTTACGTTGCGATTGTGCGTCCTCTTGAAACGGTGTACTTTGGAACGAACCCTTGAAAGCCACGGAGAAACCTGTTTCGGCACGTGTTGATTATTCTTTTTAATTATGCTTTTAGCGTTCGCGAGTTATGCAGGGGTTGGAGGGGGTTGGACCACTTTCACCGCGCCAAGTTTTTAATTCCCTGTTTTAATAGGATTTCTTGTTTTCTTTTTCGCCGCAACCTCCGCTGTGACTTTTCGAGGACGCGGCGAACACGTTTTGCTTTCTTTTCTTTTGACTTTGGACGAATCTCCAAGTTTATGCTGTACATTGAATTTTTACCGATGTCGAGCATTTTCTACATAGTTTCTTTTCTGAATTTGTAGGAATGTAAAATGTCAACATCCTCACAAGTAGAGATTGAGACCTGTGCAAAGTACAAAGAAATATTCTATTCGTTTCCATAAAAGCATCGTATGACTCAGAATAAAATTTTATTTCGAAGTACAGATATAAAAATAAATATTTCATTAATTCCAAAGATATCATATGAACCGTTCATTGCACGAATCGATTAACTTTATAAAATGAAATTTGAGAAATGCGATGAAATAATGCACATTGTTTTTAAAAGTTCCCTTTATAATATAAATTCAAATAAGTGTTGTAGAATGGATAAATACAAATATAGCTTTTATTTAATTCTATATGAAATTAATAAGTAGGAAAGTAGCCAAAAAATAATCGTTAGTAATGTTACAATTTTTATGTGACATGTGGAGTTAATCGATTTGTGCTGTGAACGGCACATATGATTATTCCAGTGTGTGTATTATTTACGTTTCACATCCTAAATTTATAATAGTCCATTCTTTATTCATATTAAACTTCGATTGTACCATCGCCGTTTTCCTTCGTCGAGAATTAATGTAGTTTGCGAAGCAGCGAAATAGATAATGTTGGTCCATCTAACGACAAAGACCGCTGGTCAAGAACCTTTTCGACAACGACAACCATGTCACGGGGAAGGTATAATCCACTGTTTCCTGGCAGCAGCACCGCAATAGCCGCTGGGGATCTCAGGAAACGATGGATGTAGAAACGTTCCCTCGTAATGAGTAGTTGAGATTCCTTGTTAAAGGAGCGTCTGAACTCTGCACTGTGGCTTTCGCGGTTCCTAACCGGTTTCGGCGTTTCGCATAGTTTCTTCCCCTTTCTGCTTTCCCTGCGAGTAGCCCCGTCATCCGCCCCCGAAGCCTTCGAAACGAGCCTCACCGGAATATCCGTTCTCGTCCACGGGAATCCGACCATAATGTTTTATTTAACGACTCCATTCGTCGCGTTAGAACCGGAAAATGCCTGCTCAAGCTACAGAAAATTATTCATCAAGTATTCAGTTATTATTGTCGGAATTTTGTCTTTTCTGTAGAACACTCTATGAGGTTGAGAATATTTAAAACTGCAATTAATTTCAACGTGTTTTAAAAAGAAAATGTATTCAAAGATTGTTGAACAAGAAATTAATTGATTACTCAAGAAGTAAAATATATTCAACTATTAATTAGAAGAAGCTTCTTTGCAATAACAAGTCTTTAAATTGGAGTTAGCGCGACCTCGTAAAATTTCATCTGGCACGGTCATGTCCGCATTTAATAATCATTATGGCGACCATGTTAATAGTATGTTAACACGGGGGTAAAAGCTTGAGTCCCATTGTCGTAATTGTGACGTAATCCCGGGAGATTAAGAATTTAAAGCTCTCGACTGCGATGAAATAGCAGGGGTGTGTCTGCGTAAACGTAGGCAAAACGAATGAACAGGAAGGTGGGGTTTGTCACCCTCTTTCAGTCTGCGAGAACTACTTCCACTGACGCGTGCTAAATAACAACGCCATCTCGGAGCGAAAATTCTTTGAAATAACAGATGAGAGATAGCGCCGAGGATCTAGCAAGTTTGTATCTAGCAAACGTGTACTGGGTTCAATTCGCGAATATTTTTTTATTCCCTTGCTTGTGCGTGAAAATATTTTCTTCGCGCAAGTCGAGACTTTCTTACTCCAAGGGCATTCTTTTCATCCCTTCGAGGCTCGGAGGGAAACAAGCCCTTGGTAAACTAGAGATACGTTCGATCCACTTCTAAATGGATAATTTTTAATTATGAAAATCACAATTTTGATTTGGGTTTTGGTGTTATCGATTTTATAGAAAATTCTATTACTCAACACATCGACCAGTGCTCTGGTCTCTTCAGAGGTTCAAACTGGAGTAATACATACATTTAAAAATAATTTACACGCTCAAATAATCATATGACATCTTGAGTATTAACAAATATTCTGAAATACGCGACGAAAATAAATATTTGATCAGTCCCGGAAATATAACGTGGTTATTTGAGAATTAATGAAATTATCAAGCAGAAAATAATAATTGTTTCACTAGTCCTCAAGGCATCCTATGATTACTTAATTATTTTGTTTAAGCACGCAAAGGAATCAACAATAACAAAGTCCAAGCTAAAATCATTTTTCGAAAGATTCAGGGACCAAGAAAAAAATACATTTCACTTTACATTTCCAGTTAAAGTAATCTGACGATATTCCTAGGTCCAATTCTATTCGCGAGTCCATCGACGGTATCGCGCTTATCAACCGCAGCTCGCGCAACGAGTGGTATCGACAACTTTTTCGTCGATGCGTGGAGTTTTTGTATCGACTGGCCTCGTTCGGTAACAGGTGTCCCGTAAGTAGCGTTTTGCATTCCGGACGCGAGAAATGATGGATCGTTGGGTAATTCGGCGCCGCTGTCCGCGGTAAAGGTATGGGTTGGTAGCCTGGAGAAGAGTAGGAAATGGGAAAGAGGACGCGGAAGGGGGACAGATGTAGAGAGAAGTAAAACGAGAGCGATTCCCGCTGAAAAACGGACCGGTGAAAAAATTGCAAAAGCCAGTCGACCAGGTACAGTCGGGGTTATATATTCTACGGCAAACCTGAGGGGAAAAAGAGCTTCCCATTGACGGAGTCAATTTCATCGTGCAATGACCGCTGGGACAACGGAACAGAACTTTTGTTTGACTACTTTTGGTATCGAGGGGTTAATTGCGAGACATTTTTTTTGTTTTCTTATAAATTAAGAGAGAGGGAATAGTACAAGAAGATGACCACTTTGTGAATAAGCAAACTTTTACATAAATTTTCGTACCTTTCTATAAATTGTAGCTTAAGATAGAATGAACAAATATTTTTTAAATTGATATGTATATAGATTATTCGAACACTACAGGCCCTTTTATCTATTTCATCACTGAGAGCACCCAGTATCTAATAAACAAACTAAAGAAACAAAGAGAACTGTATATATACTGTGATATATACCTATGCACATTATGACATTTTTTCGCTTTCGTCAATTTCGATTCTGAGCCAAATATGCGACGATGTACACAGCAGCTCGATCCAGCGTGAGCGGTTAAGCTACAATTGAGCGTCAAACTTGACGTTAATTTGGAGTTTGCCTTGAAATTGCCACCGCGCGGATAAAAAATCGTACCGTTGTGTAATCGCGACAGAAACACACGGCCTGCTGATCCAACTAAATTACAACCGGCGCACCGTGTTAATTAATTACCATTGGCACCGTTGCTAATCAGCTTCGTTAGAACACGGAAAGTGACACGGAACCTCGATGGCCCCGTTGTTGAAAATCGATCGGCTCTGTCAACAACGAAACTCACGCGAGTTTCACGGTATGCCGCGAGTCGTTCGACGCTCGGCTTCCCTCGGCTGCGTGTTTTTTGTGGAAGCTCATAATTACCGTTCACAGAGTTCGCCACTGTTTTTTGGGAGCGGTTTTTATAGGGAGGGTGGCGAAAATTGAGTGAATGCGAGGTAGAAATGATAATTTAGAGCTTTTTCCCAATCTCTTTTGTGCGTGTAAATGTGAAGAATAAATTTCTGAATGTAGGGTCTTTAGAGGACATTATTCTCACGCAAGTAGATAGGCGATGGGAGGAGATTGTATGTCATAGTTATAAAGCGAAACAAGTTTGCGGTGGCGGTTCCTACGAAGGGAGAGCGAGAGAGGAGAGAAAAGGAAGGGAGCATTTCGTTGAATCTAAATAAATAAATTATTATTTAACTCCATCCCCCATCGTCCATGTCTATATGCTTAAATCCTCAATCGTATTACTCTAAAATATTTCCTATCTCTCAACTTACGTATTTTCGTCGCACAACCAATCCAACTCAAGTT
This sequence comes from Hylaeus volcanicus, assembly GCF_026283585.1. Classification (NCBI taxonomy): domain Eukaryota; kingdom Metazoa; phylum Arthropoda; class Insecta; order Hymenoptera; family Colletidae; genus Hylaeus; species Hylaeus volcanicus. Next base: position 21,861,713 of record NC_071976.1, read on the forward strand.
TCGTTTTAAAAATCCCAAGCCATCGGTTTCGCGAGAGCTGCACGTATAACTTATTTAGATGTTAGCAGCGGAACGTTTATTGGCGCAGGACGAAAATCGGGGGATACATTTCTCGTAATACGTTTTGTCACGCCATCGATATCGACGCCCAGCGAGCGAACGCGACAGAGGGTGGCGGATGTTTATGAAATCGATGGCTCATAACGTTCCCGACCGAACGAGGGATCGAGAGATTGCCAGCGGCAATATTTCTTTTAATCCCAGCGCCCGATCGCGTACCTCGGCCGCGACAAAGCAGCCGTCCGTGTTTTTTCGTGTTATTTAATTTACGCCGGATCCGTTCCCAACGAACCGTCTCATTTGCGCTATCGCGGCGCCGTTGCATACATTAAAAACAAACACTTTCGCCACTGTTACCATCGCGTACCGTTAACGATGCAATCGAAACGCTGAGAGTTGAATGAAATAGTTGAACGAGTACGGACATTCCGTGGAAACTATTTAGGCTGGATCCAAAAATCTGAGAGATAGAAAGAAACAATTTATTGCGTGAGATTTTAATGTTATATTGCGGTTGACAGTTGCATATTAATGTGTAGATGTCTAAGGGGTTAGTCGCAATCAGGAAGATGAAAAAGGACACTTTTTTGTGTTTTTTTTTAGATATTAAATAATAATTTTTAATAATGAAATTTAAATGTATCACAAAGTGTGTCTTAAATAACTATACACAAATTTTTTTATAATTCTTTACGACATACTTTGTAATATATTTAAATTTCATTAATAAAAATGATTACTTAATACCTAAAACAACACACAAAAAAGTGTTCTGTTTCATATTCCTAGTTGCGACTAACCCCTTAATTTGGGGCACACTCACATTTTTTAGGTCAATCGGTGATATGACTGTTAGTTTTATTTTATTTCTTTTACAGCTTTTATCTCACATATAGCACCTGGTTCATGTATTGTAACGTATGAAGATTGATTCAATCAATGAATATTCTACACTGTGTTACCTAATTTCAACGTTTATATTTCCAAAATATTGTACCCCCATTTATTAAGAAACGAAACCTAATTGTAACATATATTATTATGATTGCAAAGACAAAGAATACAATGATACACGTTTCGTCATTTCGTACACTAATCCCAAGAGGTTCACGGTTAATTAATATTTACACGAATGGACCGTGTTTTAACTTCGTCTATTGATCCAAGTTTCCCCATGCACGAATTTGCAGCACGACTCTGTGCCTCGAACCTATGAAACTTCTCGCTCTGTTGGGATCTATCGGTGGATAATTTGATTGTATCCCGAGAGGATTCGATAGTCTCTAATGGGATTAAACCTGGAGACGCGCGATCCGTTGTATCCGCGAACGCGACCAATGACTTCGTCATGATTTTGTTAATTCGACGTCAGTACACATTGTGCAAAATTCATTTAAATTTCGAAGACCTACCCCTGGAGTCTTCTTTAGTTGTAACGTTTAACTAAGAACTTGAAATATTTATTAAATTGCGTCAGCCTGGGGGATTTCGAGTGAAAAATAAACTTTAAACTAATCGTTCGAAATTGGAGTCATAGTAGCGTGGAATTCTCGTCGATCGACGTAATCCAGCAAGAAAAAGGGAAGATTCGGGAAATGGTATAAGAAAGTCGACGATTAATGGAGAAAGTGAACTGATGAATAGATAGATGGTAGCAAAAACGATAACAAGAAATATAAAGATGGGACTGAAACTTTTATCATTTTTTACTTGACTAAGAAATAGAATTTTATTTTAATATTGTAGAATATTCGAAGTTTAATATAAATAGAGCAAATCAGAGTTAAAGAAAACTTGGCAAGAAGCTCAGCGATAAATGCAATTGAACGAAGAATGAAATTAAGATCAGTTCGAATCAAGTTCCCTTTTATTAAATTGTTAATCTCTAGGATAACGAGAATCGGATAATGTCCAAATAATTTTGGTCGTTAATCTGCGTTACTGTGAAAATTATTTTTTAAGGTCGCGCGGTTAATCGGATCTCTTTCGGTTCGTTTGAAATTTACCGGTTCCCATATTCGGATAACTGGAAAAATTAACGAGGCTGTTGATTATCCTCCAATTTGTTCAATTTACATTCTAGGGTGTTCAGTCGATAGAGGGTAAACTCAGAACGACGGGAAAAACGTACAATCGATATGCCCCCAGGTCATATCTGATCTGATTACGAAACCGTTAATTACATCGATAATTAGCGGCCACCGGTTCGATTTTAGTTTGTTGACTGACTCGCTTCCGCGAACTGTAAATGATCGAATATCTGGAACCGCAAACAGGACATTTATCTGTTTAATCCCATTTCTCTATTTTCCGTGTGTTCCTAATCAGAATGACGCATGGTATTCTAAATTTGTTTCTCCTGCGATCGCAGTTGAAGAAAATTCACGTATCATAGAAATTGCACGTATAAAGCGAACTGTTTTTGAACAAAGAAAAAACGTCGAACAAGAGAAGCTTTCAAATCAGAAAGCCTGATTTACATGAAACTGAAAAATGAATGAAAATTATAAAGTGGAATCAACGGACTTCGGTATTAAATTGCAGTCAGAGGCGAATCGCAGTCGAAACGTAAATAAAGCGATCACGGTTTTAATATAATTTTACGAATTACTTTGATCGCGAACGCAGGCCAATTCGGTAGTGCTAACATTATAAATAACGCAAACTAATTTCCGTTTGCTCTGTATGGAATGGCCCGATCAATTAGGAATAAAGTGATATTATTTAATTGGTTTCAAGAGGGAATGGAGTCATCCTGCTGTCCTGCTATTTAAATTAACACGATAAAAACCTATCGACGTTTCATTTGTATTACATTTCTACGTGATCAGACAAATGATTAGTTTTAAAGACACTTTTTCAATTAAATGTTAAAATAATTCACGTATTACTAAATTTAATGATGGAACAATTATCAGAATGATGGCCATAAACTTTCCATTTCGAATGTATGAATTAGAGCGATTATACTCTCAATTTTTTATATTTTGTCCCTTTTTCCTTTATTATTGTTATTATTATTAAAACCCACTCAAGTTGTTCATCAATACCTCAAGACCAAAAACAAATATATTATCATTGGTACTCATAATACACCTAACAGCATAAAACATACATTTATTACACGTATAAAATATGTACCTATAATTTTCACTTAATCATAATAATTTAATCGTCCAGTGCCAAGTATCATTAACGCGAAAATATCAGAGAAATAACGAAGCGATCGGGCATGAAACGATGAAACGATGCAGAATAGAGTGTTTCCGAAAAGGCGAAAGAAGCACGCGAGTAATTTAGCGTAAACACGTACGTATATCGTTCCAATTAAATAATTTCGCGGTTAAATTACAGGCGAGCCGCAAATTACACGCGGAAAACAAAGTCCGTTCCGACGTTGTACGCCATCAGCATTTTATCGTTTTATTAACTTAAACGGTACATTAATAAACGCGATTACGAAAGTGGACATCTTTAAATATCGATAATGGCGCGACCTAATTGGTTAATGATCTGCTCCGACGAAATCTGCGCCTTTGCTTTCGGCCCTGTGGAAAATCCGATCCATTCCCGAGCCGTCCACGCTTCGTTTAACAGCTTACGGATAACTAAAACGGAAATAATAGCGATACATCGCTGGCGCGTGTCTGGCGAAATAATTCCGAAATTGTTAAATTGTGCTACGTTATCATAATACGAAATTACACCGGAATATTCTGTTACAAGTAATTAGAACTTCCAGGTCAGAGATGAGGGGGATTAAAGTCTAGTTAAAATATGGAAAACTCCGAACTTGGGTGATTAAGTATTTCTAGTGCTTCGTGGAAAAGTGTTTCGTATAAAAACTAACTAATCTCGTTATGATCATCAACGGAATTTTACTGTCGTATTCTAACACGCGCAAAAATTATTGCAAGTTTGCAATGTAATATTGGGTCATTGGTTCGTGTCAGATTGTGTTTATATTTAATCAAACAACTAAACAAATTTGTTGTATTTAAAAGTGTGATCATATTTTTTCATAACACTTGAAGGTACGATTCACGTACTAAATCTAAACGTACCACGATCGATCAAATGACTGTTTACAAACTTTTTTATCAGTTCCTGTTTGCAATATATGAATTATATATAATTGTTCCAGCATTAAATTTAGTAACACGTGCAATATTTTAACATTTAATTGAAAAAAGTGTCTTTAAGACTAATCATTTGTCCCATCACGTAGAAATATAGTACAAATGAAACCTCGATAGGTTTTTATCGTGTAAATTTATAATAGCAAGACAGTACGATTCAATTCCCTCTTCATCATCTAAATTTTATAATCGATTCCGCCATACTATACTCACGTTGAAAAGAATCCTACTCCGCTATTTCTACTGGAATCCACCCAAAAATATGATTCCACTGTCCAAGAACGTCTTCTCACCGCAAAATTCACCGTTCTGATTTCAGCCCTGCGAGAAACCAACCGATTTCCGTGCAGAGCAATGCGCGGAGTTCGATGACGTTCCTTACAGCGGACAACTGCTCAAGTGGTATCCGCATTACGATCCATCGAGACCGTGCGCTTTGATCTGTCGCGGGGAGCAGTCCCTGGAGGACACTGGGGACCAACTCAGAGAGGAAACGTCCGTCGAGAAAACACTTCCTGGCGAGGCCACCGAGGCTCTGCAGCTCGACAGCGACGAGACCATCGTGGTCCAACTCGCGGACAAAGTCAAGGATGGCACCAAATGTTACACCGAGGGCACGGACGTTTGCATCGCTGGCGAGTGCATGGTGAGCGGAATTCCTCTCAGAAGCTAATTCGATTAATGTTTAAGTAGGCGGAGGTCGGCTGGCATCCATTAGGGAATATACCCTATGCAAAGCTACCAGGCCGACCATTTTTTAATTAAATTGATAGAAACTATGGAAAGGCTACTTGGAAGACAAGAACGAGGAGAAAGTGGTATCGTAATTTAAGGTTAGATGGGTTGTTTTATTTTAAACTTTTTTATAAGGGTGGCCCAGGTCAGTGTTGGGCATAATGTTGTGATTACGATTACGATTACAATCATAATCACAAATTTATCTGTGATTTCAATCGTATTCTTAAGGATTTTCAATCATAGACATTTTTTTACTCAAAACCGACTTCCCCTCAACAAACTTAGAAAACCATAGTTTCGTGAAAATAAAAAATTAAATGTTTTCAGTTAAAATAATAGATGCCAATAGGGTACGAACAAGATAGGGTAATTTTTAAAAATTTTCGATTTTGACGATAGCATGGTTTTCTAAGTTTTGTGAGGTGAGGAACACGAATCTGAAGTCGGTTTTGAGGTAAAAAATTTTTATGACTGAAAACCCCTAAAAATATGATTGTTAAAAATATGATTAATCACAGAAAAATTCGTGATTACGATTACAATTACAATCGTAAATTCGGAAACTCAGAAACTTAGAAACATTTGATTACAATCGTAATCGTAATTATGATGGTCAACACTGGTCCAGGTGCATAGTCAAACAGATCGAGGAATAATTCTATCGGATATATATTTGGGTATTAATAATAAATTCGACCAATGCCATTTCATAATAGGACATTTTAAATTACTTTTTAATATATTTTAATTTAAAATACCTAACCTAAATTCTTTATGCATGTGAATTTATTTGTTTTAATTTTTATAAACAAAGCTGATCTATAGATCGCGTCCTAAAAATACAGGCTTCTCACTCTATTTTTTTGGAAATCGAATAATTTTATCCTCACCTCCCAACACGTTTAATCCATTTTCGGTGTAATACCTGAAATTAAAAAATCAGTAAAAATGATAAAATAGGAAAATCAATGTATTTCTGTATTAAATTGCTCTTGCACACATGTAGAAAGTACACGTAAAGTACTGCTTTCGCATCCAAAACGAAGTTCGATCTTTTGTCGTTGTTGGTAGGAGACTGTTGTTCGAATCGAAACACCAAACGACGAGTGATTCGCTCGTGAAAAATTCAGTTCGGTTAAAAATCCAATTTGTTAAGTGAACCGTACCTCATTCGATTTGAAGAAAGTTGGCGCCAAGCGGCCCCCGGAACCGTTCATCTCTTGGGAAAGCGTAATTTTTGCGCTGCGTCGGTATCGCTTCCGATGCGCCATATTTCGCGCTACGCGCGAAACTTCGCGAGCTTCGCCTGCCAAACCTCACTCCATCCAATCTTGTGTTTTACGTCCACCCGCGTGCGATTTCAGGTTCACATTTAATCGAGCATAGTGCATCGCAGACACCGCTATAAAGTCAATTACGCAAATTAGTTACAGAAACACGTAAGGTCGCAGGGTACGCGACGCTGGAGGTATAAAAATTGGTGGAAACTGGCGGCTGTCGCACAAATGTCTAACAATTATTAAAATGGTCATTTGAGAAGCTATAATAATATGGTAAAAATATAGAGATAATTTATAATTAATATCGAGTGATATAGGATGCTATAATTAATTTATAAAATGGTATCAAAGTAATACGTCCAAATAATAAAATGTATCTGTATCGCACCAAGAAATATTAAGTTGAGAAAAAAGATGCAAACACACCGAGAGGAATTATAAATTGAATATTCAGACTCGAGTAAATTAAACGATGCCACTCGAGCAGCGATTTTAATTAAACAAGAAGCGATATAGCCATAATCTGGGGAGCCCGAAGTCTCACTTTAAGATTTATAACGATTGCGAAGTCATCTCGATAACGCGGCAGGATGATATTTTCGCATCGATCCCCCTTCTCGTCCCTCCATTAAAGCTCGACACAATTTACTTTGACCGAATGAAACTTCGTTTCACATTAATTGAACCGCGTTGTAATCTTCGGATTGATTAACAATAATGGACAGCCCTCGCCGGTGCGCGCTTATTATACTTGATTAAATTTATTATGGTTAAATTATATCCGCGCGGCATAATTTCGTAACGAGCAACTGTGCGCAAACAAACGAAAATGGCGGCCGCTTGTTACACAGAGAGAGCACGCGGGATAGCGCAAACAAATGACGTCGACTTTTTAAGCTTCCACGTTCGTTAACCGAAAATACCCGCGCTCATAACCTTTTAGGAATTAAACAATCGATACGTGGACGAGATAAAAATGTTCACCGTGCGAGGGTACCCGCGACACGAACTCCCTTCTCGCGCGGTATATTATTTGTGGCGGGAAAACATTAGCGAAACACCTCGTGAATAATTCATAAAAATAATATGAGGTTGAAATATACATATTGGAACAGCTCATTGCTCGCAAATATTTGTCGTAGGCGTCGAATAACGTGCCTGATGTTGATGAAAATTTCTCGCCCACGTTTGTGAATTATTGAAGGACAGTGATACCATGACCGTTAAAATAATCAGCAAAGGTGTAACAATCCTTTTAATTGCAATTTGAGTTAATAATAGGTGTCCTATAAACTAATAAGCAAGCTATGCAGTCTGTACAAGATGAAAATAATCTACGAATTATTTTTTTTTAATAGTCTACAGCATGAAGACTTTAAAACTACGTAGCTGGTTCCATTAGGAGTAGAGGTCAGTCACTGATCAGACGCGCGAAGTGATCGTCGCACGTATGGTTGTCAGCCAATTGCAAAAACAACCGACTCGATTACCGGACCAATTTCGACGCGCTAATTTTCAGAAATGCGACAGCGTCGCAACATGTGCTCGCAAACAAAATACCAATTCCCCCGGAAACGGTGGACGTGGAAAAATATTTTTCGTCCGCTCAATCGTGCATTCACGTCCGCGGAACGCGAAATTTTCAAGTTTACCTTTGCAAGTTTTATGGCGCCGTTAATACGCGATTAACGTGCATAACGCAGACACGCGTGTGCGTGTAAATACGCAGTTCGATTGTGCACGAAAAACGGGGAACTTTATTTTCTCGCGGAGTCGCGGGTGTCTGTGAAATTTATTGGCTGCGAACTCGCCAATTTGAAATATAAATGGGACGGGGGTGGCTTGTTTTTGTCAACGAACCGCGTGTTTTTTAATGTCAATTTGGAGCACAAACAACTGGTATATCCAAAATGGCGATTTCGGTTCGAATTGTTTGGTTAAATATGTTGATAGCAGGCGTAAATAAGTAATTTCTTTTTGTGAGCGTATATGGAAGTAAAACATGAAGTGTTGGTATTAGATAGTATAGAACAATTAAGCCCATAATTATGAAAGTGGTCTAAGTCAAAATTTAAAAAAAGAAATGAGTTTATCAGTTATTTCACACCACATTATTTTAAACTAAACTAATTCAATGTAATTTTTGTTTCAAGAAATATGTGACTTAGACCACTTTCATAATTATGGGCACGATTAAAGAACGAATGGTACTGAAGCTGAAATATTCAACTTGGACCTACGCTTAAAATTTTAAATATTAAATTGAAAATATTTTGAAATTGAAAGAAGTGATAGATTATCGCCCATTTCTATTAATAGTACAAAAAAACTGTAATAGTTATTGTTATAATTTTAGTTCCATGAACTAACATGCATGTTCTCTACAAGCTTTAAAAATTTCGTCTAGAGGATACCAGTTCCCTAAGCCAGGTGAAAGTAGTTTCGAGAAAGATAGCTTTAAGGCTTCAATGAGGATCAGCGCACCAACCTATCGCAACTCCCTGCAAGCATATCACCTAGAAACTTCCACAACATTGTCAATTCTTCCAATTTCTACCTCAGATTTTATTAAAACAAATTTTGTTTAAATTAACTCGTCTAAAATTTCGTGAAACAACTACCCACGAAAAAAGCTGATACGACGTTATTGACCAATATTTTCCAACACAAATTTTACAGTATACTCTTCAAAGTTTGTACATTCACATATCCAAATTGCAGTATACCACGGTGTGTAAATCACGCGTGAAAAATTCCCCAAAATCGGTAGTTGAACGTCTTGGGAATCAAGCAGCAACCGCTTCGTCCCTTGTCGAAGCTCGAGTAGGAAAGTTTGGTCGGAAACTGGTAGCCCCGAGATTTGCTCAGGTGATGCACACAGTGGCCCCTTGGCCTTGTTCCTTCGCAGTACGTCGAAACTTATTTATAACTTTTGGTTTCCGGTACAATTGAACCGCGACCGCACTTTTCTTCGGGGCCAGGGAAAATGCGAGCTAACGAGGCGCGCGTCTTGTCGTCTTTCGCCAATATTTACCGTGGGTGCGTCGCGACGCCCGCACGTCTCGTCCATTAAGTTAATTCGATCTTACTTTACACCGCGAACGGCTCTGTGTACCGAGAAACAAGGAGCTTCGAGTAGGCTGCTTCGTCGATTAGCTGCTTAAGTAGTCGCGGCCACTGCGAGTCGACCCTCTGAATTGAAAACGTGCTCTCACCATTATCCAGAGAACAAATTAACTCGTCAAGCTACACACTTTTTAGAATTTCCATGCAGAAAATTTGCACGGTCTGTTATTTTTTTAAACAAATTTATTTCCTAGGAGTGAAATTAAAATTTCTTTTATGTTGGATGACTGCTGTGAATTAAGTAATTGAAAGGGATAGTGCAAAGAAAATAAATAATTTTATGGATTTAACAGTTGCAAGGCATTTATTCTACTTTTAGGAAAGAGAAGCAGATAATTATTTATGAAAATATGATTAAAATACTGTCATTACTAGACTGCGGATATTTATGCAAAATAAAATTTTTGTAAACCGTACCTACAAAAACTTAACATAAATAAGAATTTATTTTGCTCTGCAAGTATTATAATATGAACTTTATTTTTCTATAAATGCATAAAAATCAGCAGTCTAGTCAGTACCATACAAAAATCGACGTAATTGTAATTTTTACAAGCTAATAATTACGTATGACGGCAATAATTTATACCATACTTTTTAATCATTCAGATCAAAGACAGGAATTATTCGGTGAAAAGCGTATCGATAAGGGGTTGCAAAATTGCTGCATGTACACTTTCCATACGGCTAATAGTTGGTCATTGCATGCCGGCAGCTTGAAGTGTATAGGCTTCAACGTAAAACGGTTTTCGATTACTTGTACTTATTCAGATATCTTAGCCCTCGATCGGTTCCAAGAAACACCCTATTATTCGCTTCAGTTTACTACCTAGCTTCCACGTAACACGATTCTGGCCTTTAATCAATTACGTTCTAGAATATCTCGTATCTGATCTACCCTCGTTCGCGTTCGAGTCCGCGTCTTGACCACTTTGTTTCGAAAAAACGAACTCAGACTTGCTTAAGACTGCGTGGACACACTGCAGTGATTACTGCTAATTAATTGAGAGAAAAATAAATAATCAAAAAGAAGGTGAAACGGGAGAAGGGGTTTACTAAGAAAAATAACGTTAAATTACGAAATTACAAGCTTTGTGAAAAATAAAATGAAAAGATCAAGGTTCCGTTTCTATGGATTGTTATAAAATTGACTAAAAATCGAGGGCGCAGACGAAACTCAGCAACCGTGAACGATTCTCCAAAATGTTGCCGCGGAGGGGAGGGGGTCAAGAAATAATTAACGAGATTTCATAGCAACGACAGCGGCGGCGAAGTTGGAAGGACAATATCCAATCAGCAGACGAGTCTACGTAATTAAGCACTAACCGAGCACCGACGAACGCAAACTGGTTTTGCATTATTAAAGCAACGGGGCAAGTTCTCCTTTCGCGTCGGACACGCTCGATAAGTGGGCGACGCTTTTGTGCTATCACGACTCGTTAGAGTTTGTCTTGCTTGTGAAATTCGTCCAATTGTTTCGTTTCGCGGTCTCCATAGTCTATCGCGCGACGTGTAACGCGAATCGTTTGTTCGACATGAAATTTTCGGTGACTAATGTTCATCCATAAACTCGGAATGTTCCAGAGTGGAATGTTTCAGAGATGAAGGAAATTGTTCATGAAAATACCTATTCTTTTTTTAATTGTAATTATACCGCACCGATTTCAAAAAGGCTATAGTAAATTTTACTTACAGTCAGTCCCATAAGTATTCGTACCCTCTATATCGATTGAAGAAATTTGGCTAAATTGAATGATAGATTTGATGTTTCTAAATAAAGACTTCATTATAAATATTAGGTCTACCGGAAAGTTCTGTCCATTTTTAGAATAACACAAAATATTAAATTTCTCGTACCTTGAATAAATTTTATTGAATAATATAATTTTTATCATTATTTATGACATCTTGCCAGCATGAATACAATTTTTATTTCGTTTTTAATGAATATGCGCGTACTTGTAAAAAACTTGTAACCGGAACAGACAGAACTTTTCGGTAGAGCTAATATCTACATGAATTAACTTCAAATTTCTTCAATAAATATAGAGGGTACAAATATTTATGGGAGTGACTGTATGTGTCAAATTCATACCTCGAAAATAACATGACGCTCAAATGAAGTTTAATAGGTAACTGACGAATAAAAATATGATTCTGAAAATGTACAAAATATATTGGGCAAAACTCCATAGAATAAAACCGATACTATAGTAAATACTAACTAATAATCCCGCTGCGTACTTACAACCAGTCTAACTTTCATCACACAACCATCAATTAGCCTTTTATTTTTTTAATTTCACGAGCGAAGAGGTAATTCACAAATCCACCATTCCCTTTCAACATCAGATAGATTTAAGTAGAGCACTCATAAGAGCCATCGTACGTTTGGAGATCGATGGAAGTACCCCCTTATCCCTTGGCTCCTTTCAGTTACCTCCGTAATATAAAATCTCGTAATATCAGCTTGCATTTCCTCTCGAAGGCAGCGCTCGATACGGATAAAAAGTATGCAAGAAATTAGGGATACGCGAGGTTCGCGGGGATCGGTCACAATAAGTTCCATCGTTTCAGTGAAGACAGCCAGAATAAGGCGGACAAAGTGATCGGGAGGCGAAAGCACGGCACGCGGGAGTCGGGGCGAGTCCTATCTCCGGGAAACTATGTTAAAAGGCAGAAACGAGTGTAGAGGGGAAAAAAGACCGCGGGAGGATGGGTGGGGTTGAATGCGAGAAAAAGGGAACCGTGGCGTTGGAAGAGGGTGTATTGAACGTAATGGGCCAACTCCGGCGGGCGGTAAGGGCTGCGGAAGGTGTACCGACTGCCGCATGGAACCTTGAAAGCCAGTTTGAATAATTGAACGCCAGTCAAATTTACGTAACGAAATAGCTGTGAGACGGAAAGTCCCGGAGATCGTCGATTTACTTTCGACTTGGATCTTGTTATCTAACAGCTGAATAGAGGAAGAGGGGTGGGGTTTAATAAAGGCAGAACGAAATTTCATTCGTTTTTTTCTTCTTATTATTCTGGATCCGTGTGCTCGAGGAATATTGGTAAATAATTCGCGTGGAGGGTGGGTAGAGGGAAGAAACTGTTTCGAGGGGACAAATATCACGAGTGGTGAATCAGATTTTTAGAAATTCGGATTCGTTGCATTCAGATATTTTATTAAATTTATTTACATACTTATTATAATTATTATTAGACATGTGTATTTTTTTATTATTCTGAGGATAACTAGTTAACAGAAATTTTGCAGACATAAAATTCAAAGGCTTACATGACGGATGCTTTTCATGACAAATACAAGATTTGCATATGTATAATTATTATTACGAGACGTGCATATTTTTGTATAATTCTGAGGATGTTCTGAGGAAATTTTATAGACACAAAACTCAAAGACATACATCGATGCTTGTCATGACAAATAGAAATTCGAAACATCCATAATAAATTTTACCTCTACTAGACATCGAGTACGTTCTTCTTAACTTATTTCATTGACACCTCCGAATTTTTGGTCGGCAAACGCGACACTATTACACCATTCGAAAAGTGTCGCTCCCAGATTTAATTTATTCGCGAATTTCCCTACTCGGGGTTTCCAGCGCTGCGAACTAATGGTGTTCGAAGGTGGCACGTAAGCCGCTGTTCGTCTTGGAGAGGCGTTTAATGGATGCAAAGGTATTATTTGTACGGATCGGGGCGAGGACAGCGGGGATCGCGGCAACCATTGAGGATCGGGGGCCGTTAAGTTCCGCGATATTTCATTTTGCACGCCCGACCGGCTGCCCGTTTCTCTTGGCTTGTTTACCTAGAGAAATAACCGGTTGCTTCGATGGTCCTATCCTTCAATTACGGGGCTCTCCGCTGCAGGTTTCCACTTCTCGGGGCAAAGTAAACCTAATCCTGGCCGCCCGTATTGTGTCTCTTCCGTTCTGTTTGCGTGCGCACGAGCGTGTGCTTGTGGACACAGCCAGCGTGTGTGCCCTGTGTCTGTTCCCCTTTCACATTTCTGATCCCGACAGGATCTAAAAACCGTCGAGTTTCTCTGACCAGGAAATTTCTATGAATTTTTTACACCGCCAAAATGGAGCTTCGAGAGATAAGAGGGGATTTTTCGTTTTGCTTCTTCTCGCGTGATTCGCTTCCACCTTCCTACCGACGAAGAACTGATTTATTCGCTTGCTTTGCAGGTAAATACAGGTGGTAATTATCCTGCAACAATTGCAGAGTGGAAGTCTATTTTTGGCGTTGAATGAAGAGAGTGTTGTTTTGCAATCTGTTTCTCTGCAGGATATTTAAGTATTCGTGTTCGATATTTTTTATTTCATTTTAGTCGCGAATGTAATAAAAATTCGAAAGGTTAATTAACCAGAATTATTCATTTCTATCAAGTTTCGAAGAAGTAGCGTAGTGAATGAACGTTATATCGAGTAATAGGATATTTGCTAACTAAATTGAATTTGCAAAGTATACATATATAAATCTTCTGAGCAAAACACATCTATTATAATTTCTCTGATCCCAAAAAATAATCGTACGTATACATTTAAACTGAATATTTCATACACCATGAGCATATGTCTCATGTGTCTATCAATATAACTAATCCTGCCTCAATTAATAAAGGAGGCAGAAAGACTCATTTCAGAGTACAAATTTATCTTTTTCGTCACAGCTGTGCAATTTTTCAACGCAGACACGAATGATAAAAAAATGTTCAGCCCTATTACGCCCGTTCAATTTAACCAAGGGTATTTCTCATATTTTTCCAAACGATGTTCGACTCCAGCGTTAGAGCTGTTCCGAAATAACGAACACGCGGTATTGTTTTTCGTTTTGACAACGAGGTTAAAGAGGCCGAGCAGTAAAAAGAGAGAGAAAGAGAGAGAGAGAGAGAGAAAGAGAGAGAGTAGAAAGACGAACGTGTTTCAACGCGTTACTAAAATCGTATATCCCAGATTTAAACTCCATTTGAACTCTCGACCGAGCGCTCGATGCTTCCTACACGCCTGCAACGCTCGCATCGGTGCATAAAACAAAGAAAAAGGTTCCGAAACAAATCTGGCCTCGTGTAAAATTAAATCTCAATTCGTCCTCTCCCGTTTCTGTTCGATTTCTCTTAACTTTGCTGACTCGTTTCCTATACCCGGAATTATTATGCCATTCAGTGGCTCCCGTTAAATCGTAGCTAGCACAGGTGAGTAAACTTCGAATCCCTTTTATACATTTTCTCCTCTGCATTTCTCTTTCTCTCTCTCCATTTCGCTCGTGCATTCTTTTTTCTCCCTTTATTTTTCCGTCTCCTTTTTTTTCTCTCCTCGTACTCGGCCGAGAAGCATGATTCGCCGAAGTTACTTCCCACGCAAAATTCCGCAGACGGCGCGCGTTTCCAACTGTCGAAGAATTTTCACCGAAGTATAAACGTAGTTTCTAAACGCTGACGAAGAGCCGAACGTGTTCCCGGTGTAAAGAGCCGCGATGGGGCGACGCGTCTTCGCCAAAGGTAGACAGGAGATTGACAGAATTTTTCGAAATATTCCAGTGCCTCCGCGCGAAATTTAATATTAACCATTCCAAGTTCGCGAACCGTCGTTCCGTGGATGTAAAATTTTGAAGCTACGGGAAGAGCGCCAGCCGTAAACATCGTTTACAGGAACACGCGTTACATTGCCTCTGGGGCAATTATATTCGATGAAAAAGTTTTCTCGTTCGTAGAAACAGTGAAAATATGACGCGGATCGTAGGCAGCTTGTAAATTTTACCCGGGCATTTCGTGGTTTAATCGTGTAATTCAAATGAGTCAGGAGAAACTCATATTGATGCACTGAGAATCAGGATTTAAATTATCTAAAATATTTGTGAAAATTTCAATCAGTTTAATTCCAATATTGTTACGTTGCTCCTTCCTCGAGATTAATAAAATAACTTTATGTATTTCTTACATCATATTTTAATTTTGTTTTGTTTTTCAAAGACAGAAACATACATATACCTGGTGAGGATCCTGTACAGTTAACGCAACAATCCCGCCAATTATTATTTAATTTCACTTCGGTTAAGAGGTGTCTCCTAAAGTTAAAGACCAATGAGTGTCCAAAACTTTCGAGCAGCTTACGTGAAAGTGACGACACCGTTAATATTCGCGCCACTCCACAAAATGATTTCACAGCGAGGCAGCGAACGATCAGTGTAAAGACTTATCCGAATCGACGTCGCTCCACCAAATCTGGGATTATCTTTATACGACAGTCGATCGTCGCAGGGATCTCGTTAGACTCGTGTCTCTCCACTCTGCCACCCCCTCAAGTCCCATCCATATCCTTCCTTGTCGCTTTCCCTCTTCTGGCACCTTTGCCACCAGTTTGGTTCACTCTTCTCGCCCGGATAAGGGATGAATAATGTACTCCCCGACCTCGACGCAACCCTCCATGCAGCCTGAATGACAAATCAGTTTGCCGTCCGAGCCAGGTCACGAATCGACGTCAGCTTCTACTTCTGCCTTTTTCCTTGCCCCCCCCCCCCCCTCCCCCCGGACGAGCCGTCTGAATTTGTACACGACCTGTAGTAGCCCGCATCCGGATTCTGCGCCAGAGCTCGAGTGCCTCCCCCGTTTCTTTTTTCATGCTTGGTTGATTAATCTCTTACGCTTTGACGCTTCGACGCTCGAACTGCACGAACCGTGACGATATTTGTTCATTTTTGGCATACTTTTAACGAGTTGGACAAGCGAACGTTGTTCTTTATCAGTTCTTTAGGGAGCTCATTGTTGAGGCTATCAAATTGGTGTTTCTTTTGTTTTACTCGTTAAGGTTCCATATTGTATTTTACGAGTGAAAGAAGAAGTCTTGTTTTGATGATTCTATTGCAGGCAATGAAATTGTGACACACTTGGAAATTTGGGACGATTATTTATGAATGCGTGTATGATGATTCTCTAGAATTATTATTTGTCGTGCTCAATTTTTGTCTAAATTATGTATATACAGTCAGTCTCATACAGATTTCTATTAAAGAAATTTGTCTAAATAAACTTATGAGTTTGATGTTTTCAAATTAATGTTTCATGATAAGTATTTACACGAACAAACTTTCCATTTAAATATGTTAATAATGAATATTTATTTGGGAGCATCAAAACTTATCATTTAATTTAGACAAATGTCTTCAATTGATATAGAGGGTACGAATACTTATGGAACTGACTGTAAGTAAAATTTATTATAGCCTTTTTGAAATCATTGCTGTATAATTATGATTAAAAAAAAGAATAGGTATTTTCATGAACAATTTGCTTCATCTCTGGAACATTCCACTCTGGATCATTCCGAGTTCATGGAAACACTCTCCCATGTATGTTAGGTCGTCCCACAAGTTCATGCCACTTATTCTTCTGCTACTCATACTAATATCTGAAACGTGCCTTTAAGTGTTATAAAAGAAAGTAGTCTCTCTTATTTTACAATATTTTCCCACCTTCGCGACATAGTCATTATACCGTTACTATAAAATTTCTGTAGTTCTTTTATTAAATATTGACACGGTATGCAGCACGAACTTATGGGATGACCTAATATTTTCTCCCAAAGTACCATTTTCTCTGGCACCCTCGTCTCCCTGTCAATTCGGTGGAACCAGAGTAACAGCAACAGACGCTGAATCACTTTATTAATCGAGCGCACCATTTCTGTTTCAGAAAGTCGGCTGCGACTTGCGAGTAGGTAGCAACAAGAACACGGACGCGTGCGGCGTGTGCGGTGGAAACGGATCGAGCTGCCAATCGCGATACTCGTGGAGTTTGGAATCGATATCAGCCTGCTCGAAATCATGCGGCGGAGGTTAGTAGCGGTTACCAAGTTCATTTGCTTGAAACGCTCGGTTCTCGAGCTGCGCTGGCGCGTACACCCAGACCAGTCCATTTACATCGGCACCGGGAGCAATGAATTCTAATGAACTTTGAGCCCCCACGAATCGTTAAACGATCCTGCGGTCCTTTCCACCCTCTCCCAGCCCCCTAAAATTAATAACGACTACTTAGACGTTGGCTCGGTTTCCACCTATCGAGGGTGTTGCGCTTTGAGCCGAGATTGCTTCGCTCCTTGCTACCCGAAGCTCCCTTTCCGGGCTCTGTTTGTTCCGCAAAGAAAATAGAGAGACCACCCGGAAGGTTGTAGACGATTCGACTTCTCTCGACCTTTGTTGCCTGCCTCTAATGTCGTCTAACCTTAACATCGTATTGTGGCGACTGTAATGACGAAGAATGGACGTGCAACCGTGATTTTGCAAATCCTTCATTTACCCAGCTGTCTTTCGAGCTTGCACGGTGAAGAAACTGTTCGGAGTAGTTCTCCCAAAGCGACAGAAATTAAAGCATTTCGAACGTGTGATTTCCAGGCTCTATTTTTCAGGTCCTCGGAATATATTTGAAAACCTGTGAAAGATAGATCCTCACGTACCTCGAACTTGATTGGATTGTATACGATATTTACGATTTTTTTCTGCTGATAGGAAATTTACCCGATTTTTATTAGTTTTCAAGATAGAACACTTTGAAATTTACTAATTTTCAGCGGAGAAGTCTCGATTTGAGTGGCAAGTCATAAAAAGTGATCCTACCCGGTCACTCAAACTGAGACTTTTTCGCTGAAATTTAGTAAATTTCGAAGCGTTCCATCTTGAAAACTAATAAAAATTGGGTAAATACATGAAGGGTCAGTGAATTCATCTTGAAAAGCACTATCGCATGATACTCCCAAAAATATATAGTTCCATTTAAAAAACGAAACTTCACCATCATTTCTTTTAAATTAATAATATAAACAAAATTTCGTTTACGCCACAATACAGAGTCCATTGTATCCGGCAATTTACAGACAAACAATTTTTTCGTATCATCAATAGCTATTGAAATATGCGTCTGTCATACTTTAGCGTGGGCACCCTGTACGTGTATAACCTTATTCATATACATATTTATAACAAAAAACTTCCGTTGGTAATATCAAAACTATTATTCAATTTAGTCAAACTTCTTCAACAGACACAGAGGCTACGAATATTCATGGAATTGACTGTATATTAAGAGTGCAAACTTTAAACAACATCTTCGCCAATTTTCATGAGAAAATATTAACACTTGGACTAAATTGTATGATGAAACAATTATATATAATTCATATATTGTACATAAGAACTATCATTTGACCGGTCGTGGTAGGTGTTAATAATGGAAAGAGGATATTGTGATAACTAGACTGCGGAACTTTATGCAAAATAAAATCTTCGCGAACGTGCCTACAAAAATTGAACCTAAATAGGAATTTATTTTATTCTGCAAATATTATAACACGAACTTTACTTTCCATCTTTTTTATATTCTTGCATATTGTTTATAAATGCATAAAGATCCGCAGTCTAGTGATAACTCTCCGTGTCTTCCACGCGGAATCGAGTGACGAATCAATAATAGAAAATGATCGAGGAAAACTTCACTTTGCTTTGTCCATTAGGGTTCAAGCTAGCGATGGCGGTGTGCAAGACCACAGAGATAGACGAGAGCGTGGTGGACGACAGCTATTGCGATCCGGACAGCAGGCCAGAGAAGACTCGGATGCCGTGCAACACGCACCCCTGCACTGCAAAGTGAGTACCTTCTGACAAACGGAACTCCGTCGGCTCTGCGTGCACATTATCCACGTCAAAGAACGTTAAACTGCTCGCGCTCGCTGCGCGAATTTTCCCATTTTACTCGAACGGACAGGCCACGTATGCTCGTGTACACGTGAAGAGATCGTGCGCTGTTCGACATATCGTTCGTCGATTTTTGCACGCATCATCGAGTTGCAAGAACTCGGCTCCATTTAGAACGATGCTCTCGGAGATCGTTGCGATGATCGTTGAGGAAAGAAGTCGCGGTTCCGACAACGTCAGCGATTCGCTATTCTTTATCTGAGGAAAACATCGAGGTGACGTCAAGGGTTTTGCGGTATAGCGTCGATCGAGTTTGGGGTAACTTTATTTATGATTTTCTCGGACAGTTGACACCCGGGGAATCATGAGGAGTATGTGTGAAGACCTCTCAAAGGTTGATTTTAGATTTATCGATATATTCCGTGGGATAGTGTGACGTAGTGAGATATCTAAGAGGTATTTACATCGGTATTAGTATGCAGATTTAAAATAGGAGTGATGAATTTTGCAGACATTGTTGGGAGTCGAAATACCCTGCAAAGTCGAAGATGTGGATTCGTGAAGAGTCGTCTAAAAAAAGATTGGGCAATTCTAGTAATTCTGGGAATGCAAGAGCCTTGCGCGATCATATTCCTCGACTTAGAAAATTTCCCTCGGAGACTGATCTTAGAATCATATAGGTATCGCGTGTCCCTCGATTCTACATATTATAAATACACTGCGGATCTTTATGCATTTATAGGAAAGTTGAATGTCCAAGAAATTACAAAATGCAAACAATATGGAAGAATATAAAAACGATTGAAAGTAAAGTTGATGTTATAATATTTGGAGAATAAAATAAATTCTTATTTAGGTTCAATTTTTGTAGGCACATTCGCGAAGATTTTATTTCGCATAAATATCCGCAGTCTAATTACAAGGAGCTGAAATTCTAGATTTCTTCTTGCCTCTACAAGAATTTTTCCTAAGGTACAATAATAAAGTTATCTCTTTTCTATATTAAAAAACGCCGATCCTCGTGCACGGAATCAATCAAAAAACAATAAGAATAATTCCTAAGCTGTTCTATACGGCACAAATGCCTCTTCAGTGCTTCCTTCAGCCGCTTATCGAGCATGTCTCAGTTTCACGACGCCATCTCCTTCCGTTCGACTCGCACGTACGAACTCAGGTGCACGAAATTCCCCCCTGTGGAAATCGGAATTCCCACTTTTCGGATTAACGCCGGCCAATCTTCTCTGACCAATTTTCTCGCGCTGCCACGAACAAAGCAACCATTCCCGATTATTGTCGAACAAGGCAGTCGCCTGTACGCATGGTTGTGCACGGCCGCGACCAGCGGACGAAAGCGCGCAGAAATGGATACCGGTGGTCGCGTAGACTCGAAAAGCTCGCTGGGAACGATGGGCCGGAGCTTTCAAGCGAACTGAACGGTCATTAGTCGAGGGAACGCTTGGGAAAGAGCAAAAGCCCGGCGGGCCTCTTTCTGAAAGAGACCTGGAAAAACAAGCCCGTTCCTTTCCGCAGGGATACACCCGTAGAAAGCACCGATTGCGAACACTTTCGACGCGACAATCGCTAGCTGAATATCGAAACGGGACGTACTTGGCACTGCCTGGATTGTCGGTGTACCGAAATTATTGAGCACTGTCCCATCGATTGCTTTCCAACCCTGAAACAGGATACATTGGTTCTACCCGCTATCTGTTTTCTTATCGATTTTCAACATTCAGCATTCGAAAGATTTCTTGAACAATGGAAAGTGACATTTGTGAGTATTTTTAAATAGAAGAAACAACGTCTTTTCTGTAGATAACCTAAATAACTCACTTGTTTTTGAAGATAGGAGAAAATGCATTTGACCAAACTTACTTGGTATTGGAAGGCTCATAATCTGTTATTACCAATTTTTCTGTAGGTGGAGATATCAAGATCAATTCTGTTTTTTTAAATGGAATGGTATGATTTCTTACTTACAGTCTGGTAGAGTTTTTCAAGACGAATACAATGACCTATTATGAAGGTCGTTCGAGGTCACCCAAAGTCAACTGCAATAGAAAATAAATTGTCTCGGAGTACTTTTCCATGAAAAAAAAAATAATATGTAGAGGGCATAAATGTAAAGGAGAAACAAATTTTCTTATCATTTTTCAAATAAAGTTCTAGTAATCAGTTAGCATTCAAAATTCTAGTAATCAGTTAGCATTCAAAAAATAAATTTCATAACATCATAATTATTCTCGACAGCTGAGTGAGACTCTCCACCCTTCAGCATCAACCTCATTACCCCAACTCACCACTTTCTTGCGAATCCTTGTTGTGGACCTAACCCAGACATAACCGCATCCGAAATACATGGGAAAAAATATGTCCTCCTGGCCTCTCTTTACCCGCCGTATTATTGCAGCGTTCCATGATTTACTCCGTCCATTCCCGCGTCGCCAAAAAAGAGCCTATAAAGCCTGCGCGAGAAACGAGAAACCACTGACTATCCGAAGAACAATTCGTCCAATAATACGACTTTTTTTCCGAGTAGATGGATCACGGTAAAAGTTGTTTCTTACCCTCTTCGCGATCAGACTCGCCGCAAGAAAACTACGCGAAACGACGCGTCGACCATAAAGTCGTAGTCACGCAGGGATCACTGTACAGCCGCCTCCTCCGTGGGCATCGTGCTCCTGGAAAAGTTATTTAACGGAATTCCTGGACTTTTACAGTGCCCCGAAACGCGAATTCACGGCTGTAGAACAAGTCCCTGTTCCACTTGATGATACTTGTTGTGGCGTTCCCTGTTCAAAATTACGACTGGTTGCGAGGAAGAACCAGAGACAGTTTATCTCCCACGACCCACGGAATATGGTTCTGTTCTTGCCTCGATCCACGCACGATATGCAACTATCCGGGGTAATTTACGACGGACGGGGGAAGAGTTAGAGAAAACTCGGAAATTTGAGAAATCTTGACGAGCAATGTTTTATCTTTGTGTGGGACTTATTCACGCGCGAGGTATATTCCTGTAGGTTCTGTAGTTAATTCATGCATGGTCTTGTTCAGAAAATATTTTTTATTATTTAGGATATAAATAGTAGTTTGTCTAAGAATGTGCTATTTTAGTACAGACATTTTATTTAATAAAGGTTCTTGTTCAGAGGATAACAAGAAGAATATTTTTTATTATTTATGATATACATAGTATTTTGTCTAAGAATATACTACTTTAGTATAGAAATATTATTGAATAAATATTCTTGTTCAGGGTCTTGTTTAGAATACAGCAAGGAAAATATTTTTTATTATTTACGATATGAATAATATTTTGTCCAAAAATGTGCTACTTTAATACAGAAATGTTATTTAATAAATCATTATTTTAATTTGGTGTCATTTAGATTCACACTGCCAAAGTAGAATACCATTCCTTCCTTTACGAAGCTTCCTTTACTTCCTTTACGAAGCTTCTAATAAAGAAAGTCCTCTTGCACATTTCGTCAAGTCTCTTATGGAATCCAACTTAATTTCCCCATTTTCAAGGGATTGTCCCAAGATCCTCCTGATGTTTGAAACTCTCAAATCACGAATGCTTCCACGACAACAGCCAAGTAGTTTCGGTTCTACGACACCGAGGCAAAAAGCTGCGCTTTCTGGATTTATAACGCTAACGTCCGGGTAAACCGTTCTCGATAAAGCGTAACGATCGGGACGGTATAACGAGAAGGTAGGGGGAACGTCCCGAGGATATTTTTTCGAAGAAACAATCTTAGTTCTCGGGACGATACGGCCCTTTCTTTGTCCGTATAAAGGGAAGGCAGAGGGATAAAAAGCGGCCGCTTTAAAGCTCGCTCCCGATGAGAATCGCTCGCCAGACGAGCGGACACTACGCCGGCGACGAAGTTCGAACAAAAACTTCGCCGCGAACCATTCTTACTGGATATACAGCCGCGGTGAAAACGCAGCACGTCGTTGAAACGTACAGAGGCGTGTGTATATAGGACCTGTTCCTTTGTAATCGAAATTATGGTTCGATGTCCGCGAAACCTTCGTCGATCCGCCTCGACGCGACGTTTATTCCCAGGGGTTTATTTGTTTCTTAAGTGTCTCTTGGATCGGGTGATTCTCGCGATTTATCGACGTCCGCGCGAATAAAGTTACGGGAAGACTTATTCATCCACCTTTCCAGGACGTATAATCTTGGAAACAGCGATGGGACCGGTCTGAGAGCTCTCAGAATGAAAATCAAGAGTCGATGGGGATTTTTGAACAGCAGTTCATAATAAAAGAATTGTAGCATCGGTGATTATTTTAGCCATTCGTATCTAGATAGTTTCGAGTAATAAAATTAATAACAAATCATTACCATGCGAAGGATTAATTTAAAAAATGTTGGCTTTCTTCCACTCCAGGAATATAACAATTTCGTCGTCCGAGAGTGCAGATTTAACATTGACTATAATTTCACGAATGTATACCGGAAAGCTATAAGCAACGATCGATACGATCTCCCCGTTCCCAGAAATTTAAAATCCCAGACTGAAACATAGCGAAGCAAACGAGAAGCAAACATTCCCATTCTACGAGGTAGAAATTTCCATTACCAGTTCGCATTCGTGCTTTTCAGAGCGTTGAGGAATCCTAAGAGAAGTGGAAAATAAATTCTGCTTCTACGGTGCTGACGTATGCGGCTTACGTCACCAAGCAACCCACCGTTTCTTTGGAGCAGGAGCACGTTGTTCGAGAGTGGCCATTTTTGGCACTACTCCGAAAAGAAAGTACTAGTAGCATATATAAAGAATCAGAAAACAGTAGTCAATCAATTATTTCACGTGTTCCATCTTCATTACCAAAAGGTATTCCATAAGAAGCTTAATTATTTGTTTTTCAATGAAACACAAATGGTATGAAATACATCTGATTTTTTTAAAGACAATTAAAGTCCCTTTGGTAAATCCTTTACTTCAAATGTATTCCATTTCGCCTTAATATTTTTACCATATTCTTAAACCATTAACTCGTCAGAAACGTTCCCTTTTAAAGTACTATTTACCAAGGCACACAACGTCCTCTTCAAGATGTTGGAACTATTTTAAATCTTCCCTTCGTTTCCAAATCATTTTCCTTTTTAAATCTCAAGTCTTTAATCTGTACCTTTCTTAAGAGGTTTTCATATTTTATAACCATATTCTTAAAACATTAAATCATCAGAATATGCACAAATAATTTTCTAAAACACCAACAGTAACGTTCCCCTTTAAAGCACTATTTACCAAGGTACACAACGTCCTCTTCAAGATGCTAGAACTATCTTAAATCTTCCCTCCCTTTCCAAATCATCTTCCTTTTTAGATTTCAAGGCTTTAATCTGTACCTTTCATTCAAAATCACCATCCTGTCTTAAGGGGAATGGTTGCAGCAAACAAAGACATCCCCATCGCCTTAGGCCAGCTCTTTAGCGTTATTCTATACACCCAAGACGTGAAAACTTCGGCACTTCGATGACGCACGTACCCAGAAACTCCTAGGTTAATGCAGCGCAAGCCGGAATCTCGAGTAGCTCAGGTTACTCGAACTCTCATTTAACTTTCTGCAAGAGGCGAATCACGCGACTGATTCGCGCCCACATTTTCCTCCTTCGGCCCCCCGGATCTTGCGAAGGTGCTTTACGAAACCTTTGAAACACAAATACTGGCTTGTGTAATTAATTAGAATAGAACCGGCTAGGGCACAATGTGCAAGCAACTGACCTACGAGGGTTGCTCGTTTCTTTGATAAGGGAGATTGGAATAGGAGGAAATAGATATTTCCTGTTCTTCGTCGTCGTTTTTTTTTAGGGGGGGAGGGGTCGTCGTTAAGGCAACGATCGAGGTCACACGTGACTAAATCGAAAATCGTTTACCTTATCGATCACCATTATGTTATCCAACTTAAACCTTCTATAAAACCACGAACACTTGGAGAACACTGGACACTATCACGCGTTGATACCTGATACAAATTGCCTATTTATATTCAGAAAAATAAGTAGGGAAAAAAATGATCCAAGGCTATCCTCGCCCAAGCATGTCACTTTACCGACATTTTCGATACATTTTAGGGCGCTTCTCAAACATTAACACAGACACAGAATGCGCAAAAGGTCTGGAATGGAAAAAAAAACGCTGGACAAAACACCACGCGAAATAAGATTACTCGGCCTCACAATAGTCGTAATTGGAATATGAATAATTGAACAGCTGGTGTTCGTCGTTAATTACGAATATTTGCGTTGCAAAGCAAAGGACCGTAGGATCGATCGACGCTTAAAAATCCAGACGTCGCGGGAAAGGTGATTGCAACGTTAACGGGCCACGACCGTTAATAAATCAGCCGAGTGGAGCGCGCCTCGTCAACGGTAAATTGGCGCTAATTGCCACGGTCGAGAATTTAGTTTAATTTGGTTCAGGCAGGCCACGCAAGTGGTCGGCGTTTCAGCCACCCCCCAAGAGGGCCCTGAATTCCTAAACCGCTGCCTACCCGCGACTGTGTATTAAGCCACTAAATACTTCAGCGGCCATTATTCCGTGTCGCGCCAGGGATACACCCTCAATTAAATTCTATTATCCTCCTTCCGGCAGATTTAACGGTTAATCTTGCTGGGCAGAACCGATCGAATCCCGTGAGCTGAAAGATGACAATTACACGTCCGGGTTGCTGGTGGCGTCGCGTTTCCAAGCGAAGGACGTCAATCGTGCTTGATCTGTAATTAATAGTGAATGCAAATTTCGATTTGGGGTGTCAGACAACTGTCAAGATGGTATCAGGCTGACGAGGCTATTAAGATCATGGGAGAGGTGAGATGATCTTGTATGTGGTCCTAAAAATTAAAATGACGCGTTAGGTATGCAATTCGATGTAAAAATCACGGATCGCAATGGAAAGTTACGGAAATATTTATCAAAAAAGTATAGAATTCATGGTATACTCGTGTAAATAAAAGCGACGTACGACAGGATCGATATTAGTCTTCTTAAGTCAGTAATTGATACTTAGACGCCAGGTGTTCGTACACCTGTACAAGGACATACAGGTACGACACGCGATAGTCCTGTCCGTCTTCTCAAAATGAAGACACCGTTCCACAAAGTCGTCATCAATCAGACTTAGTTCGGTAATTAACAGTGGACGTAAATCGTAATGACAGGTCCCGGAGACATCTGTCAAGATGGTATCGAGCTAACGAGAACGTTTGGCTCAATAAGATGGACACGCGATGATTCTGTCACGCCAGTGAAAGTGAAGACCATGTTCCGCAAACTCTACAACGAGAAGCATCCAACAAACAAGAAAGGTTCTTCATAGTTTCTCCATTCACCAACAATTATTTCAAACTGTTCCAATTACTCCAGGCTTCCTCCCAAGTGGTGCTTCCACTATCATTACTTGCATACAACGTTCCCAGCTGTCCAACAGATTTAGCAATTAATCCTACGATCCATCTCGGGCTAAATCACGCAGAAGGTAATGTTCCCCGCTTTAAAGGGCCTTCAGCGTACTCCCGAGTCCCGAACACCTTCTCAACGTATTTGGTAATTAATCTTACCATCTAACTGGTACCGGAGTACTCTCTCCTTCCAAACAATCGATCCCAGAATATCATTCTGAGCTACTTCCACTTCTTTTATTCTCCTCAGCTGTTTTCCCTTTTCACGTGCGTTACACTTTGGAGGAACATCCGGCCCAATTATCTGCCGCGACAAATGAACGTCGGGGAATTGCAGGAAGGGAACGAAACGGGAACAACGAGACTTTATCGAATGGGACGCGTTCATTGAGCATCTGTTTTCCTGGCATTACGGAGGCTTTCACGGCGAGACGACATCGGGGGTAAATAATCGGCTAGGCCGAACGTATCGAGACACCCGTACACGTGTTACACGAGAGGGAACAACGCGGTTCGCCGCTCATCGAGCAAAAGTTTCAAGCTATACGGTGACGCGATCGATGGGCTCGTCTGGCGACTGGGGAACACTTTCGCCTGACAGACACTCGATGCACTGGAAATTGAATAAATCCACGACGATTAATGGCCCGAAAGTCCTCCTTGATGTTTCCATCGCGTATCGTACGTCTACGTACCACCCAGCACAGAGGTTTTGTTGAAGGTTTATGAATTAGATATCTTTTAGAAGAAAGATAGGCGATCCAAACTGAAGGCGATGTGTGCAATTTCTTTTTAGAGAAATTACAGAATTTTTCAATAGATAATTCTACTATTTACCAGCCTTTGTTAAGATGACTTTTGTTGGACCTGCTCATTTTTAATTCGCGAATGGCACGATTTCCAAAACGTGTAATTCAGATTTTTGAAAGAGAAAGGTTCAAAAATATTAAAACGATTACGTCTGTTGGGGCTGTTCGCCGGCTCTTTGATCCCCGCTCGATGAAAATATTCGTTTTCCCGTAAAAAGGCATGCAAATATTAGGATTACCGAGGGCATACATGAATTTTAAGCATTCCCAACGACCTCTCGGATCGTTCCCTTCCCACGGGGGCGCTAAGTTAATAACTTTTTATCGGACCGCGCGATTTTGCAACTCCCAAGAACCGCGTACGGAAGTTTGGAACCGCCGACGAACGTTTAATTTTGTCGTGAATTTTTCTAACTGTCTAAGCATAACAATTTTATCTTCGTGTAGTTTCTAGGCACTTTCAGGGCCTCCACGTAAAGATTGCATTAGTTCTTTCTGTTTATAATGATTTGAACACGACAATTTTAACGGAATTGGACCATGGAATCTAATTAAAAATCGAAAAATAATTAAAAAGTATTGAAAAGAACATGGAAGATGAAATATTTAAAAACAACTGTAGGTATGAGAAAGGTAGACTTGAATTGATCCTTCCTGTTCATAGTTAATCACTTGGACACAACAATTCTAATGAAATAGAATCAGGATATATAGACAAAAATCGAAAAATAGTTTGAAACTATTCAAAATAACATGAAAGATACAATATTTGAAAAGAACCTTAGGTATTGATTTCATTAATTAGTAACCATTCATGTATTAAACGAACTGATTAGCACGTTCCTCCAACTACTCCATTTTCAATCCCTAAAAGAGTATAAATTCCACATAAATTCACACAAAAACGAAATGAAATAGAACATCCAAAAGACTCTACTAACATGTACGTGCCCTAGACGTTACGTAACATCCGTGGCTGGCTGCCACGAAACGAAAACGCTCTAGTCCCGCTGCGTTTCAATTGATTCTTTTTACGTTTCTAGATGGGTAACCGGCGACTGGAGTATGTGCAGCGTTAGCTGTGGAGGTGGGTCCAGGACCAGAGCCATTTTCTGCACCGAGGAGAATGGCAATGAGACTACAAAGGTAAATAAGGAGCGGGACAGAGATAATTTAAATACGCGGAATCCCTTTATATTAAATTCTCGGATTTCGACCTCGTTTCCTATCCCTGAAAAACACACCGCGGTGTTTCCCGACTTGTGGCGTTGTAGAGCGAAGAAAAAGAAAAGGATCGCTCGTGTAAATTACCCTGCGTTTTATTTTTCGTCCAGAGAAGATTCGAGTCGACTTAAAACATTCATTCGTCTCGAAGAATTTATTACTGTCTCGACTGCGATCACAAGATACGATAACGACGATGTAATCGAAAACTTGTGCCTCTTTATATGCTGAGATTTTTATTCCAGTATCAAGCTTTCATGGCCCGATGTTCGCGTGCTCGTTCGGGTTCGGTAATAAGTGTACAGTCACGACATTATTGACACGAAGCGACAATTTTATAGAATTAAATGGAAGGGGCTTTGAAGGAATTGTATCGAGAAAGGGGTGGTTTAGATCCTTAACTTATAAACTCATAAAGCAATTCAATGAAAGTTGAATTCTTAAGAAGCATTACAAATATTCAAGTATAAGTATTCGAATCATTATATCGACGTAATAATTCCTCCTCCAATCCCTATATTTACATCACGTCTCCCTGTATAAATAAATCTAAACTACGTAGTCTACCGTAATCCTTTTAAAATAAATTACTAAACGACGATTGCGTCAGTTTTTTTTAAATTAGACGCATTCATCCTATCAACACGAAATGTTTGCTCGCCCCGATAACTTTCCGAGCCGCTGCGAATCTCGAGAAATTCGCCCCCTCCGGTTGCTCGTCACATAAATGGGTTAATAATTCCTTGCATCTTTGAAGCTTTACGACGTGCTCGTGTCTCCGGAACTGTCGTACAGATACAGAGCCATCCATCCGTCCATCCATTCGGTGCCTATGACAGCCCCGCGAAACCCACGAACCCTAACCCAGTTCGGTTCGTTTAAACTGGAAGGGCTGCTCGCGGTTCTCTGTCAGCCACCGTAAAATCCTCTCATCCGAGACTCGGCGAGCACCTGGAACACACATACGTCAGAAATATGTATGGTTAGACACGTGTACCGTTCGCCAAGAGGATTTGCGTCTTCCACCGTGTCTACGTGTGTTCGCGGGGTCTCTTGAAACGGTTAGATAACACTCGAGGCGGTAATGGAGGATATAATATGTGTAATAATGTTTTGTGGCCCGCACGATTATTAGGAAACGAAAGCGCGATACGGGGTACTTCTGCGGCGAAATACTGGCTCGTAAAAGGGGTTGGCTTTTCGATGGGAGGTTCAAATGTGTACAACGAGGATTGTCGAATTTAGAGAGATTAGAGGGGGAGGTATTGAGATTTTATCGCGATTAAGGGAGGATATTAAAACGAGGAACAATATTTAATTGTTTTTAAAGTACTTGAACTGTTTTACCTCGAATTTAGTGGTACGAAGATATAATTTGTTCATCCATTTTGAAAAAAAAGTTTTTTCGATATTCTAATAGGGGAATATAACATTTAGGCAGATTAGAGGGGGAGGTATTGAAATTTTATTGTGTGTAAGGGAGGATTTTAACACAAGGAACAACATGTGTAGTTGTTTTACTTCGAATTTAGTGGAACGAAAATATCATTTGTTCATCCATTTTGAAAAGAATAAATTTATTCGGCGTCCCAATAGCAGTGTACAGATTAAGCTTCAGCTCAAAATCTCCCATCGCGATCAACTTGATAGCGGAACATTTTTTTATGAAATGTAAAATAAAATTCTTTCAATAATTAATTTTTTAAAAGGTCCATGCAATATTACCTATTTCGAAAAATATAATCCGTGTTATATTAATATATTTTTCGAAGAATAAAATGAAATTCAAATAGGAATTAAAAATGACTGTAAATGAATCGCGTAAAAAGTTGAAATACTTCTCGTTACAGCTTCCAGATCACAAGTGCAGCAGCACGCACAAGCCACGCAACCAGGAGAGCTGCAACACCATCTCCTGTCCCATGTGGGAGACCAGTAAATGGAGCGAGGTAAGTAGAAGGCAATCTCAGATACCCAAACTACGAATCCAGCGACTCGTGGAAAACGGAGACTAGGCAGTTACACGACAGACAAACGGGCGAGTCCGTATGTTTGACGCAGAAATTTAGGGATTTACTAGGCACGTAGGACGTGGTTCTGGGTACCAGTATTTATTATGGTTTCGGAGACGAGTACTCCGCTGAATCTTTCGAACCAAAACATAGCACAAAAGATCGATACTTCTCGATGAAAATAAAGAAAAGCTGAATTTGATACGATGGCTAGTTTTGAAGAGAAAAATTCAAATGTGTAGACCGTTTTCACATTAATGAACAAAAACTGAGAACGTCAACGTCGTGCATTTTTTAAACAAACTCGAATTCGACAAAATGATGACTTAAACCCCCCTCAATTTTAGGTTGTCTATAACATACTGCAATTTGATCAAAATCCCTGACTTCGAAACAGAAAAAACGATCAATTCGACGCGAAATAACTTGCACTCGTCATAAAAATGGTTGTAAATTCATTTCTACCTAAATAGAGCTGCTGCAAGCAATGAGAATATATTGATTTAAGTAGGGAAGTTTGAAAAAAACGTATTGTCTACAAGGAAGTGTAAAGAAACGTTCCCTTAGTATAATACAGATGGTGACCCACAACCAAGAGGAAATGTACCTCGCGTTCAGATTAGTTTCTCCGCTCGCTGAATTATTCCCCGTGACAAGGTTCTCTTAAATGATCAACGATACCGGTACACTTGCCACCCACGCACCACTTTCATAACGAACGACTCGATTGATCATTCCTCGTGCGCTGTAAGAGGGGGCGCAATTTCGCATCAGGTAAACCGACGAGCAACAAATTTCCATCCGGCGGGGTTAACAACGTTACGCGAGTTCAGACGGACCTTTTTGTCTCTTAAAAGGACGTTAACGGGTTTCGAGGATGAGGCGGACGAACGCGTAACGTTTCTCTATCCAGTTATATCTGTCTATTCGTATCAGGAAATCCGATTTCCTCCGGGAACAGTAAACAGGTCGGGCTGATTGTTGCAAAGGGAAATGAAACTCGTTCCACAATTTGCTTTGTGCGAGCCGGATGTTTTGTTATCGCGTTTCGTCGGGGTTAACGTCGGCCCGCCCAGGCACCGCGGAATGCAATTTTACGTTTCTTTTTTTAACCACTGGAAAAATTTTTCGACTTCAAACCCGTCCAAATGAAATTCGTCATTTACAAGCGACCGCAGACGAGCCTGTCGAATTAAAGGTTCGATGATCTGCTCGTTTACGCGTGAAGTATGCATAGTAGCGCACATAAAAGTGGCTTAACAACAAATATTGTTAACGGAGAGGGAAAGGGCAGGAAACTTTCCAAGATGCCGCTTTCAGAGGATACGTGCAGACGTCATAGGGATAATTCAAGAATTTTTTTTCATTATTTAGATACATATTTTAATCCAAAGCTAGACGCAATTTTACAAAACAGTTGTCCTGGAGAACAGAAGTTAAATTTTTTTGTTAAGATACATTTAAAAAATAGCCAAAATACAAGGACATGTCCTGTCTCGTGTATAGGATAATTTGAAAACGTTTCATCTGAAACATACCACGAACAACACTTTTATATACGCCTTTTGCTACTTTTTAGTGGACAAGAAACACGTATTTCATCTTCAACTTCGTACGTAACCACCCATTAATACGTTGAATGGCAGACAAGTATTCTTGAAAATTTCTGCTAGGATTAAATATTATTTAGACTATCGGAACGGACTATCAAACGTTCATCGTGGTATTTATTTTTGTAACTTCACCAAAATCCATAAATTTCATTCAAATTCATTTCCTTTAATGCTTAATTTTCAGAGTTAATATTTTGTACTTGTTCAGTGAAAAGCACTGTCACCCATATACGGGTGACGTGGCGAACAACGCGTTAAATCGGCATAAATCCCGACGGAAATATCGCGCGAAACTTCCGTTTCGACGTTTTCCTGCGCTCGTCCATTCGACGAACGGTCTAACAGGAATGAATGTATCGGCGTCGAAGGAAATTTGAATCGTCGCATTGGCAAGACCGACAAAGAGTCTAGCACCTGTACGCGTACAGAACTTCGCCAACTAAGGTCGACGCGAACTTCGGCAATTGAGTAATTCCGACGAACTTCTTGCTCTCTGTAGAAAGGAACAACTCGCGAAGCTGAAACGTCGAAAAGAAGAAAGTTTCGCGGCACTTCGTAATATTGCTACTGTTAAGAGTGTAACAAAGACGGCTTTCCGCAATATTATTACGTAAACGGCCATCACACGAGGATGTCCCTGAAATGGTGTGGAAAATTTTACAGCCGTGTTCCACGCGAGTCCACGAAGAAAAGAATCGTACAAATAAACAATGGTTAGCAAAGTTCGCGGTAGATAAGGCTGGGAACACCGAAGGTTCCGCAATTATCTTTGTGGTTCCGTAAAACCGCGTTTGCAGGAAACATTTTACCCTCCTGTGTTTTCTTCCCGTCTTTTCGTAACTTGAACGTCTTACGTATAAAAATGTGTGGAAATATTTCGTACCAATAGCACGTACTGTTTGTTGTACTCGGAAAGAGATATTTTTAATATAAACTTGGAATAAATATTTGGCATAAAATGTTGAACAAAATTTACAAAACTTACTGAAGAATTGAAACTATTATTACATTTATAAAATGATATACAAAATCTAAATACTGCGATCTAAAGATGTGTAATATTTCTTTAAACCCGGTAATATAATTTACCCTTAAAGTCGAATGTCCATTTTCAACAACTGTTCCAAAAGAATCGCATATCAGAGTATAACCAATAAGTCTGTCAAAGTTCTCCAAAAGAAGAAAATAAAAATATGCCTTCGAGGAATTAAATTCATACCCTCTAACCCTCGATGGTCGTCAAACTCCTTAATTTTCCCAAAAACACTTCGCCTCCCTCCACCTATATTAACGACCCTCTAAATTATCACTAGGGCCAAACGAACCCAAAGGACTCCTCCGACCGAGGCGCCAAAAATTCGCTGAAATCGGATTTCCTCGAAACTGAGAAAATCGAGCAAGCATAACTGGCGCTCCGGAACCACGCCAATAAAACTCGCGGGAAAGGCGAGACATTCGCGAGGGTAAAATTGCGTGGAGCAGACTCGGATGGATTTTCACCTTCGAGACGCGCCATTCGCAGTGTCTAAGCTTTTCAACGATAAATGCGCAGCGTTACACTCGTTCCGTTTCTATCTCGAAGCGTCTGTGGAAAATTTTCTCTCATCGTCTCCCCGTTCCTACATCCGTGCTCTTTGAGGACGTCCCAAGCCGAATCAGCGACATCAAACAGGACAATTTAGTCGTCAAATAACCACCATCACCTTTGGTCGTCCTTGCCCACCTTCTGGTCCCGTCTCACACGTGTCGCATGATCGACGATCCTTTGCTGCATAAAAGACAGTCGCCTGCTAATGAGATTAATCCTCTGGCCGAGCCCTTTCATACCTATCAATTCCCGATCGTCGAACTGAGACATCAAACAGGTAATGGAGACAGCTTGGTATCGATGTAATGCGAACATGGGGGTTCCTTTGAATGAGACGTTGGTACACTAGCAATTTCAACTCGTTTCAGACATTTTCAATCACATGTAAATAGAGTAAACGACAATGAATCGTGCGATTAGTGTGCAAGCCTCGCTGCAATCTGTTGCGTAAGTGTCCTGCTGGCTCAGAATAATTTTCAGCGCTCAGTTGACCAATTTTCTTTGATGGCGCTGCAATTTTGTTTCGAGCCATGATGCCCAATTTGTTAGAAAAATAACAATAATTTCAAAATTCTTGCATAAACGGAGATCATACTTTACGAGCACAGTCGAGGAGCATGCTCGGAATGAGTCGAAGCGAGCTATTGAAAAAACCTGGGAATTACGAGTGCCCTAAGGTAATTTAATTTCATCGTTCCGGTACCGTAAACGCGGAATCATAATACAGAGTTCAAAGCGCCGTATAGAATGCGACGCTGAAAAGGGATCGCTGGATCTCGGATGGGAACGGGGCAATTTCGCTATGTTTAAGGGGACATTTTGCGAAAGCTACGAGCGAATGGAAGATAAACGGACGAGCAGAAAAAAAATACAGGCGCGATAAGAAGTTCGAGAGCAGAGACGGAGGAAAGCGCGAGGAGGAGGACAGAAGTGCATTCTCGCGGAAAACGTTCGACGAATTCATCGTTGCCGATTGTGTCCATGGTGGACGGTGCTCTTACGCAGTGATGCACAACTTGCCTTATCAGCAGATATGAGACAAAAAGGAGGAATAAATATTCAGAGGTTAATAAGTCGCATAGGCACTATTAACTTCATTCATTTCAGTGTTTAATTTAAAAATAGCAACCATTTACTCTGTCACCAACCAGTGTAGAATAATAGAGTACAAAGATCCAGTCAGGTAAAAAATATATACAGTCAGTGTAAGAAGTATTCGTACAGCAACCAATTTAAAATAAAATTAATAAGAAAAGTAATAAGAGGCTAACATTAAACGTTAATTTAAGATTGTAATTTACGCAAATTCTACTCGAAAAATATGTAGAAATGTTGATAAATTATTTCTTCCCCTAAAATTTATTAATAAAATAAATACAAGAAGTATTATTTTGAATTGGCTTCTGTACGAATACTTATTACACCGACTATAAATGTAATATCGTGTACTATACAGAGTATAAAAGAAACTAATACATTTAATGACTAACTCAGTATAGCTTACGCATCATTGTGCAGAAGTTCTACACTCAATCAGACACGCAAATACTACAAATAACACATTGTCAGAAAATACTGAATACCTCAAATCGACTCAGCGGTGACCGAGAGTCACCTCTCGAGTGCAAAGGGTCAACTGTCATATAAATCGAACGAATAAGTCGAAATGCGTCGCAGGTCGTTGTGCACCACTGCCTGCACGCTATCGGACAAGTACGCTCGCACACGTTCACGTAGAGGAGCGCAAATCGATTCGAGACGCGGCATCAAGAGGCTCGCCGCCAAGTGCGTCGCCGTTGTATCGTGCACATGCAGCTCGTCGACGTTTTCGAACGGAGGTTTCGCATGCGTCGTCGTAACAAACGCGATTGAGATACGGGGGATGCACATCGCGGGGCGATTCGAACGACTCGGTGGCGCCCGTGGGAGTTTTCGAGCGAGGGTGGGACCCGTTTTGGCACGATGCTCGATGACCGACTCGCGCTCGTGCCATTTCTTCTCTGGCCATGCGACCGTGTCCTGGAAAGCGCGATATCTGCTGGAAGCGTTCCAGACATTTGGTTTTGGGGACGTCCGATGTCATGCGTTTATGGAAATTTAAGTCCACTCCCGGGCTCTTAGATTTTTCTCTTTATTCTACCGCCGCTCCCATGCATCCAAAGTGCACTCCTCGAAACGAGCGACGGGAGTCATGTCGTGGCATATGTACTCCTGGCGTGGTTTATTTATTTAAAAATTGTTAGGCTTCCTCGGTACAGCTAATTGTCGAGATAGGTGATTGTAGCAAAGGCTGGTCACAAGAGAAGTGAGGAGAAATGCTAGTTGAAATGAAGGAGATTGGGTTGACTCAATTTTACTTCTTTTTATCGAACCTCTTATAGGATATCGAAAAGATCCGAGGATTGATAACAATTGCGAACGTTCATTGCTGACGCCATATGTCGCGTTCAATTTATAACAATTTCGTTACTAAGAGTGAAGCTCCTTCAGATGCAAGCACAGCCAGAACAAAGTCAGCTATCGAAGCACGTGACACAAACGAAGTCCAATTTCCATCGCAAAATCTTTGAAAGTCCCCCATACATATTTCAGGTCACCTGAAACGAACAAAAGCACCGTGTATCCGATATAACGATACTCGAATCTAATCCTCCAATTATTTCAACTCCTTCACGGGTCCCACTTCAAGAACCGTTCCGACGCGGCGCGAGGAACATCACCGGGAGAGGAAACGTTGTTCCGTAGGAAATTAAAGTAACGTCTCCGTAACTTTGCGCGCTAGACCGTTTCGTTTATATTCAGGGACAAACTGGAGACGCTAAGAAAGTTCTGGGAACAATAAAATTTTACAGCATCGTATCTCAGCGCGTCGAGCGAGAAACAAGGGAACCGTACCGAATGCAACGGGCTGCGGGAAAAGTGACTGGCGGTCCCCGCGTCGTTGATGCAACCCCGTTCCCAGTACCTGGGACCCGAGGCTACAATAAGAGGTGCAAAGAGATGCAACAATAAGGGACAAGTTGTACAAGAAGGTCGGGACCGCGGCGTCTCTCGTTTCCGCGGCTCCGGACGAGCAAACTTTCCAACTGGTACACGCCGAGTAGGAAAAATCAACGGGGATTCCCCTGCGGGATCCCAAGACCCGAGTTATGCTTTATTCATGAGCCGGCGCTAAATGCACTCGCGGATCCCAGATACCGTATTTATTACTGTTACGCCGCGACACATAAAAACCGACGGCGGTATTTCACGGATCGTGAGAACTCACAATGCCGACGGCTAACGACGGATCGCGGTCGTTTCTACGGCTTTGGAATATTTTAAGATACGCGGGCGCCGATAGCGGGGACGGAACAGGGAAAGAAATCCCGTTGCAAATTGAATGGTAAATTTTGTTTTCGCTCTTCGACCGCTGGGGGACATCACGAATCCACTCACGCAGTTTCTTTCCATCTTTATATACAGTTATAGTGTAGTCATAGTATATCTATGTATAGTGTTTCGATCATGACTGCCACCTCGAGGGGAACTGTTTCTTCAATTTTATGAGGACCAAATTTGATTTGGAAATTTTTATTTATTGTCTCGTCAGCTTGTAAGCCATTAGCGACCACTGTGAGTTACATGTTCAACGTTTCTATACAGTCATAAGTAGTCGTAATATAATTAAAATAAATACGGAGTGACTTGTGGTTAGAATAACTAATTGTTACATCCAACAGTAATTATAAATACTATTTAGCATTAAATGTATATTTTAGAAGGTTGTAGTGTTTTGTTAACTCTTGTTTATATTTCTTTGGATATTTTTGTCCTTTGTAAATATAATTTTGAATATGCATTCCTTGTCATTTAAGCTGGTCTTGGGGATGGTTGGTCTGGTTTCGTATTTCTCGTAACATATGTTTTACTATGATTTTTACGTATTTTCTGTTTAATTGATGTTTAGTGGTTCTTGATTGTTAACAGGAAGTATAATTACATTAAGGGAAAGATAACAGAAGAATGAGTAAGAAATTTGTATCTTCTTCTGAAACTTATAGGAAATAACAGTGATGATTATTTAGAGACACATTACTCTAATATTCGCAACTGAAGAATTCCTTCAGCGAGACCATATTTGTTATACACAGGGTGTCCCACGCAACTGGAACACGCTGTCCCTTCTAAATGGTTGGGAATAGACAAAAAATGTTATAAGTAAAAGTTAAATGGTTTTGAATGGTGCGTAACATGCAACTAATTTTATGCACTTTTGTGCTTCGATGCATCAGGAAAATGGAACTGCACTTTTTTTTTTAAATGCAAACCTATATTTCTGACGACACAGATCGATGCAGTTTCTTGTACTCAATAAAAAGTACACACATACTTCTCCCCGAAACTTGTTCGTTGGGAAGTTATCGATGGTAATAGTTATCCGAACTATTTCTGTCTATGTTATGCACCATCCAAAACCATGTAACTTTCACTTATAACATTTTTTTCTATTCCCAACCGTTTAAGAGGTACAGCCTGTTCCAGTTGCGTGGGACATCCTGTATAGCTTGTGCATTTTTATGCATTTACAGAAAATTTGAATGCGCATGAAACTATAAAATGCACACAGTATACAATAACACAAAAAAGTATTGGAAATAAAGTTCATACGATAATGTTTACAAAGTAAAATAAATTTCTTTCCAGGTTTAATTTTTATAGAAATATTCAAATATTTACAAAACCTTTTATTTTGCTTAAAGGTCCGCAGTCTAGTTATATAAAAGTGAATCAGAGAAAAGGAAAGAATAAAAATGAATTAGAGCGCCATAAATCGATTCCCGGAAACTTCTCGAGAAGTTGGTGACCAGGACTTTCCTAAGGATACGTCTCCTCCTTATCATTCCCGACGACAAAGGGCGGTAAACAGGATTCACCGCGTAGAGCGACGAAAGTATCCTTAGTCACGTGTAAGCAAAAGTTTGGGTGGTTGTGATTTACGGCTCATCTCGCACTTGATCGATGCACAATGGGCCTTGGGCTCGCCTTGACGAGAGGAAACCGCGAGGGCTGCCAGAGGCGAGGAGATGGCGTCGGTATCCTTTCGCCAGCGATACATAAAGGCAGCCTCTTATACCCGTCAGTACAGTAATGATTTCATCCAGAGCCCCGGAGAGACGAAGAGCAAGAGAACCGCCCCCCTGCGCCCCTCGAAGACAGGAATTGATAGATTTCTCT
This sequence comes from Hylaeus volcanicus, assembly GCF_026283585.1. NCBI lineage: Eukaryota > Metazoa > Arthropoda > Insecta > Hymenoptera > Colletidae > Hylaeus > Hylaeus volcanicus. The sequence goes on from NC_071976.1 coordinate 21,900,635, forward strand.
CTTTTGTGAGCTCAGGAGCCATGCAAATATTGAACTGAAAGCACGGAGGCTCCTTAAAGCACTCCCTGCGATATCGGACTTCCTCCTCGAACTTCCATGGAGAGTAGGGACCGCTCTGAGAAAGACGCCGGGGAAGGGGGGCGACGAAGGGAACGGGCGAGGGGGTATCAGGGGAAACATCGAGATGGCTGGAAGTTGGAAAACAGAGGGAGGAAACGGGGAGAAAAAAAAGACGAAGTAGGTGAAGCGAAAACAAAGTGGGGCGAAAAGAAACTGAAAGGAAAAGGGAAAAATAGAGATTGAGAAGGAAGGAGGACTGTTTGGCGAAGTAAAGAAGTAGTGTATACAGGGTGTTCATTGTGTCCACTGGCATTGATTTGATCACGATGAGTTCTAGGGGAAGTTAATTAATCCGGGACAACAGAAAATTTGGGAATATTTTATTTTTATAAGTAAACTCGATTTAATAAGCAGTTCTACTTGAATATTCACTTGACATTTCGAGGCATATTAATTATTTACCAACGTCGCGCTTATACTTTAACGCAGATGTAAATAGAATGAAATATACGTAATGTATAAGTATGAAATATAAAAATAACTATAAGCTGGAACCATTTTATTCCTAGGGTATATCGAAACAAGTGAAACAATGGTGAGCTTCACAAGATTATAACGAATTAAACCGGTAGACAATGACTGCGTTCATTATTACTCCTAATTAATATTACGCATTACGGGGGACACAAAATGAGCCTTTCTGTTTAGAGTCAGTCTACCGTGCGCGTTTCTCCAAAACATCATGGCGTTCAGTGTCGTTCAATGCGGTATTATTAAACCCATTATACATATCACGCATTGTTCCGGTATCGAATATGAGAATGACGCGTTACTAGACTGCGAATTTTTATGTATTTAGAGGAAATTTTAATGCGCAAGACACTACAGAATGCGCACAGTATGGAATAATACAAAAAATATTGAAAGTAAAGTTCATACTGCAATATTTATAGAGTAAAATAAATTCCTATTTAGATTCTGCTTTTGTAGGTACGTTTGTTAAGAATCTGTTTTCCATAAAGATCCGCAGTCTACGCGTTACCATTACATTTATTCATGAAATTTATGTTCAGTTGTCAAACTATATATTTAAATCCACGTATCACAAATTGGAGTAACATTTTTTTAATCGAAATAAGATCCAGTGCGATTTGCACATTTTTACCAACGAACAGTCAATATAGCATAAAATTCTATTGTTCTGGAATTGATAAATTCTTTGATCGCATTTTCAGCAGCTGCTCGATTGGTAAATATCTTTCCTTGCAAGTAGTGGTCCAGATGTTTGAAGATGCCAAATGCATCGTTAAAATTACGAATCCCAGTTGCAGCTTTATTATTCAGTTTATATTTATATAAGAATATTAGACGAACTTGCTCAGTATCCGTTGCGAAGTAAATAACTGCGAAGTGAAGACAAATTAACAGTAAAAACAAAAGCAAAACGAAAGCAACGTAAATAGAATAAAGCGAACTGTTATCCCAAAACCAAGCATCAAAGTTCGAAAACCGACATTAATTTCTTACCAACCTAATATTTAAAAAAAAAAAATAGAGATATCCCTATAAAATCGAAGTAAAAGGGTGAAGATAAAATGGCGATGAAATCGACGGGAAGACACTCGACGAGGAAGGCCACAAGTAAAAACGAGTGATCGGGGTTAGAGGCGCGGGGGAGGGGGGTGGCAGAAGCAAACACCGATAGAGGTGGTAAAAGAGAAGGCAGAGTGCCTAAGTCGAGCGGGTTTCCGCTTTTCCGTTCGTGTTACCTTTCCACCTTCGACGTCTTGAACGATAGCTCCCAGCATCCGTGGGCTTTTTGTTCCTCGTCCCTCTCACTCGTTCGCTTCTAAACCGCTCAACCCTCCCCCAGGTTCTTACTTTCCCGATCAAACGGACTTTATTCTCGTCGAGAGAAGTTTGAGGCCACCAAGGTGCCTTCGAGACGTCTACCTGCGAACCAACGCGCTAAAAATGGCACCCCTCGTCGCTCGTGATTCGGGTGCCCGCGTAAAATCGAATCTGATCGTACCATGATGAAAAAAAAAAAAAAGAAAGCAGCACAGGGAATCAGTATGCCGCGATGGGGATCTCGATCGCGTTTCCTCCGACGCTAATCAAATCCAGTGGCACCGCTCGTTCCGATCGGGAATTTACTTGGCTTCCTACCTTGCTAATTCCGCACGCGAGGAAATTTAATCAGAAAGGCTTTTTCATTGTATTAATCGCGCCTCGCTGCGTTCCCGCGATGCCTCGCAGCTCGTGTACGCGGCCGCTGAAAAGAAGAGTTTCTACGTCAGAAGGGATCAACAGAAGCAATTACTTCGTGTCTTCCGTGACGGGAAGCAAAGAGGTCAGGCTCGCCCGTGAGCTTTGTTTCCGGATTTACAACGCCCCGCGGACGAAATTTGTTCGATGCCACGCTCGTCTCCTGGAAGCGAAACTCGTACGTTGGACGAATGCGACGAGGTCTGCGAAAAATTTGACTGGAATTGCACGGTTCCTCTTTGGAAACCGGAGTCGTGAATTTTTTTAGTGAGGGTTTATCAGAGTTGCGAGGAACTTATATTGTTATTAATCGTTTGTATCGTTCTTTAACCCTTTCGGCTCTGCTGTCCTCTATCAGGGTGGAACCAAAAGTTCGTGCATTTTTATTTACGTTGTTTCAGTTCGTGCGATTTTTTTATGTCACTAAAATTATTTGTATGTAAATCTCATATACCATTTCGTAGCTTTTGAAAAGCTCTTTCATATTTAATTATTAGCTACATTAATTTATTGATCGTTTAATTTCTTTTTTTTCGTTTTAATAAAATTATGGAAAATTTTGAAATTTGAGTACTTTTACGTCACTACTGAAGCAGGAAAGAAAGTATTATATTCGGTAACTTCATCATCAAAAAATTGCACAAACTGAAGCAACGTACAAAATGCACACACTTTTGTTCACCCTAATATTTGAAATCTATTCGTTTCTCTTTTTAAAATTAAGTGTATTAAAGTAGGATTGGCCGTGGATCAAAAGACAGTTAAAAGAGGACAATTTATTCCACTGTAAATGACGTTCATTTTGTTTTTTTAACATATATTCTTGTGAGTCTCGATTCTAATGTGGCCAATGGCAACCGGATCTAGGATCGAAAGGGTTAAGATACCATAACCAGCGCTTTGGAAGCTTGAAAGAATGAAGTAAGTCTCATTCTAATTTGACGTGTACCTAGGCTTTCATTTTCCTATTATTCAATACAAAAAAAATGTTTTTCTTGTCTTCCCAGTTTCACTTACATTTTCCTAATTTCTTTAAATCGATATTAGGTATAAAACTGTTTACAGCAGAGCTACATTTTTTTTTTTTTTATTTAATTCTAATTTTGTTGTTCTATTAGTCTCTAAATTAGGCTCGTCATAAAAGATGTTTTCAAGCCTCGAACTGTCCTTAGTTTTGAAAGGCGATTATCAACAGTGCCAGAGAAATCCACAGAAACGAAAGATCCCTTTATTAAATTAAAACTGAAATTATTAAGATCGCAGGACGATTGATAAACACCGAGGTAGTCTCATAACTGGGTGCGCACAAATCTCGTATTCTCGGATCTCCTCCGATTTTCCTTGGCGTTCGTCCCCGTTTCTTTTCGACCTCCCTCGCCATACCTCGCTACGATAATGATCTCCGAGGTTTCGAGTTGCCCTGGAAGGATCTTTTAAATCTGTTGAACGTTAGAACGGAACCTTGCAAATACCACTTAGTATACGAAATTAGATTCTACAGTAGCGTCACGGGGGTTTATTGTTCCTTCGCTCTGCCTTTTCTTTGCGTTTCCACCGTGCTCTACGTTTCTATGGACTTTATCCTGCGCCGGGGAGTATTATCTTGACCCGTGCTCTTTTTCTTCCTCCCTTTTCCGCCTTTCTCTCCACTCTTTCGACCCAAGACACGAGCTGTTCACATTCCGCGAAAGAAAAGGCTCGAAAATGAAACAGAGTGTAAAATGTTTCAATTTCGGGACGTTTAGTTTCAACGATCTCACGAGATGAGGGATTTCATTTGGAAGGCGCAACGTTCGTTAGGTCGTCCCAGGTGGAACGGACGAATTCGTGATAGAATTTTCGATTAGGCCATAGTTCCATGCACGAACGATACACGTTGACCACCTTGAAGTAAACGCCTATGTTTCATTTACAAAAAAAAACTACGTATTTCGAGGCTCAAGTTTCCTACCATTTTCTTTCCATATTTGTTAAATTCATTAAAAAGTTGTACCGGGCACAAATGGAAGAAAAGTAAAACTAAGGGCTTACCAATTCTTGGAAATTACAGAAAGACACGAAACTACCTGGTAGCTACGATTTAACTGTTCCGATCGCGTTCAGGCTTCCTCCACCGTGTCATGTTTCCATTGTTCTCGTTTCGAAGGAATTCTCCGGCAGCATGAAATTTACTTTTTCGTGATGTGTGATCGATAGTGTTCCGTGACCTGTGGCACCGGCATCAGGACGAGGACAATCGAGTGCAGAGACGGGGTTGGTTCCATCTCGAAGGACTGCGATCCCTCCGAACGGCCCTACACCAAGCAGGAGTGCAAGACAAACATCGTCTGTCCGATATGTAAGTTTTATAAGTCGCCATTCCTATGCACCAGCGTCGAACACCGTTCCCGTGCCCCAATTTCAAACCGCCTTCCTCGAAATCCGCGTGCCGCGCAGAATCGTGCAACTCAACCGTGTGCTGGATTAGGGAATGCTCCATCCTCCAATCAAAATAACTAGACAAGCCCGCATATTTTCCTAACTCTCGTTCCTTGGAATAATTCTAATCTTCTCTTGCGATATTTACAGTGTAACTTTTATGTTTGGAACGTTCATTGCGATGATTGGGCCATATTCTCTTGGAAACGGTGTAGGAAGAATTAATTAATTTCTTTACTTCAAGGAAAAGAACCTACACAGTGCAAACAATATGCAAGAATATAAAAAAGATTGAAAGTAAAGTTCATGTTGTAATATTTGTAGAATAAAATGAATTCCTACTTAGGTTCAATTTTTGTAGGCGCGTTCCGCAGTCTAATTATTAGCTACATTAATTTATCGATCGTTTCATTTATTTTCGTTTTAGTAAAATCATTTCTTACTTCAAGGAAAGTTCAATTTCTTCTTTTTTTACTTCAAGGAAAAGATTTAATACAGCCAAGATTAAATCGTTATTTTAATAAAAAGTGATATTAAAATTGCTGTTTCGAGAAAAGATATTATTCCATAAAATGTTCGTTCATCCTCTCTAATAATTCCTATCTCCAATAACTACAAATCTATTTAGTAAGGAGTGAATGGGTTAAATAAATGTCTTTATTATGAGAATTGTAAATGTGAGAGTAAATTTTCTATAAAATTAAACACATCCTTAATAAATAACGTGAATGTTTGTGTTCAGTCGGCGACGAGATGACGCAGCCACTGATGCAACCGTACCCACCCCCGCCAGTGTCCGAGAAGCTGATCGACCAGCCCATCCCTTCGGAATCCACGTGAGTAGCCGACGAAAAATTGATAAACAGACATATGAAACACGCGACACACGCTCAGCTGGCCCGGTTGTCTCAGCGTCGTTTGCATAGATGTCTTAGAGCTTAACGTCGCTTGCCCTTAACACACGAAACATGTACAAACAGAGCTAGATAGACATCTTTCCATCTTAAAAGCATTCATTTCTTGACGTCAATTGGTCTGTCCCGACAGATATACGAACTACTTTGCCTGTGGCTGGTTGTATCTGAGGTATCCCATTACTGTGTCTCTTTCTTCTATCACTTTAACTTCTTTTTTCTTCTCTGTCTACCTTTTGTTTCTTCTTCGATTCCTCTCTCTCTCTCTCTGTCTCTCTCTCTCTCTCTCTCTCTCTCTCTGTCTCTCGCACTCAGCCCGCGCCCGGGTTCACTTTCTCTGTGTTTTCTTCTTTTTTTCTTTTTTCTTAACGTTCCTCCCTCCGCTTCCGTGTCTCCGCCAGAACCCCTTCAACCCCTGCTTCCCGAACTCCCAACGCTACACGCCTCCAGACGGTGCAAAGCACACCGACGTTTGCTCCTCTCCTCCACCCGTTGGGCGAATTTTTCTCTGTTTTTCTTTGTTACCGAGCCACTAAGCCCCCTCCATCCTTCTTCCCAGCGTGTCGGTAGTTTCGTAGATTCCCCGCACGCTTGTGTAACTCACCGCAGAGCCGCGAAGTCCGACGACGCTCCTCTTTTTGGAGCGAAATCAAGGCTAAGCGAGTTTTAGAAGCATTCGGCCCCTGCCACCCTTCTTGCCAGTTGGGATTTCCATCGAACGTTTCGCTTCTGAACCACTAGCCAACTTCCCATCCCTGGACAAGGTATTTCCCAATGCAATAGGGTACGAAGGGGTTGATAACAAATTTTTTATTAAAAAGGAAGATTCTTTTTACATTCTTTAGAATAATTAATTTCGGAATTGCGTTATAATAGTAGAATTTCAAGAGAACCACGAATGAAACGCTTGGAGAAATCTCAATCTATAAAGAGCAGAATCGATTTCTTTAACCTGAATAAACTAATAATCTGTGAAAGCACTTCCTTTTAGCCCGTCTTTTCATCCAAGACCAGGACTTAACCAGGGACAGTTCTTTATTTCCCCATGCAATAGTTCCTGAAGGGATTGTTATCAAATTTCTTACAGAAAAAAAGTATTTTCATCCATTCTTAACAATAATTAATTTCTTAACTGCGTTATAATTAATAATTGAGTGACACACTCCGATTTTGATGAAACTTGGTACACTTGTTTGTGGGACCTTCCAATGAAGTGCATCATCTTCAGTTCATGCCAGATAATCGTAAACTCATACACACCGTTGAATTCAAAATAAAAAAACGTTTTTACCGATCCTGAAATAAATTAAGATTTTCAAAAATTTCAGGGGGAGGTGGTTCATTTTTGAAAAAAAAAATTTTCTTTTTGAAAATTCGTTGGTACCGATTTATTGGTCTCTAAAAACAGTGCAATGTTTACTTGAACATTTTTATTGTATCTTTTATGATTTCCGAGTTATAAATGCAGAAGTAAAAAAAGCTGCTCAGACAGAAGGGGTAGTTTCTCCCTTTAAACGCAAAAGTGGCACGAAATGAAGATGGTGCGTTTCGTTGGAAGGTCTCACAAACAAGTGTACCATCAAGACCATTCAAGATAAATGGAACACTGTATGGAAAAACTCCTGTCAAACTCTAATACACAGAATCAGGAAAGACTTTTACGAAACCAGTCCGTCCAAAACACTCAAAAAAAAAAGAACAAGTAGTAATTGACCGAGTAAAAATAGGACACACAAATTTCACTTATATTCATCTAATCAAAAATCAAGAAAAACCTACATGTACCAGTTGCAACACGCCGAACACAATAAAACACATCATCACCTCCTGCGTCAAGTACCAACGAGAAAGAAGAAAATTCAAAATCCATGAAAAAATCGAAAACGCCACCAGTACAATTGAAAATTGTAATAACTTAATCATGTTCCTTAAACAAACAAAACTATTCACCCAAATTTAGACGTACCAGAAATTCATGTAGTTGCTAATAACCCTGTGAGGTGAATATAACTATAAAAACACAATAAAAAAAGACCAAGTGCACCAAGTTTCATCAAAATCGGAGCGTGTCACTCACCGATGTTTCCTTATCAGCGAAACTTCAATCTATACAGAACAAAATCAATTACTTTGACCTAAGTAAACCAATACTCTTTAAAAGCACACTTCCTTTTTCGCTGGTCTCTATCGTGCGTCAGCAAGAATATTGCAAAAGTACGATTAGCCCTATAATTCGGCCTGTGTTTTTCTTTTCGCCGTTCGTCTCGGACGCGAGTGGGAATCTCCATGATCCGCGAAAAATAGTTTTTCCGCGGGCCGCGACAGGGGCTCACTTTTCTGCTGACGCACAACAGTTTCCCAACTCGAATCCTCCGTCCCCGCTTAAATTCGAGGGGTCGGGCATAATCCCTTTCCCCTCCCTGCTCGTTCTTTCGGCTAACTTTTTCCTGGCTCTTTGCTCCTAATGCATTTATGAGATTACGAGATTTACCGTGATTTAATTAGCTCATAACGCGAATGCCCGTAGAACAAGTATTAGCATAGACTTACGATGATAATGTTAACGTAGACTGTTACCGTCTCTCCTTTTTCCCGACGATGTTTTCACAGTTTTCCGGCTTGCGTTATTCCGCGGTAACCCCGGTAGGCTTAGCATGCATAATTTATAGCTTAGAACTGTTCCCCCGCAACCCTTCTCCGTTGGCCGACTGGAGAATTTTACACGAGTACCCCGGCCAGATTCTTCGACGAGAATTACGACCCGACGCGAGGATCTGCTGCGCGTCTTGTTTCCAGCTTTGGAAACGAGAATATCTTATCGAAGAATACATTAAACTCTATATTTCGAAATAAACGCAATCTTTACGGGTAGTTCGATTAGCGTGGCGATCAAGACACTCTCTCCAATTAAAAGCGTCGTTAGAGATAAAAATCATCGATTGGGAGACGAAAACGGGCACCTCTGCGAATAAATATCACCGGTTTCGAATCTCGACGGTGGAAAAAAGCGAGCGAAAGGCGAAAGCTCCAACGTAATTCTGAAATAACCGCCTGTTATTTATACGATTCCAATCGATGACGGGGACGGTCGTACACGTCGCTTTATGAGCTACGAATAGCCAAAGGAGTCCAATAAAGTCTACATCGTACGTGACGTTTGACTCGAGAATAAAGAAAGAAATCGTCGAATACTCGGACGCGTTCAGCGCGAACTCTGTCTTCCCTTTGTGTTTTGTCTCGTATTGACGGACCGTTGAGAAAGAAAGAATTCAAATCAGGATTTTGCATTCTATGTAAAACTTCGGGAATTCTGAACGACTTCGCGAGTCCTGGCTTCGTGATTCCTGACCTCTGCGTGGCATGGACACCTCCGAGAGCCTGTTGAAGTCTATCCTTTCTCCTAATAATTAATAGTTTTACAATTCAGAGTCACCTTCTCTAGCAATGCTTACCAAAGTAGGCACTACCTACTGTGGACGCCAAATAAAATTTTCAATTGGGAATAATCAGTGCCGATACCAATTACGTTTTCTATTTTTACATACAATTAACTACTTGACAAAGCTCCAGAACTTGTTTAAATCGTAAACTAAATCAGCATCGAAGCTCTAACGAAGTCTACAACAGAGAATTAACCCTTTGCACTCGAGAGGTGACTCTCAGTCACCACTAGGTTTCCTTTAGGTTTAATTTCTTTGGAACTCGAAGTGTCAATAAAATTATTGTTGTTGAGGCAAAGGTGACATGATTTTCCAATCTCAAATTAGAGATCTCATTTTCGAATTCAATGTAAGCTTAGCATTCGTGACACTAAAATGCTAAGAAAGGATCTCGAGTTGCTGACAGATACCAGAAAAAAAGGCCTCGAGTGCAAAGGGTTAGAGGCTACTCTTTTATTTGGGATAAAAAAAATAGAGTTCTTTTACATTTCTATTGCTCAAGGTCTTTTGGATGTCAACAAAAATATTTAGTTACCAAAGTAATAACCGTTTATATCACAAAACCGTCCCGTCAGCTTAACTGAACACTAAACTCGTGGTATTTCGAAGCGAATCCTCAGTTCGAATCCTAACCAAGACAAAAACCACAGAGAAACTCCGAGAAAGGCTCGAAAAATGAAAGGAACGCGATTTCGAACGCGAGTCATCAATCGAACGACCCTTCAGGTTCATCGCCGACGAATGGTCGCCGTGCAGCGTCACCTGCGGCGAGGGCACCAGGCACCGCGACGTCCGTTGCAAGATATTCCTCGAGTTCAGTCGAACCATCGCTAACCTGCCGGATCGACAGTGCTCGGGCCCGAAACCGAGCAAAGTGGAGAAGTGCGTGATGGAGCCGTGCAACATGATAGAGAACAGCCTGTCTTACGGTATCGACACTGTTGGCGACAGTGGATACGCCGAGCCCAGCTTGACGGACACCTACAGGTCCTCTGCAGGCAGTTCTGGCGGAAGTGGCTACGACGGAAGCATCAAGGTCGCCCCAGGAAGCGACGTGCAGACCACCTACTCGTGGAAACAGGCTGGTTACACACCTTGCACCGCCACTTGCCTTGGAGGTGAGCGATCCTCGTTTTGTAATTATAATTCAGCTCCTAATATACACAGTGATCCGGCGCACTGCTTTTCGTGGCCAAAATTATTTTAACGTTATTTAAAGATTCAAGGTTGTATTGTCATAGGTCGTTGAATTCGTCTCGACACCTGCTGCAATATCATGAAGTCATAAATATATGTTAACGTTTAAAAAATCGAAGTGGTCTCAATTATTCATTTAAAAAAAAAAATTGGTGTTATTGTTTATACTGGAATTTGTAAAGCTGTTGATACTGATCAACTTTTATTAGAAACATTTTATTATCAGATCATCAGAAATGTCTGAAAAATTGTGCTAAAAAAAATTTCTCTGTAAAGTTGAAGTTGAGAAATTAGATTTTGGCTACGAAAAGCGGACCGATAGACCACTATGCGACGGTGATTAACAGTAGGATCGTTTATAGTATAAAATAGAGATGAAGGGGACTTGGATGAAAATGATATAGTGTGTTGAGATGCTTTGTTAGGTTTTTACATATGATTTAAATTTGTGAGAATTCTACTATAAGTTGGAATATTGATAAACTTTTGATGAGTGTAAAGTGTTAGGAAATGAATTCCGTGAATTTACGTTCAATCATATCGCAGGGATTTGTAGTACTCTAAAAGATTACACTGGATGGTTTTGGTTATAAAAACACTTTAATGTGTCGCTGATATAGAAGATATCATATGGCATAACCGTATATAGATTTTTAGATTGCCTATTGCCATAACAATTAGTAAGCATTACCTCATTAAATCATTCATAACTGAAGACTAAGTAAAAATATTTACTTATCGTTTTCATACTTTATATCCTACCTAAGTCAATCTAATCTCCATTACAAGAAATCTATGTATATGTAACGTAAGTCTTAACCTGATGGACATTAAAGTGTACCTATACCTAGCCAGCAAATGTCCTTACATTTAATTATTTTAAACTCTAGGTTCATGTAACATGTCCCACTTTCATATCGTTCGCTTCATCCGTCAACTGTTTCCAGTAGCGTCTTAAGCCGACGACTGACTTGCAACTGAACATTGTAATGTAACGCAAGCATTCGCTTAGTTTGGACGGACTAGCGAGCAACGAATCGAGCCGTTCTTGCGCTCGGTTCGCGCTCGACCGTGCGTCGCTGGTCTGTAGGTTTTTTGACGAACCTCTTTGATCGTCTACTTTTCACTGAACTGCTGAGAAGGAAGCATTGAGAGAGAATTCAGCCGAGAGTTCGAAGCGAGTATTCGTGATTTCAAAAAGTACCTTGTAATGTAACGTTGGTGTCGAACCGTAAAATTCGTGCCGAGCAGTTACATTACAGCGTTCTGTTGCAAGTCAGTCGCCGGCTTTATAATTTCCTGACAGTTCTGTTCGTGGATTAAGAGCGAACCGAGAATAGCTGACGCGAGATTATTGCCAATTCTATGAATCAATCCTCGAATCGTGAGCTAGTCTTTCGACTGTCGTACTCGACGCTCGGAAAATCCTTTAACGGATCTATTCGGTGCGTAACCATTCGTAACCACCTCCCCCGTTCGTCGAATACTGTATTCAGTCGACTTCAGTCGACAGTCGATTTTCAACGATCAAATCAGGTGGGATTAACGGAAGGAAACCGCGTTCGTTCCACGTTACGCGCTTAATTATCCGGGATAATTCAACCCGATTATGCAATTAACAGCGCTTAGCAGCCGAGTCACCCGATTCGATTGCATCGAACTGACGGATTAAAGTTGAACGATACTTAGCCATCTCCTTAGACCGATAGCAAAGACAAAGATGCCAGTGTCAAAGACGCTCTGCGAAGCTCAGGATCCATTCGTGGATCGCGATATCGACAGTTCCCTTTGATCTTCCAGGTTTTCAGGATCTGATAATAAATTGCGTGCGGGACGACACGGGCAAAACCGTAATGCCTCTGCTCTGCACCGCCGAAACCAAGCCGGAAGCCAGGACAAGGGTCTGCAACGATCATTCTTGCCCTCCAAGGTAACCAAGATTAACTTACGTTAGGAAAAATAGTCCATTTTATTAACCGACTTCGAAAAGGAGGAAGTTACTCAGTTCGACATGTATATTTTTTCTTCTTCTTTTGTCTTCGTCTACTAGATACTATTTGCGTCGTGTTGAACCATTTTATTATATTATATTGTAAATTGTGTAGTAATCATTTGTGTATATTTCACGATACAATTATATACAGGGTGTCTCAAAAATGTTGGAGGTCCTTGAAAGGAGTGGTTCGGGAGGTGATTTATAACAATTTTCTCCTTAGCGAAAATGTTGCCCGAGACTTTGTTCAAGAGATATTAACAGAAAACCTCGACCAAACAGCGCGCGGCTGTTTAGCGCGTAGCCTGTGCTACCGCGGCTGCCTAACACGTACTCTATGCTACTGTGGCCGCCTATCGCGTAGCCTATACTGCTGCGGCCGCTCCACCGGCGTACTCGCGCTCTGATTGGTTGGGGTTTTCAGATAATATCTCCTTAAGTCTCGGACAACATTTTCGCTAAGTTTATTTTTTTAATTTGTGTTCAAAAGAACATTACGCAATGGTAACATACATACAGCCAAATATTAAAATCAAACCTATTGCAAGAGTACAATTCCATTTAAAACTCCACTATCAAATTTGAAACTTGGGTCAATATATTAAAAAAATATCCTACATCCTATAGTAAACGCTTGTTTTCCAAAACCACAACGTGTAAGGTATCCAACATGGACCTCTAAAAATTCTTCTTCTGGACAGTTACAAGCATCATCACCCTGAATCTGATTACCGCGATTAATTTCTGCCCGCAGGTGGAATTACAGCGATTTCTCGCCGTGCATGAGCTCGTGCGGGATCGGTATACAGACACGCGAAGTCACGTGCGTGCACGAGGTGACACGCAGCTCCACAGGTAAGATACAGTCAGTGCCAAACCACATGTGCCCGCAGCCGCAGCCAGCCGACAGACGATATTGCAACGTATTGGATTGCCCGATTAAATGGAGCACGGGAGAATGGAGCAAGGTACTTTTTCTCTGTTCGGTGAATTAAACGATCCCCCAACAACCACCGAAATCGCGTTAGCGGGATTTTCTCCCGCGTTACGAGTACTGCCTGGTATTTTCGGTACAAAATCAGACCTCTATCATTTTTATCCTTTAGAAGAGAACAGTTGGATCGGAATGAAAATTAGTATAGTCCAATTACTATAGTATAATTGTGGTATCTGGGAACTTTATATTAATGTGTGCGTTTGCTCGAGTCACCTTAGCCTTGTGTTGACAAATCTATTCGTAACCAGAGCGAATCGGTTAAATAATCACAACCGTTTTTAATTACCAAATAAACCAAAGTAGTAAGAACCTCGTTCTGAGAGTGTTTCGACCTTACCTCTAAACCTAAGTAACTTACTTACGCTTAGTAACGTAGTTAACACGTTGACTGCCGTGGGGGTCGCCGGTAACCGGCGCTCGATTTAGCTGCAGCGCCGTGGAGCCCACTGGTGACCGACGACGCGACCAATAGTAAGAATCCGTAATTAGAGTATATATCGATGCCGTTAAATTTTTAAATAATACCATTGTTATTATAGTGGTTTGAAGAAATTAATGCATACAGAACATGAAATAATAATTTTATTAATACAAGGAAAATATACATACTATTTTTGTTTCACACGGCGATGAGTTACATTGAAGCATGGTAGGCAAAGAAAAGGTGGACCAAAACAGTCGGCACAATACGTCGCCATTCTTTTAGTGCAATTCTTTGCTCTCGTTCTCCTTAGCTGTTTAAAATTTTTTCCGTAACAGATTTTGCAACAGTTTAAGACAACCGATAATCGCAAAAATGGTCTACAGTGCATCGAGGGTCACCAGTGACTCCCACTACAAAAAATGCATTTAACACCATTATATAATTCACCTTATCTGCTGTAGATAATATTTTAACGTAATATACGTCGCATAATGAAAAATTCATGTTGGCGCCATGGTCAAACCACGTAAAATGCGCCTGGCAGTCAACGTGTTAAAGGAATACTGCTTTTAAATAATTTAACATTATATGTGGAAGAATGTGAAACTCCAATTTGGGAGATCGATGTCAATAACAGTGGCAGAAATGATCGTATAAAATGTATATAAGAGGATCAGACGCGATCGACGGCGTGTTTCAGTGCTCGAAGCCCTGCAACGGGGGCGTGAAGAGGCGCAAAGTGGTCTGCGAACAAATAATGGCCCAAGGGCACAAGCAAAATCGCGAGGAGCATCAATGCCCGCCTGAAAAGCCTGCCTCAGAGAAGCTCTGCAATACCAAGTCGTGTCACAACATGGACGCGGGTCCGTTGCCGATTATCTCCAGCCAAAATACGACGTACAATCAAACGGACCCGGCCGGAGAAGTGAACCTGAAGATCGGAGGGGTGGCCAAGGTGTTCCAGGGCACGCTTTCGGTCAAGATCCGTTGTCCTGTCAGGGAATTCGACAAGTGAGTTCGCTATTCTCTAAAAACACCATTAACAGACTTCGCGAAGGATCAGGACGTCAGTCTTGGCGTTTCTCTTCATTTTTTTCTTGATTTTTTTATCTCTGACCATGTTGACACATTTTAGATGACAGATTTAAGGTAATTTTTTTGTTCATAGTCTAACGAGCAACACAAACAAACGCAAGTCAGTTTTTACGTAGTTTAGGCCCAATTGGAGTTAGACCCAAGTCTCGATCATATTATTTTATAATATATGCCATTTTACATGCAGCCAGTCCCATAAATATTCGTGCCCTTTACGTCTATCGAAGATATTCATCTAAATTAAATTTGATGTTTCCAAATAAATGTACTATTATCAATATGTATATGAATAAGCTCTATATTTATAAAGAAAAATTTACTTGGAAACATCAAACCTGTCGTTTAATTTCGAAAAAATTCTTGATACACATACAGAGAGTACGAATATTTCTGGCTGTAAGGAAGTTTGAGTTATGAAAATGGTAAGGGCACCAGCTAAAATCGCAACGTTTCCAGGTCGCAGATCAAATGGACCAAGGACAACAAGGAATTAAGGAGATCGAGGAAGTACAAGATCAGCAGGAAGGGAGCGCTGAAGATAAATCGCATAACAGAAGCGGATTCTGGTGTTTACGCGTGCATAGGTAAATGTTCAACTTCGTCGAACACGATGCACCGAATTTCTTAATGTATCTTGGGCGCGATAAAAATGATCGTTGCGCGTATTTTTTTTTCCAGCGGGTAACTCGCACGCGGAGACGCAACTGATAGTAAAATTTCGCTCCAAGGAGCAGCTAAGCAGCGAGGAATATTTGCGACTTAGCAATTCCGTCCATCTTCAACGAAACGCCAACTTGGATTCAGCGCCAGCGAATTCTGGTGAAAGTCTTTACACCGATCGGGCGGGTAAAGATTTGTTGCAGCATTATTTATCACGTTTTCCGATCCATAAATATTGTTTAACTCGTTTATTGTTTAAACTGTTTAAATCTGGTTTAATCTTTTTTGGTATACAAATGATATTAAATTCGAAATTACTGTAGTATCTGCGCCTCCCACACCCAACAATAAGGAGTCGAAACGAGAACACGAAACGTAGGGTACGGGATTGGTCGTGTAGATAAAGCTTTCGTTTTTCGTAGCTAAGGTTTTCGTTTAGACTCCTACATTGTAGATTATGATTTTGTGTGCCATAGAAGATTTAAACTGTATTATTCTCAATAATAATTCATAGGCATTATTCACGTTATCCTGCGAAAGGTTGTTACAGTAAAGTCTCCATAAATGCACAAATATCTCTACCATAAATACACTAGTTCAGTCCTCAGTTTGTCCATTAATGGGTACTTTACTGTATAATGATTTTAAACAAATCTGCTGCAGCCGCCTATGGGAATCGTTTCGCACCCATCGACAGCGAAGATTTGAGTCACGAGCGAGCGTTTACTAGCAAACCAACGACGAAGCCACACCAGAGGAAGCAAAAGACCAGCCCGACACCGCCAGATTCCACACTCTTACGCAAAGAACACACCGTAACCTCGCAGAACCAGGTAAGATCGTTAAGATCGTATCCTTGATTCCACTCTCGAAAATATTTTTAATCTTTTCATTGCTGAGTCAGTGGATACAAAAAAGGACCTCTACGCTGTATTATCCTCGCAATACATTTTTTAATAATTATTCTTGTAAATATGCAACGTTCACACAGTGTTCTCTTCAGCATTTAGAATAAAATAGTATTGTACGAATATACTCGAGAAGCAATTAAAAGGTTAAATACCTGGATGAACGCATGATGAACTAATTCTCCGTCTCTAATTCTTTACTTTCCTGCTTTCTATACGCGTGGACAAACTTTGTATGGTGATGGATATTGTTAATTTATCAGCCGGGATACCACGAATCCGTGGAATCAACCGCATCGTCAAGTGCCTCTGCTCTCGTACCGCACTTAACTTATTTTATATCGAATTTAAAGGTAAGACCATCTGAGCAAACTATGCCAGCAAGACTAATCGTCCAATTCAACTTCCCTTTTCATTTATCTGTGAAACATATCCAAGCTATTTCCGTTAACTCTCCCTTCTATCTTCACCGGATCATCTCGTAAGTCTCTGCACATTTATACCAAAGTAACCTTACTCCAAGAAAATATTTAACTTCTTAAAAGCGATGGTTAATCGAGTAGCCACGGTTAACAATCGAAGCAGATAAATACTCAGAGACTTACAAAATGACCCGACATCTTGCTCACTTGAGAACTCACGCATTTCTTCTCTTCCACTAATTGTCGTCGTCGTTCAACGAAAACTCAAATCGTGCGTTTTAATTGTTAATCCTCCCCTAGGAGTACTGGCCCTTCAAAAGCGAAGGTTCCTCAGGAAGGTCCCACAGGACCGCCCCATTAACGTACATCGACGACGTACGAAAAGAAGCAGTGGCGGCGAAACGCACCATGCCAAACAGGACTTCCGGTCTGAGGTACCAGAACGTGGAGGAGAACTTGGACAGTTTGTACCGCAACACGGCCATTCCAGACCAGATCTTCGGGCCAGACGAGGAGAGGATATTCATCGACGTCGATGCCTACGACTTGGACGAGTCCGTGTACGAGCTCCAGCACAGCGAACCAGTGAAGATCACACCTGTTGCTAGCAAAGACAATCTAGCGACGCCTACGATCTCCGACTACGTCGAGGAATCGCTGAAGAACGTGAAGAGGCAATGGCAAAATACCCCAGACGCAAAGACCCACTGGAACTCCACTCTCAAGGATCAAACGAAGGATTCTAAAGCGGAGACCACGTCGGATGGCGTCAGCTTGGGGGTGTATCATATTCCAGACACCAGTTCCAACCATGAAAGCTCCGAAAAATCTCACAGGATAGGGACCAATCGAAGGAATCACGACAGTTCTGAAAACCAACACGAACACGCTTACGCCACGATGTCGTTGAAGGGATTAGAAGACGTTTCGGGGAAACCAGATAAGGAAGAAGCGGTACTGGACAGGACGGAAGATTACGGGGAGATGCTCGAAGATGAAATGAAGAAACGGAGGGTGACCGTGGAGAACGATACCGTCAACGACGATATGGCTCGAACGATGAGTTCCAAGGACCTGGAGGAAGATGTCGGTGATCTGGCGACCGAGGATCGAGGGCTTACCGCGACGGAGAAGGATCAGGATTCGGCGGAGGACGAGATTGATTCTCGTGAGAGCTCCACCAATGGAGGGACCGAGAAGACCAGCAAACCGGATATTGTGGCTACTACAACTGGGACGAACACTACCATCGATTCCATTGGCGCGTCGCTTACGGTTATAGGTAAGGAAATTTAATCTAATTTTAATATCGTTTAACTTGAAAGATTTGTTTCTTTGTTGACTTCTATGGAAGGCTTCGTTAGTATAGAAGAGATAGAAGA
Organism: Hylaeus volcanicus; assembly: GCF_026283585.1. Lineage (NCBI taxonomy): Eukaryota > Metazoa > Arthropoda > Insecta > Hymenoptera > Colletidae > Hylaeus > Hylaeus volcanicus. The sequence goes on from NC_071976.1 coordinate 21,918,813, forward strand.
TGCATTGTTTAGTTTTATCTAGCAACTCGGTGAAGGATTGAAATCAGATATCCTGCTCTTTCACCTTGGAAGTACACATAGTAAATTTCTTTGTTCTCCTGTATTATGAATAATGAAATAAATAAAGTTAAGTTGTATGACCTTTCTATGGTATAATCAACCCTTGCTATTCTTTTCAAACTGTGTAACGGGAGATATTTATTCTGTTACTAACCACCCATTTCATCGCTTCACAGCATTTTTCACCATACAGGGTATCCCAAAAATGTTGTAACATTGAAAGGGGTAGTTCGGGGGGTGATTTGAAACAATTTTTTCCTTAGCGAAAATGTTGTCCGAGGCTTCGTTGAAGAGATATTAACAGAAAACACTAATCAATCAGAGCGCGCGTATACCGTTGGAGCGGCCGCGGTAGCGAAGGTTATGTGCTAAGCGGCCGCGCTTGTACGCGAACAAGCGACTCGACGTGCATCGAAGGACATTGGACGCGGCCGCTTAGCTCGTAGCCTTCGCTACTGCGACCGCTCCAACGGTATCCGCGCGCTCTGATTGGTCAGTGTTTTCCGTTAATATCTCCTCAACGAAGCCTCGGACAACATTTTCGCTAAGGAAAAAGTTGTTTCAAATCATCTCCCGAATCACCCCTTTCAAGGTGTTACAACATTTTTAGGACACCCTGTATAACGGAACATGAATTTCGGCTGTTCGAAAATAAAAAGATTTTTAATCTTAAAATTATAGAAATTAGTAAAATTGAAATTAAAACTTGCATAAATATAAACCCGCCGATACGATTTGAAAAAAATATAAAAATCCAAGGTTTGAACTTCCAACTACATCCGAGGAGGATCACACAACCTTTTGCTCAAAATTTATTGTTAATAATTAATTAACGCAACTTCCAGACGCCAACGAGGACCTTCTGTTCGAGTGGGTGACGACGGACTGGTCCAAGTGCTCTCAAACCTGTGGAGGAAGCGGATTTCAGGTAATGCAATTTCTGTTTAGACAATCACTTCCCGGATCACCTAGGATTAAGTTCATTTAAGAAGTATCTAACCTTCTCGCGTCTTTTAAGATGCGCGGAGCTCAGTGCACGGTGCGTTCGTCGAAACCAATCGGAAACTCGACTCGAGTGGCGCCAAGAACGGTGATAGGAGCAACGCTATGCGAGGACGCTGGACATCCGGTGCCTCAAAAGGTCAGACCATGCGGATTTGGAAAATGTCCTCAATGGCATACCACGGAATGGACCCCCTGCGAGACGTCCAGATGTTTCAACTGGAAAACAGCGATGCAGAGACGCGACGTCACCTGCCGTTTGGTCGACGACGAGGACAATGGCCAGCAGAACGTCACCTTGCTGGATCCCAACAAATGCGACGACACTGCCAGACCTCTGCAGAGGCAGGAGTGCTACAACGACATCTGCAAGGGCGTTTGGAGAGTTGGCGAATGGTCCGAAGTACGTTTCCTGAATTCTTTTAATTATATCAAAGTCAACCTTGTACATAGACTTGATCCTGTTTGATCTTCAAATCTTCTTTGTACAAGTATCGACGAAGCTTCACTTACGACCATAACTTTCGATTACACTCAACAGTGTACAGCGTCCTGCGAGGAGGACGGCATCAAGTACAGGATTCTCCAGTGCGTGTGGTTCGGAACGAAGAAACCAGCTGGCAACGCGTGCAGGGACATCCCACGACCACCTGTCATGAAGACGTGCAGGGGTCCACCGTGTCCTCAAACGCCAGGTAATACGTTCTCTATGAAATACAGTCCCTGGCCACCGAATTAAGACCGTTACATATTTTAAGCATTTTAGAGACACTCGCGTAGCTCGAGTGACTCGTCTCGACGAACTCTCTGACATGACTGACTTACGAACTAACCATTAGTTCGCTCACGCATCACAGACATTCTTTGTTCGTTCTCACCTATCGCTTGCACTCTGTTTAAATAAACGCATTCACCCTAAGGAACATTCTACCTAATCATATAAGCATTCGCTCGAAATTCGAACCAATAATTTAACATTTACTCAACACTGTCGTACATCACGAACCTCGTTCCATTCATCCAGCCGTACCATTTAAAAAACTAAACATAAGACAGAGACACGACGTCGCCTCGTCGTCGCCACAAATTTAATACAGTTGAAAGAAATGAAATTAAGAACAGGATCCTTATCCACGCTATTCCAGAGGACTGCAAGGACCACTCGCAGCTCTGCACCAGGGTGAAGACGATGAACATGTGCAGAGTGCCCCTTTACCAGAAGCAGTGCTGTCAATCGTGCCGCTAGGTCATCGGTAACAATTGTTGCACGAATGATAACGTTAGGTCGAGATGCGTCGAGAATCGCGCGTGGGAAGTACCGCAGATCGTGGCAACGAGTCCGAAGATTACCTGTCCGATTACCTGTGCGAATCGAGCGAACAGGGAAAAGGGAAAGTTCAGCGTTCGAATCTTTGAGCACGTTCGTCGCGTAACAGAAACATTCAAGTGCGACCACAAATTACTTCCGTTGGTAATCGTCACCCAGTCCTTCCCCCCGCGTACCCTTTGCACTTCTCTGTACCACCGAACCAACGTACTCGCGTCTGAGCACCGAGACCTTCGTGCGCCCCCGCCCCTCCCCTCAATAAGAATCCGATTCCTAATTGTGTGCTAATTAAAGCTATAATTTCCGAACGTGTGTAACCCGTTAGTTTGGCACCGTTCCTAATTGCGCGCGTGACCCAGGGGAGAACGAGGGAATTCCTGGCATTCGTCCAACAAAAAATAAAAGCTTAAAAAAAGAAAAAAAAGGGGAAAAAAGAATAAACGAGAAAGTTCGAGAAATTATATTGTTGAAGTTCGACGAGAATAGTAGAAAACCGTAATCGTATCCTCGAGAGGAAACTGTTCGCGAACGATAAATCATCGCGATTGGTGTTTCGAAAGACGAGCTTTGAAACTATTCAATCTCGGAGATGGGCAGAATTCTCGTCGAGACAGAAATTTCGTACGGCGAACGAAAGATGGACGATCGCTTGCTCTGTTACTCGTTCAGCGAAAATGAAACGACGAGTATTTCCCTAATCGAGTATACGTCACGGATAAATTGCTGTAAGTTGATTTTATTCGTTGTCTATCGTTCGAGTAAAATTTTGCCCATCTCTGTTCGATAGTTGAAACTGTTACGGCGGAAGGGAGCGCTGAACGGTACCCAGTTTGTCTACTCAACCGCGCTCCGTTAAAGGACGGCACAAAAATTCGTTCTTCGAGGCTTTATTTTTTTACGTACACTTCGACGACGCACGATCGACCGATTCGCTCGATCGGATTTCGAAAGCGCGCGATGGAATCATTTACCCGAAGACTGAAAACGCTACGCTTCTTCTGTGAACTGTTCTCGGTGTTCAACGTTACCCATCAGGACCCCTCGCAGGGGAAGAGACCTGATCTGTATCCCTCTAATTTTAATGCCCTTCGAACTGTTCGAACAACTAACAGGTTAGCAACACAGGGTCTGCTGGATAAGTCTTATCGATGTATTCGAAACGTAATTTCGAGAGAAATCGCAGTAATATCGCCCTTCGTGTCGAAACTGTTAACGTTACCAGATTATATTCGTAATAAAAACACGCAAATTCCCCCAACTATTTCATCGCGTAAGCTCGAGGTCCCTGGCCACCGTGCAATTGGGCCCGGGCACCATCGAACGTCAACACACCTTCCTCTTATCTATTTTCTCCCGAGACGTCTTCAAAACATTCCAAGCGTACCGTTCCGTGCATGTTTGTTACCTCGTTACGTTTCCTCGGAGTAAATGTGCGGTGTATTTATTGCGACGTTACCTCTGATTTCGACGATAAAAAATAAAGTATAGATTATATTAACGAACGACGGATGTTAAGTTAAAACGTACGATGAAATGGAAATAAAGAAGTTATCGAAGTTACTAACGACATAAGTTAAATAAATGAATTATTATACGCCTGCGAGCGCTTCGTCGGGCGTACGCAAACCGATAGATTCTAAGCAATAAAATTATATAGGTACTGTAATATACTATTTTGTTAATAACCTCTGGCGAAAATTCGTTAACATGAACGTTCCATTGTTAGCCGAGACAGCTCATAAAGGAAAATGAAACTTTACTTGTGTGCCTCTGGTCGCGTGCGACTACATACACACGCAAACGGTCACGTTTATTTTCATCTATGATAATTAAATTCTTTTAAATTAATTTTCATCCCTATCTACGAGAATATATATACACGAAATAAAGACTACTTTGTTTTGAGCACGAATCTCGAGCCCCCGTACGTTTCTTTCTTGCGTTGAATTTTTCACGTCCAACTTTCAATCTCGTTTGTACGATATTGTGAACAGATTTTCGCTATCAACGAATTTGCCTCAACACAGCTAGACAGTTTGCCAAAACGAGCTGACGTAAATGAAATGAGATATAAATAAATTAGTATATTATTGAAATCGAAATACAAAAAAAAAATATATATATATAAATATATAAATATATATATGAAAATATATAAATATATATAAATATATATATATATATATATATTACAAGCTACGTAAATAAGATGAAAGCGCACGCGGATAAAGAAAAAATTAACTTCTACACCTTAAGCGCAGGTAACAGCGTATTATCCAGGATCGAAATATTTATTGTCTTTACGGTATAATTACGTGCAAATTCTGTACATTATCCATGTATTTCGACAAGACATTTTAGTCAGTAATTAAAGTCCACGGTAATTGTTATTCGATCCAGTTTACACACAAGGTATGTGTTTTTCTTTAATGTCGTCTGCCAGTAACACACGAATTTCACCGTGAATTAATTTACGATATCTGCATTTTTGTATATACCACGATCTAGTTATGTAAAGTGACTCCACACTATTATACGAAGAGCATTATTGTTCATTATATCTATGTAAATATGTAACTGCCTAAATACGAATAAAACCAGAGGATATATCACTGCACAGTACCTTAAGTAATTTCTCCAAGAGATTCATTCAATGAAACAACTGTAAATTTATTTAAATGGGTGTATTTATTGCTTCACTAATTGACAATGATATTCGAACGTCGTTCAAACGGAGCTGGAAGCTCCTAACGATTTTAAGCATATTTAACAAGCTTATTTATATTAAATGATTATATTATTTAATTGACATTATAAAATTGATCGTGACGATACAAACTATATACGAATAAGACTTTTATTGCTATAGTCGCATGGAAATCAACTGGTCGTTCGTGTTATCACTATGATTGTACCAATTGCATGTAATACTGACTTTGTACTGATTGCGTTTAATACTGATTTTACAATATTAAAATTGTTTCTTTACCTGTGAATCTTAGAATCGACTTTTATTTTCGCAGTTTCACCGTGACGTTACCATTGCGAAAGTAATCGATAAGAATATGCATAAATTCAGGTTTTTTTCTTAGTAATACCCCAATCTCGCTATATTAAGGCTCATAATCATTGACTACACCTTATCCTTGTGTACTTTACGTATTGTAATGAGTTTCGTAAAAATACCGAGCATAATCCCAAAACAATTTCTCTCTCACCCAAAAACTTTTCTCACTCGAAAATCTCTATCCACAAAGAAAGGGGAGCCCCCCGAGCGACCAGTTAATGTCATCCCCCTCGAAATCATCCCGTTCTTCCCCACTCAAAGCCATCACATTTCTCCCCATCAGTCCATCAATCCCCAAATACGCAGAACCTCCTCCTGATCGAGCGGCCAAAGTTTCTTCAGCAAACTCCATCCCGACTTTTGCGTGATAAGGAGATACTCGTTTTGAGGATCGTGGATATGAGAGTAAGCGCCCATGACGAGGCTCTGGCAGATCCTCGCGGACACGGTGACCTTCAGGATACTCTTCTCCAGATCGGTCAGCTTCCTGACCTCTTGGTAGCCCTCGACGACGTGCTTGCCCATCGCCAGGTCGCCAGCCTGCAGGATCATGTAGCAAAGAGCGATGGCCAGCTCGAATATCAAACAAGCCCTGTGCGAATCCCCGAAATCTATCACGGCGGCTATGTCCCTGCCGTTAGGACTGATCACGATATTCTGCTCGTTCAAGTCCCCGTGTATGACGCCCTGCTCCAGCTGGGGGATCGCTAGGAGGACGTTTTGCTCGAAGGCGTGTATCACCTGGTGCGCCAGCGTTCTTTGTAACGCGTCGCTCACTGCGTAAGTGAACTGACGCAGCTTGGGCACCGAGGTCAACATCCACAGAGTGCTGTGGTCGTCGTAGGCGGGATGGGAGAAACCTGTGAGGACTTGGTCGAGGTTGGCCGTGAACCTGCCCACGTGTCGAAGCAGTTCGCCAGTGATTGGTACCCGATGCAGAAGCTCTCCGGGTCGATACACCAGCAGTCTCACCGCGTAGCTGTCCGTGGAACCGTTCGCTTTCAGTTTCTCCAGGGAGTAATAGGATCCGTTTAGGTTTTTCACTGGTTCGGGACAGATAACGTTTCGTTGGTTCAGGAAGATCAGCATCTCCGTCTGGGCCTCTATCACCTGTGTCTTCCGCGAGTCCAGAGAGTTGACGATCTTCAGGACGTAGCCGTGCTTGCTGATGGAAGGTATATGAGGATTGGATGGAAGATCCTCGCAAAGGACGCGGTAGTTACGGTCGTCGTACGCGTTCAATTCGGTCACAAGGGTTGTCTTCAGGCCGTAGAGCTTCTGGAGGAGATCAGAGGCCAGTTGGTCCCCACCAGGTGGTCGTATTCGCTGACCTGGGGTCAGGATGATGTCTTCCTTCTCCATTCTCGAGGTGTCCCTAGAAATGTTTCGAGGGTACGTCAGATCGAGAGGGTTTTTGTTTATTTATATAGTGTACCCACTGTATAAATACTTGTGTATATAGTGTAGATGGAAATTAATTCTGTGCTTTTCTAAAGTAGACATTCTAAGGAACGACATGTTTTTTTATCCTTGTAAAAAGAAAATTTACTGCATTTACTTCAATAATGTGCATAAGACATGTTTCTAAATACACGTATATGCAGTTTTCAACATAAAACTGTTATTTGAGGATATAGAAACATGGAAGAAGGCAGAATTTCCATTAGTTACATAACTAAATTTGAATTTAGTTAAATATAAAAATTGAAGTCTTCTCACAGGGTAGAAATTGGTATCGCCATCTAGCGGTGGAAAGGCCGAACTAATTTTCGAGCTTGTCGCTGGCGCCATCTACGGCAAAACGCCTAAGTTTGTCGTGAAAATAATCCTCACTATTGCCGCTAGATGGCGTTACTGATTCATTTATTATATATTTACATTTTCTTGCATATTCTCTTTGATTACGTTAAATAATGAGCTTGTAATCGTGTTACGAATCACTTCTTCAACGTAAAAGTCCCTTACCAGCTCACACCTTCAACGATTTCCCCGCACAGAATACCTATGTGTCGAGGTGATTACGCGACGCTAATCAGGCAGCCATGACACTGTCATGACAGCCTGATGTTTTCATCGTAAGGAAGCTCGTAAACACTACGCACAACGTATGTATTATCCCTTTCCACTCACATCAATAGTAACAATTGATTTCTAATCTTGCACTTGCTACTCTTGGCTAGCAATCATGCAATTTTACCATTACACCACGTAACGAATAACCATGTTACTATGGTATAATTTGTTTATTGATTGAACGACGTTTCTGTGAAACGTGCATACCAGAAGCTTCCCCCCGAATTGTGTGATATTTTTAAGAACACTTCCAAGTGTCTTGAATTGTGTCGAATGCAAAGCAGGCACAATAATAGATCAAAGAAATTAATAAAATCTAATCTTACAATAAGCCAGGGCCGGCGCAAGGTAGGTACAGCGCGTTCGCCGGAACCCGGCCCCGCGTTTTAAAAGGCCCCGCGGTCTACGAAAATTACTGAATTAAAAGGTACCGATTTCGATTAACTTTTTACAGACTGATGATACCATTAACGAATGGAAGCAATTTTTGCTGAGATGCAAAACATTTTTTTAGTAGCGATGATTAAATTGAAAGGTATGACAAAAATCATCAAAGTATTATTGTTGAATATTCATCTTATAAAAAATATATAGCATTTGTAAATAAATGATTCATCGTTGTAAAATTCAAGTATAGGATTTGAATGTGAATTCAGGCCCCGCAAAAGGTCACGCCGGCCCTGCAATAAGCATATTTTCTTCCGTTTAACTGTATCTCATCTCTATTTCTATTCTCCCTTTTCTCTAATTTCTAGCACCCACAACTTATACTTCATCTACCATCTTCTTTTTATTTGGTATTATTTAGAAACTTTGGATGTACTTGTACAGTATTTTCATTAATCAATTTTCCACGTAAATCAAGAGATAGACGTATTACAATTGTCTCTCACTTACCTGAGCGAGGATTTTCCTCTAAAAACACAGTTCACCAAGTTCACAAACGCGACATGGACAAATTGATCGAGCGGATATTAAAATATTTTTCGTACGCGTTAAAAATGTTTTAAAAAATCGTAGATCGAAAATTCAATGTATAGAAATTTATCAGGAATTCGATACTTGTAATTTTTTTGTTTGTCGATGGGGCGCCTTCAGCATCAAAAAATAGTAACGCTACAACAAAGTACACCACGCGCGTCGCGAATGAAGTTCAGGAAGCGAACTGTATGATCGTGTACGCAATAAATGCAGTTGACAACTCAATCAATTCCACTGGTAGGGTGTAAATGCGCGATGATTGATGTCGCTCATGCTTGGAGCAAATGTCTTAAAGTATCTTTTTATGTGCATACGCGCTCTATCGCCTCAATATATAACAAGCAGACTCTTATCTAGGCGATAAGAATGATAAAAAGATGCTCTAGATTCAATCTCACGATCGTTAATTGATGCTTTATTGCAATTTTCATCGATTCCAATCGATGCAATTTTACGTAGAGAGAGTTTGTTATTAAAAAATAAAATATTAAACTCCTTTACTTTTCTCAACATTTACAGCGTCATATTGGATAATGATATGGTAAAAATTAATTAATGCAGATGTAAAATAGCCTGTTCTGTAAATTGAAAAGATGTCTACACATGTACAAAATTTGACCAAATTTGATAAAATCATGTTGAGCTATATTTGAATTTTCGTAGAAGAATACAGGCAGAAAAACAAACAAAAATTACAGAAATTCATTTATTTTGGCTTTGATATTGGTAGAAAAGACGACGTTACAAAAATATTCTGTTTACAGATTTATCTGTATGTATAAATAATATATATTTAGGTATAGAAACATGTTAAAAGGATATATATTTCTATTAATTACATGACTAGAATTTCGTTTTATTCAAATACAAATATTTTCGCGCTCCAACGGGGTGACGATGGTATCGCCATCTAGAGGTGGATAGGCTGAACTAATTTTATAACATGTTGGTGGCGCCATCTACGGCAAAATTCTTAAGTTTGTCGTAAAAATAGTTCCTGCTAGTACAGCTAGATGACACTACCTGATAATTAATTCAAACTATCCACTGTAGTAACGATATTTCAATCAACAAAAGAAACGATGATAAGATAGTAGTAGAG